>NC_090143.1:0-300000 GCF_017916325.1 Leishmania martiniquensis
AAAAAAAAGGTACCAAAAAAACATCGTCGTGAGTAGTGAACCGTAAGCAGCAATACGTAGCGATGTCGTACCGCCGTCGTCGGCGAAATTGCGTGATAGCTCATCCGCGGGGTTCACCTGGCCGGCGATGTAAAGAACACCACCTGCACGCGCTCGGTAGAGGGCCGTCGTGTACGCGTACAGGCGGTTCAGGCAGTACCCTCTGCCGATGCCGCCGAAGCCGTTGTGCTTCCGCTGCGCCCGCACAATCGCAAAGTGGTCCGTGACCACCGCCATGCGCATGGTCTGGCCCCTTCTCGCAACCAGCCCGTGCGCCATCAGGTACTGCAGGCACAGCATCGCGGCCCGTGGCTCCGCGTGCGCCGAGTGCTTGGCGGTGAAGTATTCATCGTTCGGCAGCGGGTCCGGCACCCGCGTGCGTGGCGAGCCTTCGCCGACGCGACCTTTCGGGTGCAAGTCCGTGACCCACCTCTGCTGCAGGGCGTCGGTGGTGCCGTTCGCGTACCGCACCACCGCTCCCCACCCGTCGGCCGACGCGTCCGTGAAGCAGATGGCGTCGTACGTGCCATCCTCGTAGGTGGCCGCGGTCCTGTCCGCGATCGTCCACCACTCGTTCTCGACCAGGCGTCCGCCGACCGATTGGAGGCACGCGAGGACGTTCGACCCCACATAGGGCACCTCGTCGTCCCAATCCCAGCCGCGGTCCACGAGCCGAAACATGGCTCGGTACGCCTGCTGCAAGGGGAACGCCTCCGCCGGGTTCAGGCGCGTCGTGTGCATGGCGTACATGACCAGCGACGCCAGGGACGCGAAAGACCGGCATGAGAAGCGCGTCGCTCGGAGCGCCAGTTTCAACTTGGCCACCGTCTTGAGCGCGTTGCGTACCACTCGCTCGCTCCCGTTCCAATGGAAGTCCTCTCCCAGGAACGTGTTGTCGGCCCGTGCCAAGGATAGCAGCTCCTCGTCCGACATGGCCGCCACGGTCTCTCGATCCGGGGAGGTGAGGAGGTTCGCCGTCCGGATGCGGGCTAGGATGCGCCGCACCGCGGATAGAAACGCACGCTCCTGCCCCTCGCGCGCCGCGATGAGCATGTTGTCGATCATGGTGAAGACCGTCACTGGTGTGTCGATGTCCACGATCGTCCATGTCACCGCCTGCCCCACCGCTACGCTCCATCGTGCGCCGGTGGGCAGCGTGCAGCACCGGTAGAGGACATGGTCGCGTGCGCGGAACACAAACGTGTTCCGCATCTCCTCCGGCAAGGGGATGGCGTCGTAGAACGCCACAAAGTCGAGCTGGAACATGTACCGCGCGTAGCGGAGCTCCTGGCGCCGCCACTGGCGGGTCGGATGCTCCACCTTCGGCAGCTCCTGCTTCGAGACCAGGGCGTTGAGGTGCGGCTCGGTGATCAGCCGTCGTCGGCCTTTCATCTCTGGGACAGAGAACGTGTTCACCCCGCGCACGCCCTCCGGCAGCGGCCGGCGCGAGGCTGGGTGGCGAGGTTGCCAGTCGCAACGCTCGAACTTCCCCATCTCCACCGCTCTCAGAACGTCCGCGAGCGGCAGGGACGCCGTCTTCACCGTGCGTGAAGTGCGCAGGCCCACGAACCGCCTCGGGTTCATGTATTGGATGGCCTGCTCCAGGAACCGCTTCGTGCGGCTGTGCGCCGTGGGCATTTCCCGCACGGCCGCCAGGTCCAGCGGCGTGGTGTGCTTCAGGTGCAGGGGCCACTGCCGCGCGTCGGGCAGCGTCGCCACCGGTGGCAGCCCCTGCATGCGGCGCGTCTCCGCATACAGCTCCGCGTCCGACACCCCCAGGCTCTTCGCCGTCGGTGCCTCCCATCCTAGCTGGTCAATCCTAGGAGGACTTGCGCGGCGCTTTCCTGCGCGGCAACGGCCTCCTTCGTTGGCTGGAGGCCATAGCCCAGGTACCGCTTGAGCGTGTCCGCTCGCGTGTGGCCGGTGATCCGCATGAGGTCCGCCTCGGATACGCCGTTCGCTGCCAGGTGACGTGCGGCACCCTTCCGGATGGATGGGAGGGCCGCCGCAGGGTTCACGCGGCGCAGCGCTGCTCGCACCTGATCGCGGAGGCTCGTCACGTCCGCAAACAGGCGCTGCGTTGGGCCTCGGCTCCTCACCAGCTTCAGCAGCAGGGCCGCGTCCTCTCGCTGCAATCGCGTCCCTATCGCATAGGGCCCGCGGAACCTCGCACCCTTTCCATAGCGGATCGTGATACTCACTGAGGCCGTCGGCGAGCTCTCCGAGAGTGCGGAGATGTGCACGTCCTTTGTCAGGAGTGTCCCCAGGTCGCCCGCTCGTGCGGCGCAGTGCCACGCCAGCTTCAGGAAGAGCGCGGCGCGCGGGTGGGTGCGGCAGAGCTCCCTGTAGGCCCTCTGCATCTCCTCCACCCGCAGCGGGGCGGGTGGGTGCGTCTCCGACTCCCTCTCGAAGCGCCTCGCCGCGGTGGCCGCCGCCCGGAACTCCGGTGAGGTCGATAAATCGTATCCGTCCGCCTGGTTTGTGTACAGGGGGAGGTTCAGCAGCGCGCCCTTGACGGACGCCAGGGCCTTGGAGATGGTAGACCACTGCCAGTTCCGCGCCCGAGCCGCTCGCACGATCAGGTGGATGACCGCCTTTGCCAGGTCGCAGTCCAGCAGGTCGCTCGGCATCGACCGCAGTTCTCGCAGCCAGCGTATGTGGCCCGCGCGGACCTCCGGCGACACCGCGGCCCATGCCACCGCGCTGACTTGTGGGGGCCTGTCCGGGTAGATGTACCACCCTCGTGGGCAGGCGCGCCCCCCAGCTCGCCTGCCGTCCCCGTTTTTTAGGGGGAGCGCCGTCTCTCCGTAGAGCGCCGCGTGCTGCTCATGGAGAAGTTCTCCGGGCGCCGTGTCGGGCGGCGTGGCGCTCAGCCCGTCCTCCTCTGCTCGCCCCGCGTCCGCCAGGAAGGGGTCCTTCGCGTGGGTGCCCCTCGGGGCGCCAGCTTCCGCGGCCTGCCGGCC
Source organism: Leishmania martiniquensis (assembly GCF_017916325.1). NCBI lineage: Eukaryota > Euglenozoa > Kinetoplastea > Trypanosomatida > Trypanosomatidae > Leishmania > Leishmania martiniquensis. The sequence continues at coordinate 3,003 of NC_090143.1, forward strand.
GACCGTTGGTGCTGCCAACGTGCGCGAGTCCTCTGCCTGCTCCGCTGCCTCGGCTGCCCGCGGAGGCGCCACCGTGTACACGCCGACCGTCGCCTCGCGCGGTTTCGCCGTCACCGCATAGTGGCCCTCATATGCTCCCTCGGCGCCGACGCCGTTCCTGTGAACCGCGCCCCGAGTTGGAACACCCAACCTCCTCTGAGGCACCGCGGCAGGCCAGCGTGCGCGACTCCCTGCACAATCAGGAAGTGCTTCGATGTGTCGGACAGCGCGGACTCGTCCAGCAGGCGGGCCTTCCCGTTGCGCGTCGGTTTTCCATACGGGTGCACAGAGAAGCCCATGCGCACCAGGGCGTTCGCCACGTCGGCGGGTTTGCCGGCATCGAATCCGTACGCTCTGGCGCGCCTGCACATCGCCTCCACGGCGAAGGACCAGTGTGCGCCGTCCGCGAAGTTCGCGAGCGCCGATGCCGTGAGCATGTAGCGCAGTTTGCGCCGCGCGGCGGCTGTGGCGGCCGCGTCGTGCGCCTCTATCAGCTCCTCGACACTCCACGCGTGGCCGCCCTCCAGCTCTGGCTCCTCCTGTCGGGGCGCCGTGGTGGATGGGGGGGCGGGTGATGGCCGCTGCTCCAGCTCCTTCCGCATGGCCGCCGTAAAGGTCTCGGCGGACATCCTCTCCTGCGTAGCGCGGGTGAGGAAGCGGCGCAGTCGGCCCGGCAGGGTGGAGGCATCGCCGATGGGGCAGGCGTAGTGGTGGGAGAAGAACGACGCCACCATGTACAGCCCACAGTCCTCACTGCCGCGAGCCTGTCTCGCGCAGTATCCGTTGTGGATAGCAAGGCGTGGCCACATCGCCTGCAGACCCCGACGCAAGTCGCGTTGTACAGGGTCCGACGGGGCGGAATCAAAGACCGTCAGCGCGTAGGTGCGCTTACCCTCGGCCCGTGTCAGCACCCCCGCAATCCAGTGGTGCCGGATAAAAAGGGGAAAGTAAAGGACCCCGTGCTTCCGCACCAAGTCCTGAATGCGCGCGATGTGCTGCTGAGTTAGGTTAGGCAACGTGTCGCACGGTAGTGCTTTCCCTGGTGGGAGGTAGCGCTGAAGAATCGCGTCCAGTTCCCTGTTGGACGTCTTCCCCGCGCGCAAGTCCCCACCCCACAGTTCCTCTGTGGAGGGCCGGCCCTTCTTCAGGACGCTGTCTTCGTCCCGGCAAGGCCTTCTCAGTTTTTTGTACTTGGGTCGGCCTTGTCCCGTACCGCGCTGGCCGGCTCGCTGGGTCCCGCCCCACCGCCATGCCACATGATCTGCGGTGGCGGCTGGCGCGCCCCTCGGCTGCGATACCCCCCGCTCTTCCGTGCGGGCTGCTGTGGCGGTTCACGTGGCTAGCTCTGCCGCTGCGAGTGCTTGGCGTACGCCTCCATCTGCTTCTGGGGCTGGTCCATCTGTTGCTCCAGCGCTGTGTAGTCGGCTGCCGCCATCCGCTGTCCGTCCGGACCGTAAATGGGTGCGTAGCCGCCTCCACCGATGCTTAACGCTCTCTCCGCTCTGAAGAACTTCGCCTCCTCGCATGCCGTGTCCCCGGTCGCGTTCGTCGCTGGCGCCTGGAGCAGCTGGTAATTGAGCGCGTCCAGTTCCCTTGTCGGGAACAGCGGGTATTGCAACTGCATGACGGCTGCGCCATAGAGGTCGGCCCTATCGCTGTACAGGCGCTTCGCCAGAGTCCAGTTGTGGCAGATCATGAGCGCCGGCCCTGGGATATGCAGCAACAGGTGGATGAATGTCATGGCGTCACTGAGAGGGTCCTCCGAAAAGATGGTGTAGGCCGCCAGCATCGTTTTGTTTGGGGTAAGTCATTGGGTTCTCGGCCTGTGAACAAAGCCGTGTCAAGACGTTTTTTGTCTCGTTTTTCTCTTCTGCAGTGGAGATTCGTGGCCGCGACCGTTTTACGTATCGCATCAGGAGTACTGAGGGGTAAAGTTCTTTCTCGCAGTCACACAAGGCGGCGTACGAGAGACGCTCTGCGGCTTGATGGATGCAAGACGTTTGTTTGTGTCTTTCGGGGAGAGAACTTTTCTTGCATTTGGATGCATCGATAAAACTGTATCTCGGGGTCGCCGTCACCATGCTAACACACCTCGTCGATATTATACAGGCCACGATGCCATGCTTTGGTTTTCGTAATATGTGGTGTGGCGGAATGAAAGAAAGCGATTGTAAGGGGCGCGAGTTAGCGTTTGTTTCCTGACTTTGCGATCGTAAGGGCGACTGGGTGGTGGTGAGCATAGAGGGCGTGTAACTTCTATGTTCACTTAGTTTTAGATAGAGTCTTTCGAGTGCATTGTGAGCTGAAGGAAGGAACTCAAAGAGGTTTTTATTTTATTTCATGAATGCTTGCGCTGTCGTGTTTCTTTGACTACGGGGCATCATGGTCTTCGTTGAGATGAAGAAAAGTAGTAGTGTGAGATCCAGAATCATTTTAGGTGCATGACAATGTATGGCTATGGCGCAGCCTTAACGGCTTTCTAAGCACTGTAGCTGTAAGAGGAAAGGAATTAAGGAACAGATATGGTTGCACTGGATGAGAACCACTTCTTTGCTGTCGCACGGTCGACCGCTTTTGTACGTTTGTGGCCTTTATTCGCCGACTGGGGGCTGGGGAAGGTAGGCTTTAATGGCGTACTGCAGAAGTGTCTGCATTTCTAATTCCGGTCATGTCGGCCTAGCCTTTCTGGTTGCTTCTAGCGGATGGAGCGGCAGACCTCAAGGGTGTGCTATTGCTTCACCCTGGCGCCTGTTACATTTTCCCCCTCCGCACAACAGCGGCTTCCACCATCTAAATGGACTACTATATCGGACAGTGTCAACATCTTTGGGGCTATACGCATCAAAATCTCAGGGCTGGGCTCAATGTTTGAAAAGAAAAGGAATGGTGGTGTTGCGCAATTTTTGTGGCTGAGAGCAGCGACAGAAGCCCGCTGCTAGCGTTGAGGCCCTTTGCAACTCGAGCGTGTGATTGGGGAGCAGAAAAATTTGCACCTAAGATTCGATGACAGGTGACGCTGGGCCGACTGCGCGAACTCAGCCCCCCCCCACATTCCCACCACTTCGTAGCGAAGGCAAAGGGAGTCCGCCGCGTGCACCGTCAGGAGAGCGCAGGTCGTGCGTAAGGGTGCAGAGATGTAAAATCGTTAGTGCTTAGTAACTGTATGATGATGTTTTCGTGTCGAAAGGATCAAAGTGTGAATATTATGATTTCGTAATCGAGATGTGGTCATGAGGGCTCACTTGCAGGATCCATAAAACAGCATTTCTTCATCGGTGAGGGAGGAGGGATGCCGGCTCAGCTCCTCAGAATCTGCGTAGCGTGACACGTGTGGGAGACATGTTACGGGTATGCTGTTACGGGCAGACGTGTATCGAAAAGTGCGTTCTGGTGGTTTCAACGGCAACGCGGGATCGGATAACTTTTGTTTTTCTTATCAGTTGGATGGCCGAAGTGTGTTCGGAAAACCTCTTTGGATTGAGATTTTCAGACCACCACCGCTACGAGGAGAGGGATAAAGGGCTAAAGCTCCGATCTTACGAGCGTAGAGAAGAATGGATTGATGCACGCCGCTTTACTAGCATGGGGACCGTATGGCAGTGCGCTTTTCTTGCGCGCGTGCTCTCTTTGTGTAGCGAGAGTAGGTCATGCTTGATGAGCTGCCATGCTGACCGGCAGATAGGCAACCATTTATGCCTCTGGTGCTCCTAATCTCTGTGGCAGGGATGCTCGCTCACATTATTATTCTTCAAAGCTGGTTTTGTGTTTTCTTTCCAGAGAAGGGTAGTTGTGTGTGCCAGAGATCGTTGTGCAGGCTTGGAGGGCACATCAGATGTTAAGCTCTAGGGCGGCAGGGGTGCTAAAACATTTCACGTTACAGTGTTGTGCTCCCCGCGTGCGGCGATGGAGGGACTCATTGCATATGAACTTTCTGCTGATTTTTAACATAGCAGGAACTCGTGAAAAGACTGCTGCCATTTGGCCTGCTGCGCATGTTATCAAGGTCAAACTCAACATAGGATTTGGTCAGTGGATATATTGCGTCTCTGCCCCCTTTAGTGGTGTACAGCAGTTGAGGGCAGTTCACTTCTCGGGTGACAACAATGTTGCTGGGACACCCTCAGAGGTCGCTGGCACTGGGCGAAGAAGTATATGTCGTGTGGATCTTTTGGAACGGAACGTGTGAGGCAAGTATAGTGGAACTTCGACAACCTTTTTTTTCCGGGTATCAATGCTTCAGTTTAGCTCTTGCGGCTGGTGTATCGGAAAAGAAATATTTCTTTTTCATGTCCATTGAAGGGTGGTACTAGGGTAGCTTGTAAGACGGAAGTAAAGTTGCACTGTCGAACGGCCAGTCACGGTGCAACTAGTGACTGAGGTGTTTGGTAAAAATTCCAAGGGAGGTAACGAGCCAGTAAAGTGTCGGTCGTAAAATTCAAATGGCATGCTGCTGCGAAACTTGTGGTCATTGGAAGCGATGAGAAGTAGAGAATATGCAGAAGAATGACAAGGGGAGCACACACGAGCCTTATGCCGTGATGGGATAGCTCGCTCTAAAGAAGTTTTCAGTGGTGTTTACAGAATGCGCAGCAGAAAGTAGAGGTGAAAACCCTCAGTACTCCCCGGTTAAGTTGGTGTCTTGCCCATAGAGGAAACTGTACCATTCACCGATCTCTCTTATTGTGGTTTCAAGTGATTGGCTCTCAGATTATGCTGAAGTCTACCGTACTTCGTGTAGTCGTGCAGCACAGTGTACGTGAGCTGTACTTTTCTGCCTTTTAGTTTTCAGAGATACTGCATTGTGAGACTGTGTTGTAGGTTTTGTTTTTTGCGCGGGAACTCCTGCAACTTTTTTTTCTCGAGGGGGGCGAAAGGAAGGGCCAGTGATTGAGGCTGCAGTTTTTTTTTTGCGTTGGTCGAGACGCGGAAAATGCTTGACGGGAGAAGAGATCTCCATAGGCGAAGCTAGTTACGTAGCATATTCCCACATAGTTTATTTATGGGTCCGCTGTTTTGTTCATTAGCTGCTGGCGCACTCATGACAAGCGGCGCCGGGCGGCAAAAAAGCATACGCCTGCAGTGATTCATAGCGGAATTATCTAGATGTCAATGGCTTGAACACTCTCTTGTTTGTGAAGCTCCCAAAAAACGTGCACTGTTTTTACTCTTTTTTTTTGAACTCCTTGGGGAGGGATAACATAGGGAATCTCTCAGGGGGATGAAAGAAACAGAATAGTAGACACACAAAAAAAAAGATACCACGAGAGGATCATTCATCAGAGAAGATAAGGAAAAGCCTCGATCCACAGTATGTTTATCAAAAACATTATCATATCTGGATTCCGCTCGTACCGCGAGCAATCATTCCCTGACGGGCTGTCCCCCAAAACAAATGTCATTGTGGGCAAGAACGGCTCTGGGAAGTCCAACTTTTTCGCGGCCATTCAGTTTGTTCTGAATGAGAAATTCGCCAACCTGCGCGCGTCGGAGCGAAAGGAGCTTTTTCACGTAGGCAGTGGAAGGCCGGCGCTGTCGATCTTTGTCGAAATTGTGTTTGATAACTCAGATGGTCGACTTGTTATTCCGGGCCGTGGCGACGAGCTTGAGGTACGGATTCGCCGCACAATCGGCCTGAAGCAGGATGAGTACCGCGTCAATGATCGCAAATTTTCGGCGTCTGATGTGCATCAACTCTTGGAGAGTGCTGGGTTTTCCTCGAGCAACCCTTACTATGTTGTGGAGCAGGGGAAAATTGTGAGTTTGGTGAAGATGAGCGAGGAGGAGCGCTTCCAGCTCATCAAGGATGTTGCGGGCACCAAGGTCTACGAGGCGCGCCGTGCGGAGAGTGAACGCATTCTAGCCGAAACGAAAGGGAAGCAGTCCCAGATTATCGAGTCCATTGGCGACCTGGAGAAGCGACTAAAGGAGCTGGAGGGTGAGACGGCGGAGCTGAAGCGATTTCAGGAGATGGATCGCGAGAAAAAGTGCATCGAGTACTGTATCTTCAACTCTGAGCTGTCCTCGGCGACAGAGGCGCTGGTGAAGCTAGAGGAGGAGTGGAAGAAGCAAACCGCATCCTTCAATAGGTCGCAAGATTCTGAGGAAGCCTCGGAGCTTAAGATCTTGCAATTTTCTCAGACGATCGCGGGCATTTCAACGGAGATAGCTCGTCTTGAGGTAGAGCGGAAGGCCGTTGAGAAGGACATGGCTGCGTTGACGAGCAAGCAGGCAGTGATCGAGCTGGACGCGAGTGAGGCTGCTGGGAGGTTTATTCGCAACAACCGGGAGCGCGAGGCACTTTTGAGGGAGGATCGAGAACTCGAAGCGACTCTCGTGAGGGTGGCAGCGGACATCGAGAAAAAGAAGGCGCTTCACCGCTCGAGCGAGGAGGCAGCCAGAAAAAAGGCGGCTGAAGTGGAAGCGGAGCGGAAGGTGCTCGAACGGTTGCAAGAGCGCCGGAACCGTACGAAGCTCTTCAAGACCAAGATGGAACGCGACAAGTGGCTGAGCGGGGAAGTGATGAAAAATGAAGATTTGATGAAAAAAGCACAGCAGGAGGTGGAGTCCGTCACTCAGGAAATGGAGCGCGTGGAGGAGGAAGTGAGTGCGCTATCAAAGCAGATGTCCGCGCCGAATATGTCCACTGTTGATGTGGATCGGAATCTTCGAAACCACGAGGTACAAATTAAGGCTGCGCTTGTCAGGCGAGATGAGCTGAACCATCAGCGGCGACAATTATGGCAGACGGTGCATGAGCAAGAGAGCGTTGTTCAGCGACTCACGGAGGCGGCGCGCAGCGCGAGGCAGCAGTGGGAGCGCTCTGTTCGGCAAGATGTGAGGCAAGGTTTGCAGTCTCTATCGGAGGTGCTTGATGACTTGAGAAATCCTGCGCTTTCTGCCGCTGTGCACGGGCCACTGGTCGACCTCATTGAGGTGGCGGAGGGATACAAGACGGCGGTGGAGATCACGGCGGGAAACGCACTGTTTAACGTAGTCGTGGACTCCTTCGATATAGGCACGACTCTACTCGCTGAGATGAACAAGCGGCGGAAGCCTGGTCGCGTCTCTTTTTTTCCGCTGGATACGTGCAAGGGGAAGGCATTGGAGATTGTGCCGACACCCAACTGCTCGCCGCTGCTATCGAAAGTGAAGTATGACAGGCGGTTCGAGTGCGTCGTGGCGGAAGTCTTTGGCCGGACGGCTGTCGTTCCCACCTTGGAAGCAGCGGCTAGCATGGTGCGCGAGCTCCAATGTGACGTTATAACCGTAGATGGCGACCAGCTGGGGCGCAAAGGCGGGATCACTGGTGGATTCATAGACAAACGGAACATGAAGCTTGCTCTCCGTGAGCGCGAAAGGGAGCTGGTCGTAAACCTTCGTGGAGCACGCTCAAAGCTGGATGGCCTCTGCCAAGAGGTGGCTACGGTGGAGCAAAGCATCACGGAGGTGCTAAATGAACTCGAGGTGTTGCGCAACCAGAACATCTCAACGGAGCAGGAGGCAGATGTACGGCTGCGTGAGTCGCGTCTGATGGAAGATCGTCGATCTCAGTTGGAGACCCTGAAGTTGAACTTGGCAGCAACGAAAAAGGCTGTGGAGAGTTCCATATCTGCGGCTGCGGAGGTAGTGCGGGAACTGAAGAGAGAACTCTCTGACGAATTCAAGAGCGCATGGACGCCGGAGGAAGAGAGGAGGCTGGAGCAGCTCACAGAAACAGTGGCTGGCGCCCGGGTCTCGTCGTCTGAGCTGCAGGCCAACGCTCTACAGCTGGCTACTGAGGTTCAGCTCCTGGAAGACACTGTGCGACACGTCGAGCGGCGAAAGGCGTTTGTCGCGGATCGCATCCGGGAGCTGGGGTGGTCGAAGCACGCCGGCAGCATTGCGGATGGAGAGCAGGCTGCGGTGAAGGCAGAGGTGGATCTGCTATCACAGCGGCTGCAGAGCATAGACCGAAACTTGGAGCAAGACATGCGTGAGCGTGAGAGGCTGCAGTCTCAACTGGATGCGCTAACGTCGAAGCGGCTAGGCGCGGCGCGGAGCTTGGAGGAGCGCAAAGAGGTGGCGGACAAGACGCAGATGCAGCGGAGCCTGCTGGTGCAGCGCCGCGAGGAGGCGCTGCAAAAGATTCGGCAGCTGGGAGTGCTGCCGCAAGGAGTTGCCAAGTTTGAGTCGGCGTCCCTAGGAAAGCTCATGTACCACCTGAAAGCAGTCAACGAGCAGCTGAAGGGCCTGTCGCACGTGAACCGTAAGGCTCTTGACCAGCACGCGACCCTTCAAGAGGCTATGAAGGACCTTAAGTCGCAGCAAGGGACACTTGCGAAAGAACTGGATAGCATTCACGAGCTAATGGAGCACTTGGACGCCAAGAAGGAGGAGGCCATCGAGCGCACGTACAAGCAGGTCCAGTACCAGTTCGAAGAAGTGTTTAAGCAGCTTGTTGGTGTCGAGAGCTGTTCGGCAGAGCTGCAGCTGGTCGCGTCTGCCGCTGCAAACAAGAAAGAGGACCCCTTCACTGGCGCGCGTATCAGAGTATCGTTCGGTCTCGGCAATCCTGTCAGCCGATTGGATCAGCTCAGCGGTGGGCAAAAGTCTCTGGTAGCTTTGGCGCTCATCTTTGCGATCCAGCGCTGCGACCCTGCTCCGTTCTACCTGTTTGACGAAATCGACGCTGCGCTGGATGCGGAGTACCGCACTTCCGTCGCGAAGATGATGGCGAGGCAGTCGGATGAGTGCCAGTTCCTCGTTGCAACCTTCAAGACAGAGCTCCTGGACGTGGCGGACAAGGTTCTCGGAATTTTCTTCCATAACAAGATGAGCCGCATCCAGACCATCTCGAAGGAAGAGGGTGTGCGGCTTCTTAAGCAGGCGGCACTAGAGGACCGCAAGCGGACTCGCGACGGCGAATAAGTGCCTGCCACCGCGGTGAGTGGTGACAGTTCTTTGCGATAGAAGAAAGTCAGATGGACGTGCGGGTCGACGACTACGAAAGGATACTGGTTTGATCGCTGCATGTGTGTTTTCACACGTGTGGTACCGTGCAGTTATGCAGGAAACCCCCTTTTTTCTACCTGCTGATGCTCTTCAAATGAGTTCTTATGACGCGCAGGTGGTCTGTTACTTCTGAAGTGTGGCAGTAGCGCGTGCACGGACCGTTTCCTGAGAGGGTAGCAAACCTTATCTTTTTTTACTATGCGTTTGCCAGTCTCTGCGCATCCGAATGTGTGTATCCATAGAGGAAAGAGGTGAATCCAGACGCCATAGATCATTTCTTTTTTTTTTCTCGTGTGCGTGTGTGTCGGTGCCTTTTTGGCTGCCAACGACTTCCCTAGTCCCTCTGTTTTTTCTGTTCCTACGACACCGCATGCGGGGCGTGCTGGAAGGGCCTCCTTTTCTGGCTGTGTGGCTAGCCGTCCCCAACGATGACGCCGGCTGTAGGACAGTTACTTTTCACCTATATCGCACGAAGCAGCTCATGGGCTTTTTTGTGCACTCTAAAGTGCCTGATGACGAGAAGACAAAGTCCCAAGGCGGTCGCAAACCACGGAAGTACCGGGGGCCTGTGCTTTCTTACGTTACTCTTTGCGTAGCAGAGCGCAGTGCCACGCGCTGCGGTCTCTTTAATGATATTAGTGATGCTGCCATCGCCAGCGAGATGGACAGCGGCTACAGTGGCCCTCCTTTCATCTTCTGCTTTGATTCTCATGTGAGCGAGTCCCAGAAATCAATCGCCTCTTGTCTTCTTTCCACGGTGCATGAGTCGTTTGCCGCAGCACTGCAATTTTTTTGTTCATTTTCGCCTGCATAGAGTGGTGACTACTGCGCCTTGATGGGTGGGGAGACACACACAGTTTCAGGATCTCTGCCTCCTGACTGGGGATCGCATCACTGCGTCTGGGATAGAAATGGTGCCTTTGAGCGTACTGAGTTTTTCTGCGATGCGGAGGATGCAGACGGCCCGTTGCACTGCCATCTCGTCATGGCGCCGCGAAAAAGGTGCCGTGAGGAGAATCAAGCAATGGAGGCACACCCCCGGCGCATGCCCCCGCACATGCGCGTTCAGGTAGCGTGGGGAAACGTCACCTCGTTTGTTTCGCTTTGCGGGCACGTGCTAGACGCGGAGGGCCGCTTCAACGCGACCGAATTTCCTGCTCTGGCGTTCTTCTACAGCCCCATGGTCGCTTGCGCCGACTCTGGAACTGTCACACTGCAATTCGACAAGAGCGGCTCAGTCACAGAGCGGATCCTGCAGGAAAGGCGACAACTGCCTTGCCCTGTTCACGGACCATTTCGCTGCCCTTGCCACCTCATGCACGAGTTAGCAGACATTGTGGCCAAGTTGCTTTGCGAGATCTGCTGTCAGCACGCATCATTTGACGTTTCGATCGATTGCGACCGACCCTATCCGCACATTCTCATTAACAGTCAAGCGGAGACATGGTCCCTATCGCTAGTGGGATTGCCCACCCCTCCGAAAGTATTTGGACCGTTTCCACTTGGCACCAGCACTTCGCCGCACTCTATCAAAAAATACTGGCTCCAGTACATCGAAAAGAGCAAGGTGGTCGACGACGCCTGCATAATGTGCGGGGTGATGTCGGAAACTCGGTGTGTCATGTGCCTCTGTCTTTTGTGCGCGCGCTGCGGGGAGCTGTGCGGTGCGTGCGGAGGCTATTCCTGCCGCGGGTGCTCAACTGCTGAACGCGGGATGACTATCTGCTATAATTGCTATCGCTAATCGTTATCATGACAAGGGGATGGCGTGAGGATCTTGAGGGAAGCGCTGCCTCCCTCTTTGCGCTTGGTGGGATAGACTGAGCACTCACTGGATGCCGTTGCCTAGACCTAGTGCGTAATACCCTGGTCGACAACGGAAGGACGCAGCCTAGAGAGCGTGTCCGTCGTTGTTACTCGCCTAACGAAGTAGGCCCAGTGCGCGTCCACCATATCGGTCATAAATGAGTCGTTTTTTATGGCGCCCGTTCACTGATTGAGGATTTCAGGGAGCGAGTAGCGAACCGCTTTGCAAGCATGCTGCCATAAAGGGTGCTAGGGCGTAGGTAGCGCTCCTAGACAAGCTCACCTCAGGCACACGTGGAGGAGATCTGGTCGGAGACCCTGACTTGATTTCTTCTATATCTACTTGGTTCATGGTGTCACTTGTTGGTGTGGAAAGTGCCTTGAATGGATGGGTTGCCGTGGCTGCGCATGCGGTCTCCTCTGTACTGCCATCGAGGCCATCTAAGCAATACATCGTACCTCCCTGTGTCTTCATCGTTGGTACGCTGTCGTCGCCGCCTCCCATGGCGAGAGGTTAGTCGAGGCAGTGTGACAGGGTGAATGCGACGGCTGGCTCCCTGCCGACTAGCAATCGGTATTATCGCACCTCTCTACATTGCCCAGTCAGGTGCTCTTTCTTGCACCCTTCAACTAGCTCCTTATCTTTGGCTGTCTTTTTTGCTATCGTCTCTCTTTTTGTTGTCGCATTTGGTAGTACTTACGTGTCCTTCCCGCTGGCTTTTTCACCCGCCACTGACGCTGTCTAGCACCACAACGCTCTCGCAGCCTCCTATACTTCTGGTTATCTGAGTACACAGCTGCCCTCTTTCTCTCTCGCTCCACGCCGCTTTTTCATCCCTTTCTCTCGTTTTTCTTCGGTTGCGTGCGAGCTTCGGTGACACAACACTACACAAGCTACTAGATCACGGCCTCCCTTCCCTACCGTTTTTGGGTGTGCCACCGGCGCACGGGTGACGCCAAGAAAGATGCCCATCATGTACAGCTGTGTGAATGATGAGACGAAGCTGCTGGCGGAGCACCCCGCCGGCGAGCAGCCGAAGCTGGCCGAGACGATGCAGAAGGTCATCGCCACTGTCCCGCTCACCGAGTACCGCCACAAAACGATCGAGGACAAGGATGGCGGCGTCAACTACAGCTATATCAGCAACGGTGAGGGGCGCATCGTGGCGTGTGTCACGACAAGCGATATGCGCATGCGCACCGTCTTCGCGTTTCTAGAGGCCGTCGAGCCACTGGTTCGTGGCAGTGTCGGTGTGCAGGGCTCTGAGCTACGCAACGGCAAGAAGCTACTCCAGCAGAAGATGGAGTTCTATAACAACCCTCAGAACGACAAGATCACCGCGCTAAACGATGACATCAACCAGGTAGTTGATGTTATGATAGATAACATGGACAAGGTACTAGCGCGTGGTGATCGTATAGACACGCTGCACGAGAAGTCTTCCACTCTGGCAGATCAGGCGCAGCAGTTCCAGCAGCGCTCCACGGAGTTAAAGCGGAACCTGTGCATGAAGAACCTGAAGCTTACCCTCATGATTGCGGGCGCTGTTATTGTGATCCTTATCATTATTCTTCTGATCGCCTGCAAGCCCAACTTCTCGCGCTGCCGGTAATCGTGGTGCATCAGCATCTCACGATGGAAAGCGACGTGCGTGTCTCCGCAGAAACGCATAGGAACTCCCGACTTCGGCTACATGAGTACAGCTTCCCGGGCGCCATTGCGAGGTAGAAGGTGGTCTTTGAGTTACGCCGAAGGAAGCCCTGGTGTGTAGTGCCTCTTGAGGCTACCTCTTTCGCGTGCCTGGTGCCTTGTGTGATGCAACGCAAGGGGGGTAGAGGTGGCGAGCATACTGAGGCGGGCGATGGTGAAATCCGTTGAGGGGGCCTAAGGAAGACGCAAAAGAAAACGGACAGTCGTCTAGGAGAGGTAAGGCACGGGGAGGCAACACACATGGAGGCGACATTTATTGTATATTCAGCGTAATACTGTTGCTGCCTTTGGTTTTGTTCTTTTCGGTGAGGGTTTGGGCAAACGAAACGCGAAACAATGGAGGGTCGATTTCAGGTGGCGCCTTATATATTAGGTAGTTCCGGCGCCTTCTCGTACCTTTGTGCTTCTCTTGCTGTTTATGTTGTGCTTTTCTTTCCTCTCCTGCGTAAGCTCTTCTTTCGTTCTTTCTGTTTCGGTCTTAATTTCAACTCGATTGTGTCGTCTGTGCTCATTCTTTTTTTCTTTGGACGTGTTGCTCTTCTTTCTCTTCCTATGGTTGCGTTGCTCTGCTTGTGTTGCCGTGTGTGACATCTCTTAACTGTTTTACGAAAGTGCTCATACCCTGTAGCCCAGGCACGCTCTGATGTGCGTGGTGCTCAGCTGAATGAAGATTGTGAGGCTCGGAAGGAAGTTCTCATGATCTTTCTCGGTTGTGTTGCTCGTTATGCGAACTCACGAGAGGAATATGCTACGGGGGGATTTCACTGTAAGAAGAAGGCCCTTGTTTTTCTTTTACAACATAGTTCGCTTCTCGGGTGCCGGCTTGTCTTACCCTTTGGGCGTTCGACGTTTGAGCAGGCGATTATGGTTTGTATCGGATGTTTCAGAGGTGGATATGAATAGTTTGTGTCTCTTGGTGTGCTGACTGTGGCCATCGAGGCTTTTCTTGGGAGTTGGTGTAGCGGAGAAGTGTACTAGTTGTGCCCGAAATGAATTATACATTTTTTCCCTTGAGTTGCAGATATAAAGACACTGCTTCATGCGGCCTGCGTGACTACGACGGCCTGCAGGCACCTCGATCTCGCTGGGAGGTTGCCTTTGGTGGGCCCCAAACACAATGCTGCGTTCAGCTGTGGCATTTTCCTCTTTTTTTTTTTTACTTTTCCTGTCGTGAAGTGCAGTAAGCGAGTACGTACATAACAAATCGATTTGAGGAGGGAGAGGGTCGGCAGAGGAACGCGATCAAAAGTGTCACGTATCTGTCCGCTTGCACAGCTTGCCACAATAAGTTACATCCTGGCTGCAACTACAAACGATGTCTTTGGGCAGAAAAATGTACCCTCTCTCTTTGGATGACTGGACTGGCCCTTTTATCGTTTGCCTTCTTCCTTTGCACGCATAAAGCGACTATTGGAGTAAGATCCATCCCGTGCCTGCATACACTCCTATATATACTGCTGCTACTACAGCGTATCCTTGCGCATCATACTGGAGAGGCAAGGACTCGTGTGCCAACGAGGACAGGTTGTGTGCGCTTCTTCATGAGTGCTGACGGAAAAGGTCGTCAGAGGATGGGGGACCGAGAAGGCCATACATTTAGCATCTCTCTCAAACTCAGCTGGCGACGCTTTCTCCTCAAATCATTCATCGCTGCCTGCGGCGAAAATGGACTTGACAGACAGGTCGATGTGGACACTAGTCGAGGAGGCTGTCATTGATGACAGGGGCGAGGATGAGGAAGAGGTTTTGGCTCAAATGGTCCGCTCGTATCTTGCGCGGAGAGGCCTGGCAGACACTCTTGCTGCCTTCGACGAGGAGCGTATGTCTTGTGGGAGCTTACTGAAGTTTCCCTGCCGTGGTGATTCCGATGCACCCAGGTCGCCAGGGAGTGCGGGGGCTCTTGACTCGAAGTTGACTGCAGTTGGCGCTAGTACTAAAGATGCCCCTCCAGGCGACAAAGCCAGCGCCGGGATGGAGAAGCGAAAGGCGGCGCAGATCCTCTGCTTGCAGAGGAAGTACGAGGCGGCCGCGGCGTTGATGGACCCGTCGTCACTTGCACGCATTCGTCTTTTGTGCATTCAGTCGCAGAGCCTAGAGGATAGGGCTACTGCCGTCTGCTACCTGTCGACCCACGTTGCACCGCTCGTCCCGTTCTGCAGCAATCCAACGATGGGCCACAAAGTGTACACCGCTTCGCTGAATGAGGTGCTGAGCCCGTACCGTGAGAAGCTGATTGTCGACACAGAGGTTCTAGCCAGGGAGGTGAACGACGAGCTGTGCGGCCGTGACGAGCGCAGTAGCCTTCATGTACTGTTTAATTGGGCGTACTGGCAGGAAACGGCGCACATCCTTTGAGAGGCTAAGGTGTGTGCATGTGAGGAAGCGGCGAAAGGCGGTGCGCTGGAAAGGGCCGGCGCCGCCTACTTTGAAGCAACTGCTTTCCGGGAGCGCTAGCCACACATGCCTCATATACCCACTTTTTGGCTGGCCGATGTAGCCGTGGGGGGGATATCTGCTGCACGGGTGGCTCGTTCTCGTCGCTAATGCGCTTCCTTCCTTTCTTTCCTTCGATACGCCATGTCCAGACGCGGCAGTAGAAGCATGCATGGGTGGTCAGGAAGGAGGTTCTACTCTACATGGCAGCTAGCAACGCTCGCAATTCTCCTCTTGTTCTATAGCTCTTTTTGCATGAAGAGCGTGACGCAGGTACCCCCCACACACACACACACCAGTGCACACAGAAAAGTCAAAGAACGTAGGAAATCCCATATCCATTCTGCAGGCAATTGTGTATCTTCGCATCTTGTAGCTTGCTGAATGGGCCGAAACTGGAGCGATATCGCGACTCGTGCATGCATGCCGCAGATGACGCAATTTTGTCATCGTGAAGCGGAGTAAACAGGGCCTGCTGAGGGGGCCATAGATGACACCATTAGGACGGATCGAAACGACTTTAATCGCCTCGATTACCGCAGGCCTCCGTTGATGCCAACGTTCGTGTTGCATCACTTGCGTATTCTGTGGCGCTCATATAGGCGCTAGCTTGCTCTTCTCAATCGTTCGATGCCGATGCCTCGTCTTTCTTCTTTTCTTCGACCCTGTTACGTTGAGCTCGTGGCGCTTGTGTCAATGTGCCGCTTTGCGCTCTTCTCGTTTTTAAGGTCATGGCTTTTCGAACTGTATCGAATCATCGATTTTCTGCAATTGGTGCTTGTCGATTAAGAATTTTTCCATCGGTGTCTGAGACCAGCTTATCACTTGGAGGTATTCACTTTGTTCGACGAAATTCTTGTTCGCTTAGGCTTTGGTGCGTAGCGGGGCTTCCGAGTCTTCATGACTTCCATAAAAGATCTTGACGACCGCCTGACGAAGCAGCCATACGTGTCTGGCTACATACCAAGCGCCGATGACGAAATTCTCTTCCGCGAGATATTTGGAGACAATGTGAAAGTGATGCAGTGGGCTGCGCGCATGGCAACATACTACCCCAGCGAGCGCGCAAAGATGCGATGTGCTTCGGATGAAGCAGAGGACTAGCTCGCAATGAAGCAGGGCAATCCATGTAGGTTTTGCGCAGCTGTTGAGCAGGACGAAGGTCTGATGGCGTCCACTAGCCGCAGCCGCGGAATCATGTGGTACGACGCAGTTGCACTCCCTGCAAGGGCGGGTGCTGTGTAAAATGAGTGGCCCCAAAGAGTACCCTTGATGGATATGTATCCAGCCAGTCGTCGGCTTCTGAGCCTGGTCGTCAAGGTGTAGTTATGGCCGCGGCAGACGCGCGCACGTATATCTGTCGGTGGAGCGCATGCGAAATTGTCGTAGTGCCCTCTGCTTTCTTATGTTGTGCTCATTTTTGTTTTTAGCTCATGATGTGCTGCTCTCACCCTGTGAGAAAGCTTTTGTGTGTGCGACTGGCTCCCTGTCTCCCACCACCTCTCGTTTGCGCTTCTCGTGCAAGTCGTGCTCGACGCTCTGTAGACAGGCTTGCTATTCTGAAGGGAATCGTCACGAGTTGGTTGTCGGCTTTCCTGATTACAGGCGGCTGTGGGTACTGAGCGGCAGACAGGGTGGCTGCTTCATTCCCTTCACGAGCCTCTGCTTTCCCTCCTCGTCCTGAAGAACGTAGTTACTGGGCTACGAGATGCTTCTCTGGCATGGTTCTGGAAGGCATTGCTGAAGGGGTGTACGCTACGGTACAATGGAAGCATTTCCTTTGCCCGAATATGCACGAAGGGACTGGTTGCAGCACTATCACCCATTGCTGCCTTCCAACACAATCCGTCCCCCTTTTCTCATATATTTCACTTCCGAACCCCTTTCATGGCTTCCTCTTAACGCTCGTGCTCTCCATTTTTTTTGCTCAATCCCTGTCACGAAGCGGCGGATCACAAAATGCTTCTCACACATCCAAAACACTGAGCATGCACACATATTACCGCCGGTGCTGCGCGTATTCTTCGGCGAGAAGCTGCGGCTTGATGGAAAATGCAGGCGTGCGCATCTGATATGCTTCTCGTTGCTGTGTCGCGCTTATGACTGATGGGCAGCTTTCGCCGAATGCATGCTCACCACTCATGGCTGCCTTCGTATAGAACTGCCCTAGATGTGTGTATGCGTGCGCAATGAAGTGTTGGTAGCTGTCTAGTGGTTTGCGCGGTCTCCAGCGCAGGCAAAGAGAATCCGCTATTTAGGCCCTGCTGCAGTGGGTTAAGGCAAAAAATGATTATGTACAGTCATCTTCTTTTCCGGTGCCCGAGAGAATGTGCTCGGCTGCCTCATCATACTGTCATCATAGAAGGGTGTGTGCGAGTGTGCTCGCCAACTTGCTTCAAGCTTTTTGTCGGGTCAGCGCAGTGGTGTTCCTAAGGTGGCAGGTGTCTTGCTGTATGTCCACGGTTCGTGCTTTTCGTCTCACACTTCACTGCTTACATGTTCCCCTTCGCTGTCTCGGGTGCGTTCCGTCTTGGCAAACTGCCAACCGTTACCTATGCGTGACTCCCTCTATCAAACATATGTGTGCACGTGTGTGTGCTTACTCTGTTTTGTCGTTTCTACACGCAGCTACGCCATAGAGGGTCGTTCGACCATTATGGCTCACATTCACATATGCCGGCACGGCCAAGATTTGGACAACGCTCATGGCATCCTAAATGGACACCGAAACGAGCCGCTTTCTGAGCTCGGCCGCAGTCAGGCTGCAGAGGTTGCCGATAAAATCAAAGCGAGCGGCACCAGCTACGCTGCCATCTATTCCTCCCCGCTGCAGCGCGCCTTCGAGACGGCGTCAGTGATCAGCGCCGCGGTGAGTGTGCCAGTGCAGGTGCGTACCGATCTAATCGAGCGCGACTTTGGCGTCTTGTCGGGGAAACCGTACGCTGACATACCGAAGTACGCCGGGGATAGGCTGCTGCAAGGCGACAAAGTCCTGTACTTTCTGGATGTTGAGGGCTGTGAAACCTTTGACAAATGCTACGAACGGGCGCAGGGCGTGCTGGCGGACGTGAACGCGAGGCACGCTGGTGAGCACGTCCTGCTCGTGTGTCACGGTGACATTGGGAAGATGTTGCAAGCTGCGCACGCCCAAGTGGAGTGGCAGGAAGGGCTTCGACTCCCCTATTTTTCCAATACGGAGGTGATTAGGCTGTAGGGCCATCGCACGTTATTTTTTTTTTGTTTGCATCCGCACATGTGCGTGTGCGTTGGAGCTGAATCGCCTCGAAAAAGGGAACACGCACACAAAACGGTGATGGTGAATGCAATGTGCTTCCGCTTGCTTTCATATGGCCTCCCCTTCTCGTGGTGCCCGCCTCTGCAGTCGTTTCGGATATGACTACCGAGTCGGTATTCAGGCTCCGATGATGATGTAGACGCATCCTAGACGTTGTGTCATAAGTGTCATCGCTTTCTTCTTCGCGCTCCGCTTCTTTGCTACCGGCTGAACATTTCGCGTAATGCTCCGATCAGTTTACTGGGAAACAGGGGCTAACACGGCCTTCGCTGTGCTTCACAGAAACCGCAAAAAGGGCGAAGCTGAGGCTCTGGGTTCTTGTCGGCCACGCCTCTTCGGTGTATTCAGCACACTTAGCTTTCGCTACTGCTTCTTGCCGCGCTCGCGACCCTACACAGGATGCCGGCGAAGCGTTGGGCAAGGCCGGTCGAGAAGGGCGCTAGTGGCGAGAACGCGTACTCGGTGGGAGAGCTGCTACAATTTATATGCGATGAGATCCGCAGTAACAACTGCCTTGGACTTTCGGAGGAGGAGCTCACAGGCATGGCGAGGGAGCTGTTGCACGTCAATACCCGCGCGGAGGTGCGGGAGTGGGCCAAGACGCTCATGCTGTCGGACGCTTTTGCTGTGGAGGTGACCAAGCGGAGAGAGCAGTCGGACCCAGCCTTCAAGAGTGAGGGGGTTTCCGACGCATCACCCAGCTCAAGTGCGCCGACCGCGAGAGGTGCGGGTGGCACGCTAGATGCAACCAGACGCGGGCCCGCAGCTTCGAAGCGGGGAAAGCGCGGCACCAAGCTTGATCAGCTCCCCAAAACAGGTCTCGCAAGCGAGACACTGAAGCCGGGTCGTTTTGAGTGCGGCTGCTTCTCAACGGTCCATAACTTGCGTGGAAGCTGTGCCAACTGCGGTCGGATCATCTGCGAGCAGGAGGCGGACGACTTGTGCTACGGCTGTGGAATGGACCCATCTCGATGCATTGCGTACGAGATCTCTGTGCAGGAGGGGAAGCTTTGCGAGGCTGCGCAGAGGCGCAATCAGGACGACTACACAGCAGCGGTGCAGCGGCGCGATCGTTTGCTGGAGTATGCGCAGAACCGCGCGAAGCGAACGGCCGTCATCGACGATCAGACGGCCACGCTGTTCTCGCCGCAGAGTGCGTGGATGTCACCGGGGGAGCGCCGAGCGGCCGAGAGGTCTGCGGCTGAAGTGGAGCGGCAGCGCAACATACAGCTCATGCACCGCCAGCGCGGCGCATACCAGGTGCACAAGGAGTTTGTGTCACAGAGCTTGATGCTGGGGGCGCGGAAGGAAAACTACGGCGAGGCG
Organism: Leishmania martiniquensis; assembly: GCF_017916325.1. Classification (NCBI taxonomy): domain Eukaryota; phylum Euglenozoa; class Kinetoplastea; order Trypanosomatida; family Trypanosomatidae; genus Leishmania; species Leishmania martiniquensis. The sequence goes on from NC_090143.1 coordinate 22,604, forward strand.
GAGGTGAGGGAGAGTACCACAGTGGCCAGCGCGGAAGACGAGGAGGCGGACGAGGCGGACGAAGTAGCGGTGCCCAGTGGCGCAGAGCCGCTGCCGTCGCTTCTACAGAAAATCTGGTACAGCCCTGACGGTTCCCGAGTCGAGTCCGTGCCCAGCGGCAAGAAAGAGAGGAACGGGGGCGATCATGGCAGCAACGCTGTAGACGTAAATACGTCCCTGCAGCAGGGGTCCTCGATGTCTCTAACATCTCGGCCAGGGCAGCGTCGCTTCGATGATGTCTCGCGGCGAGTGCAGCAGAGCTACTTTGAAGATGACGTGGAGGTGTTCGTAGAGGAAGCCGAAGCGGTGAAAAAGGAAAAGTCGAAAATTGTTGCGGCGCTTCATCCCCTGTCTGTGGAGGAGCAGGACGCGGCGATCGAGGACGGCACAGAGGCGTCCGCTGCGTCTTCCAGCCAGCCGCTCATGAAGCTATCTAGTGAGACGGTGCCCTCTCGCTTCGCGGTGACAACCTTGATGCGCAACACAGACGATGGTATTTGCTTGTCTATGCATCAGCCATGGGCTAGCCTGCTTGTGGCAGGTATAAAGCGGCACGAAGGCCGCGTATGGGGGACCACGTATCGTGGTCGTGTATGGATTCATGCTGCTGCCTCGCAGCCGGTGAATGTAGAGGAAGTGGAGGCGCATTACTCGAAGTTCGCGGCCCCGGGTCAGGCGTTCCCTCGGCACTACCCTACCAAAGTACTGCTTGGGTATGTCTACATAACAGAGTGCCTCGATCGAGAAGCGTACGAGACCGCTTTCAAGCCGGAGGAGCGCCAAGAGGACTCGCCCTATTCGTTTATCTGTGTGGAGCCAAAGGCGCTGTTTTTTCCGCTGCCCATGAATGGAAAGCACAAGCTGTTCGTTCTCGAGCACCGCGTACACGTCGCTGCACGAAAGCAGCTGAGTGAGGTGGATTAAGGGTGCGCATGGAGCGGAAGTGTTCTCTGAACGGGCGAGTTGTGCGTGACGGTGCGCACCTGCTGCCTGGACTATCAAGTCGTACCGGTTTATGCTCTTCACTCAGTGCCCTCTTTTGTGTGCGTGCGTGTTAATTTCGGACGCGCCACAATGCGTGCGAGCGGCGCTTCTCCACTCCGTACAATGGCCAACTCAGCTAAATGACCAGCCGGAACGTAGCGACCGCACTGCGCGCCGTTGTTGCCCTCTATGACTGAAAACGGTGCGTGATGACAGTGCATTCACAGGTGGGGAGGAGCTGCTCAGGACCTTTTAAATGAACTCTTCTGGCCATTCGACGAGTCACTGGAGTGCCGAAGCGAGGGGCAATGCCTATTCGCTCCTTTCACCCCTTACTCCCTGCCGGCACGTCGGGATCGCTGAGGGTGGAATTTGGTTTGGATGGGGAGCTATCTCGTCTGCTTGTCGCCATTGCAGCCGGTGCTCAGAAGAGGGAGAAGAGTGGGGTGTGCCGCAACCACCTCTCTGGTTGCTCATTTCCTTCCTCCTTTCGCATCCCCGTTCCCGTCTACCTTGATCCTCCACAACTGCCTCTGCTGCCCCTCGATGCCACGTCAACGGACTTCGCTCGTTGTTCTCTTCTCACGCCTTTGCCGCCACACATCTGCTTCTCATTGGATTAATTGGGGCTGTGCAGTGGTCGCACCTGACACTTGCCAAGGGGGCCCACAGCGCATCATAACACGGCCGATCTGCAGTGCATTGAAGGCTGCGACAGCATTTCCGCCTCTCCCTTTTTTCAGTTTGGGCTCAGCTTGGCTGAGGCGCTCTTGCCCGCTCCCACGCTCGCCTTCTTGCCGATGGCCAAGCGTGTGCGTGATGATGAGAGCGACCTTGGGCCATCTCTCTCGGCACTAGGAGAGACGGACTCGGCCATCAATAGCGTCGCTGGCGCTAGCACCTCGACGGAGAGGATTCGTGGGCCTCTCGATGATGAGTCGTCCTTTTCCAGCAGCGCTTCTTCGTCTTCTTCGTCAGAGGCTGTTGACTCAGAAGACGATGATGCATCAAAACGTCTTTTGTTGTACGCTAAAGTGACGGCACGCGCAAAGGCGCAAGCGGAGAATTCGTCCCCTGCGACCGCTGCGGCAGCGCGGAGCGACCCTGCCACGTTTTTGCGAGGCGCGATTAGCAACTCGAGCTCACCGTCCGCTACTGCTGCCACGGCGGCGCTGAAGCGCCTGAAGGCGGAGTTGCTGAAGCCGGTCGAGGTGTCGACGGCCTTGACCGTGGTGAACGCAGAGGACGAATCCGCCGATGTTCTTGCCGGGATAGTCTTGCGAAAGATGCCGCTGCCGCCTGCAGGTGACGCAAAGAAGCTGCGCCAGCTGGCCTACGTGGACCATAGCAAGATGCACTATGCCCCAATTCGGACAGACTTCTATGTGGTGCCGCCGGACATAACGAACCTAACGGCAGAAGAGATGCGGCGGCTGTTGCGTGAGCTGGATGGGGCCAAAGTTCAAGGAAAGAATGTGCCGCGACCAATGCGCTTCTGGCATGGCACCGGACTGCCGGATCGCGTGTTGGAGGTGCTGGAGGAGTACGGGTACAAGTGCCCTTTTGCGGTGCAGTCGCTCGGCGCACCGGTGCTGATGAACGGACGAGACTTACTTGTCACAGCCAAGACGGGGTCTGGCAAGACGCTCTGCTACGCGCTGCCGCTTGTCCGGCACTGCGCGGACCAGCCGCGGTGTGAGAAGGGCGAGGGCCCTATCGGCCTTGTACTTGTCCCCACACAGGAGCTTGCCGTACAGGTGTTCAAGCTTCTTGACGCGTTGGGGGAAGCCGCCGGGTTGCGCTGCGTCGCCTCGTACGGGAGCACGTCGCTCTCGGAAAACATTCGCCACGTTAAGGCCGGGTGCGAAATAATGGTGGCGACACCGGGCCGGCTGCTCGACCTCCTCACAGTGAATGGTGGCAAAGGCATGAGCCTAGCGCGTGTCTCCTTCGTGATCGTGGACGAGGCGGACCGCCTTTTTGACAGCGGATTCATGGAGCATGTGGAGGCCTTTCTGAAGAATATACGCCCAGACCGGGTAACAGGGATGATCAGCGCGACGATGCCAAAGGAGCTGCGCGGGGCGGTAGCGCAACATCTGCGGAACCCCGTTGTCATCTCTGTTGGCGGGAAGCCAACACCTGCCTCAAACGTGGAGCAGCAGTTCTTCTTCTTCGACGAGGAGGTGTACGACGCGAACAACATCAAGGCTGACATGAGCCCACGTCTCGTAAAGCTGCTGGCATTGCTGGGGGAAGAGAGTGGGGACGGCCAGAACCTAATCCTTATTTTTACTCAGCGGAAGGAAGAGGTTGACGAGCTACTAGGACGGCTCACGACCCTGGGCTACGCTAACCGCGTGGCGACTCTGTACAGCGGCATGGACCCGATCGACCGCGAGTTTGCGCTAGAGCACTTTGTTCCTGGCAAGCAATTCATTCTTGTAGCCACCGCTGTCGCAGAGCGCGGATTGGATATCCCTTACCTGGGCCTCGTTATAAACTACCGCCTGCCCAACCACTATGAAGCGTACGTGCATCGTATCGGTCGCACCGGCCGCGCCGGTCGCAGTGGGCGTGCTGTAAGTTTTTTCACTCGCGGTAGGGACGATGACATCGCCCCGGAGCTGGTGGAGGGGCTGGAGCGCGCGGAGCAGCAGGTTCCAGAGGAGCTGTACGAGGTGGCGGAGAAGGTGCGCGCGCTACGCAAGTCTGGTGATGCACGGTACAACAGTGGCTTTTTTCGTGGCTTTCGCGACGCGAAGGCGCAGCGCTTCACGGATCGCAATACGAAGGAAAAGGTGCGCGAGGCTGCTCGTGCAGCTGGGCTAGAGCAATTTCTCAGCTCCTCCTCCAATTCTGACTCGGATGCCTCGAGCGACGAAGATGGAAACATTACTGCGGTGCCGCTTCAATCGAGAGCCCGCGCGGGGTCGGCGGAGGAGGCATCGGCCAACGCGTTGGCCTTGACGCTACATCGTGGCGCGCGAAGCGGTGCATTGACGTTGTCTTCAGCTCAGGAGGATCGCATCTCAAAGGCCCTGGCGTTCGCGCAGAAAACAACCACGGCTGCTACCACGGCGGCGGACGAAACGACGGTGGTGCGTTTCCAAAGCGAGTACCCAATCAACGACCTGCCCGATGCCGTGCGTGGTAAGCTGCAGAGCGGCACTTTTATGCGCTCCGTCGCTGAGGAGACAGAGACTTCATTGATTCGCAAGGGGGTCTACTTCGATCCGCGCTACAAACACTCCCGACGAATGAAGGAGGGGGAGAAGCCACTGTACTTCCTGGTTGTCGGAAAGACCATGGAGGCAGTGCGTGCAGCTCGCAACAAGCTCGACGAGGTGAAAGCAGAGCTGCTGAGCAAACAGAAGAGGGTGGGGTCTGTGACGGGTGCCACGCTGTAGCGGACGAGAGCCGTCCGTTCCTTTTCTTTCCTGATGTCCGCGTATCTATGTGCTGTTAGATGGCGCACGTGCACACCACACACATCCTTCTCTCCTCGCTCTGTCGTGGTGCTGATGGTGCAGCGTGTGGCGATCGGATGCGATCGCGCATGCAATGTGTAGGCATCCGCCTACGCGTGCGCGTGTATGCGAGTCTCTCGGTGCCTACTCTCTATACGACGAGGACGGCTGATTTGGAAGGGCGATGTGGAGGCAAATGTTGACGAGTGGTTCGGCTCTTGCGCCTGCACAAGCAGATGATACGCTACTCTGGGCTGTCCCACTGACACGGATGCAGGCGCTTTTTTTGCTGCTGTGCAAACTAACCGGAAAAGGGGGAAGGATGGGAAGAAGCAGCAACCGCAGTCCGAAACTCCCACACGCACAAACAGTCACTCTCACTCTCTCTCTCGATCGCTCTGTGGCACACACACACACACACACAGAATGACAAAAAAAGGAGCTGCTTGGCGGCTACAGACAGGGATAGGAGAGCTGCTACAGCGCTTCTTATTATCTTTCGGTATGAGTAATCGAGTTGAGTGGGTGTAGGGTGGTCAATTTTTCGATGGTACGCACGCAGATGCAGGCTCGCTCTGTTCAAGGCAGCCTGTCATTACGTTTAGGCCACCCTCGCCCACCCCTGTCGCGTGTAGCGCGCATCGGTGGAGCACGCTTCAATGCTGCGAAGGCCCGAGATCGCTGCATTTTTACTCACCCTTTTCCGCTCTGTCCTCCATTTTTGAGCCGGCGCCAACGAATCTGTCCGCGCACAACGAAGGCGCCGCCCCCTCATCTCTCCTCACATTCGAAAATGTATGGCACCCTCTCTCTCCCTTCATGCTGCTTCCCCTCTCCCTCTTCCACTGTGGCCGTCAAACGTGCACGCTTATCTATCGCCTTCCCCCCGTCATGTGATGCGGCATCTCTGTTCAAAGGAGTAGAGGGGCCACAAACAAACGACAGCAGAGCTAAGGATCTTTGAGCACTGAGGTTGCTGGCCGCAGGCGTGTCCATTGCGGGTGCTAGTCGGCGCTGCTCGGAAACGGTATTATCAGTTTCCCTTGCTCGTGACTGTGGCATCTGGGGACTCAAGTGTTCGTGAGAGCAGCCTCGGTCCGCGCTGAAGCGGGGTGAGGGAGAAGAAATACCGTCTGCGAGCGCGATTCGTGGCGTAGCGGCGCTGTGGTGGTGCTCGCCCGCGTTTTTCCCCTTTTCTCACATCTTTTCTTCCGTGCCGCACTTGTCTCGGCCTGCCCCGCATGTCTCTCGCTGCGTTTTCACAGTATTCTCTCGCAGCAGTGGTGCGCAACCTGCGCAGCGCCCCGAGTGGAACAGAAGAGGAGGCGGTGGATAAATTCATAGCGGACACAAAGAATGAAGTGAACGTTGCAGATGCGCGCGTGAAGATGGTGGCAATTCAGAAGGCGACATATTTTCACATGCTTGGGTACAGTTCACTGTACGCAAACTTCCGCATTGTCGAGATGATGGCAAGCCCCATCTTTCTGCAGAAGCGCGTGGCCTACCTGGCCGCCTGCCTGACCTTCACAGAGGACACTGACGTCATCCCTCTCATGACGGCTTCTCTGAAGCGGGACTTGAGCAGCAGTAATCAGTTTGAGGTTGGCCTCGCCTTGTACTGTATTGCATCGATCTGTACCCCTGATATGGCGCAAGATGTCGTCGCGGATGTTGTCAACCTGCTGGGCCACCCTCGTGCGTACGTCCGCAAGAAGGCGACGCTGAGCCTCTACCGAGTTTTTTTAAGCTATCCCGAGTCTCTGCGCGTGACATACAGTCGACTGAAGGAGAAGCTCGAAGATAGCAACGAAAAGGCCGATACAGACTCTTCGGTGCGTGGCGCTGTGGTATGTGTTCTGTGTGAGTTGGCGCGGCGCAACCCAGCGAACTTCATTGGCCTGGCTGTCCCATTCTACTCCCTCCTGTCTTCCGTGCACAGCAACTGGACACTAATCAAAATTGTGAAGGTGTTCGGCTACTTTGCGCCACTGGAGCCGCGGCTTGGGAAGAAGCTTGTGGAGCCCATCACAAACCTCATCAACACAACAGGTGCCAAGTCGGTCCAGTACGAGTGCCTCCTGGCCGTAGCCAACGGCATGAGCCAAGTGTCGTCACTGAAAAAGCTGGCCATAGAGAAGATTCGTGGCTTTGTCGAGGATGCCGACCCCAACTTGAAGTTCCTCGGACTTGAGGCACTGTCTCTGTTGGTTACGACATCTGAAAACCGGAAGCTGCTCGCGGACCAGAGGGAGGTGGTGCTGAGGTGCCTGGACGATCCGGACAGCACCATCCGACTCAAGGCCCTGCATTTGTTGCGAGACCTGACGACACGCAAGACAGTGGTCTCACATATCAATCACATGCTGGACCGCTGTGTGCGCACGCCGCCGGACGAGGAGTGGTCTAATGCTGTCATCCGCACAATTATCGAAACGGCACAGACGAACGATTACGAGTGGGTTCTGGACTTCGAGTGGTACCTCAGTGTGCTACTCGACCTGTGCGTGGTGGAGCTGACAGTCTACACATACGGCGCCTTCATGGAGCAGGAGCTTGTGTGTATTTTGTCTCGCGTGAACGGCGTGCGACGCGCAGGCGTGGAGGAGATGGTGCCGCTTCTGTCACACGTGCGCTTGCTCGGCTGTAACCAGCAGCGTTCCACACAGTGGCGCATCCTCTGCGCCGCGGCCTTCATCTGCGGCGAGTATCCACATTGGCTCCCAGACATCGCCGAGGCATGCCGGGCTCTTCTCGCCGAGCCCATCACGTTGTTGCCCGCAGAGGTGCAACTGGCGTGTGTCGTGGCGGTGGGAAAGATCGCCGCATACGTGTACCAGCCGTGCACGCGTCATGTCGAGCTGTGTAACGGCGAAGAGGATTGCCGATCCGCTGATGAGGCAGAGGCACGTGCCGTCCCGTCGTTGGCGGACCTCATACAGACAGTGTTGCTGCCGGAGGCGGATGCCACGTGTGAGGCACAGGAGGGCGTTGCCGCTGGCAACGCTAGAGGTGAGGCGGCACGAGCCCATCGCGGTCTTCGACGCTTTTGTCATAGCGCGTTCCCAAGCGTGTTGGAGCGCGCGCACCTCGTCCAGTATCAAGTGCTGGAGCATCCAGAGGTGGGACCGAAGCTATACGAAGCAGACCTCCCCCCCGTCGCCGCCGGGGCTCAGGAGGCGATCGAGATGCCAGGGGAAGTAGACCTTGATGCCCCGTTCTGCCAGAACGTGGCGGCGCTCTTGTCGCTTAGCGCGAGCGATGAGGACGAGGACGGCAGCGACGACGGTGCGCCCAGCCTTTTCGGTGACCTTGGCGATGGTGATGGGGGTGATATGGGCGCGAACTTTAGTTTGGAGTACCGCATCGAGCAGCACCGCCGCTCAGAGCAGGCGCGGCGGAAGGAGATGGCCGCCTACTACCTGCGTGACTCGGCAGATGCAAGCAAGGCCGCCTCAGAGGACTTCGGCACTTCCCCGTCGCTGCTCCATGGGGCGCATCAGACTGGCTGCGATGGCAGACTTGGCGCCTATGCCAGTGCGACTCCTCGGCACTGGCGACACGCGCGTTCTCGTCGCTCACAGAAGGTCTTCAGCATCAACCGCCAGCTTTCAAAGCCGGCCGACTACGAAGATAAGAAAGGGACGCAGCTGCGCCGGTCAAACTCGCCCGAGGAAGATGAGGCAACGCGCAAGCTGCGCGGGATAGACGTCACTCGGGCACTCCGCGCCGACGAACGCCTGCCGGAGACACTGTCCTATACCCAGCTCCTTCAGCGGCAGCAGCACAAGGACATGGGCGGCGCTCATTTACGCGACGATGCGATGACGGCGCTTCAGGCCTCTGAGCCAGCCCCAGTAACTCTCTACGACCAGCGTCCACTGCAACTGTACATGACGGTGCAAGGCTGCAAGGTGCGCAAGGACGGCTTCCACCTCTGTTGTGCCGTAGAGTGCGTTAACACCACAAGCGCCAGCGTTGTTCGCCACGTGCGTCTGGTGGCCGTGCCGACGGCCGCATTGGGCGCAGGGAATGTTGCTCTGCGGCTCAAGACAGTGGACTCCGAGGTCACAGAGGACGCGAATGGTGGTACTTCCGTGACAGTGGCTGAGAAGTTGAAGGGGTCGACGACGGTGCGGGTGCCGATAGCTTTGCGACTGAGTCAGCTGCCCCCGTCTTTTGCAGGCGCGCCCTTGTCACTAAACCTTACGTGGACGGCGGAGCACAAACATCACCAGGCGGCATTGACGCTCAAGTTGGAGTACGTGTACTTCACAAAGCCCGTGCTGCCGAGCTCCGTGCTCACTTCTCACGAGTACCTTGAGGACATTGTTGGCAAAGCCCTCGCGTCAGCCCCTATCGCCGCTGCGTTTTTGCCCTGCAGCAAGATGGCAATCATGAGTGGGGTTATGGCCGCCATTCCGCAACTGCGCCTATCCCCAATCGACGTGTTCAAGGACGCGCTCTCCATGTATGGCCTCTTGCACGGCCGCAAGTCGCAGCTGGCACACACGCATGTGGCGGTTCTGCTGCAGGAGCAGGAGGTGGACGGCTCGAAAGGGCTTCTTGTGACAGTGCGGTGTCACTACCCTGTCCTGAGCGAGGCTCTCATTGGCAAGCTGGCTGAGCTGGTGTGTGTGCGCTAATAATCGCCGCTGCTGAATGTCGAAACGTCAGAGAATGGGGCTTGGGGAATGCTTGCGCATGAGATTTCTGTTGTCGCTGTATGTGCGTTGAACGGCGCTTCTGGCCTGTCTGTCGAGGGTGCGACCATTATGAAGGAGCGCGCGCGCTGTCCCTCTCTTTCTGCGTGTGTGTGTGTGTGTGTGCGTGCGTATCTGTGCAAAATTACGTGCGTCGCATTCCTTTTCTGCTCACTGGCCATTGCTTTCAAGTCCGTCACTCTTGCATACGTGTCGACTCCTTGCGGTGCTAGAGCCTTCCTCAACGGTACATGCCCCTCCTCCCCTCCACACACACACACACACGAACGGAATCAGCCCTACCCACCGGCCGCTGCTGCTGCGTCCGAAAAAAATGGATGATGTGACAATAGGGTGCTTCGAACAGTGTGCGCTTGCGCGATCTATCCGGCGCTTCTCTTAAAAGACAAGGGACCGGAGCTACCCATGGTGGTTGTGCTAGCCAAGTTGCGAGTGGTGACTCGATTCACTGCACCCTGTGTTGTGCCTTCAGTATCCCCCTGTACAGAGAAACAGACATATATACCGGCTGCAGCGGTAGGGTGTCTGCCCCCTTTTTCCTGCGCCGAGAAAAGAATGCGCGTCTATGTCTCTCTGGGCATATTTTCATAGGCTCACTCGCACCATTCAATACGTCACGTCCTCCACGCCCCCGCCTCCCTCACCTTTCCCTTCGCTTCGTTGTTTCTTCGCCATTTCGTACGGCGCTTCTTTGGCCTCCCTCGCCATTTACATCCCTCCGCGCCGTCTCTCCCATCCACCCTGCTTTGCCACTGCATATTCTGCGGGGTAGCTGTGCCTCTATGGCGAGTGCTTCATATCCTCTGCCTCTCTTTCCCTACGCCCCCCTCCCCGAGCGTGGCGACCGTCTTGCCACCGCCCACGGATGTGTCCGGCATGCTGTGCAAACATTTGCTTTCATCATCACTTCTCCCTCCCCTCCGTCTCGGTCCGCCTTACACGTCGCACGTTGCTGGCGGCAGTCGTGGAGCAGCGCATTCGAAGACAGGCGTCTCCGTGACGGCGCGCACGCCGGCACAACAAGGTGGCCACTGTGAACTGCCCTCCTCCCTCTCCTTGGCTGCTGGTAGAGTGGCAGATCTGCAGGAACCTGCGTGAGGAGACGCACCGCGTCTTTCTTTGCTTTTGCTTTTCCTTTGTGGGCTTTTCGAGCACTTCTGTCGACGGTGTCACTCACCAGTAGCCCTGCGCAGGCTGTCGCGTTGCTCAGCTTTTCCTGCGGAGATTTCGTGTGGCCGTCAGAGACGCTTCCTCGCCGACGCCCCCCTCCTCTTTTCCCTTCTCCACTGATAATCGCCTCTTGTATTTTCTGGCTCGTGTGCCTGTCTGCGAGTTCAGATCGTCCGCAGCCCCGCCGCTTTCTCTCTCTCCCTCTCTCTTTCATCTCAACATCTCTTCTGCTTCGAGTCTCTTTCCCCTCCGTCCCTCACCCCTCCTCCTCCTCCCCTTCTCCTCTCACAACGCTCTCTCCGCTGCTTTCGCACGCGTATATGTGAGCGTATAGTCTTGCGGAGCGATTTGACTGTGCGTTCTTCAAGTGGCCTTCTTTGCCTGGCTGATATTTGCAGAAGACACACGTCTTGGATGCGAAGCTCTGGTGGCGGCGGCGGTGCTGCCGGTGTGAGTGTGTGCGAGACAACCTCGCCGCGCTCAACGCCACAGCGGACACCAAACTCGTTGCATGGGAGGCTGAGCCTCGGTGAGTTGCCTGCCCACACTACCAGTGATGGCGACGGTGCTGGCGCAAATCGAAGCCTCAGCGCCTCCCTCTCACCATCGCCTGCCGTGCGCCTCTCCAGTTATGCGGATGAGGGCGCTCCTAGGCCCATGGGGCAGACAAAGAAGAAAAAGAGGCCTCAAAATGCCCTTTTTATGCTTGCGAGCGCCATGGGTGGCGGAGCGTCCACAGGGGTTGCCAGCTCGCAAGTGGTGGACCTGCGAGCATTGGACCCATCACCGTGCCCTTCGCGTGCTTCTCGCTCACCTCTGCGGTCTTGCCCTGGGCAGCAGCGATGCTCGCTGTACGAGGACGTGCCGGCGACACAGATTCTCAACTTCTTGTACCTTGGAAGCGTGAAGGATGCGCAGGATGCTGCCTTCTTGGCGAAGCATCAAATTCGATATATCATCAACGTCTCGCAAGAGGAGTACTGGTCTGTCGATAAGAAGGTGCAGATCTTTACCTTCAAGGTCGACGACTCGGCCACGGCCGACATCGCGGCTCTCTTTCAACCCACGCGCGATCTCATCAACAGCGTTCGCGCTCGGTACTACCGCTACGCACGAGGCGAAGGCTCTACCCGGCCGGCGGTGCTGGTACACTGCCAAAAAGGTCGCAGCCGCTCTGTGACGATTGTGTTGGCGTACCTTATCTACACGAACGGCTGGTCTGTTGCTGAGGCGATGAGGTATGTCGGTACGCGTCGGCCTTGCGCGGAGCCCAATATAGGCTTCATGGAGGAGCTGCGGAAGCTTCAGGAAAGTCTCTCTTCCGAAGAGCGAACGAGGCGATACAGCGAGCTGTGCTGGTTCATGCGCAACCTGAACGCGGAAACGGCGCAGTCGCATGTATTGGAGCTTTTTGAGAAGCGTATCGGTATGGTGCGACATGTCGTTACGTACGTCGTGGCTGGTGGTGGAACCGGTAGCGTAAGCAGCAGAGGCGCCACCGACCACGGCGATGATGGCCGCCGACTCACCGCACAAAATGACGCGCGACCCTACGCGTCCTTATCAGCGGCTCCGTCCACGGCCGACATCGACGCCGCAAAGACTGAGGTGCCGTCGGATCCCGGGGTAGCACTGGGAAATCGAAACGACGGTGATGACGAGCAGCGTACCGCCACACACAGCAGCACTCCCGCGTACCTGGACGTCGGCGCCGCCGCGAACCAGCTCTGTCATCCCAGCACAGAAAAGACGATGCTGTGTTTCGTCTTCTTCACCTGCCGCGAGGATGTACTTCACGGTATCAAGTCTGGGCAGTTTACGCAGCTGCTTCGTCAGCTTCACCCGGCGGCAGGCAAACAGATAAAGTACGCCACTGGGCCGAAGCTGAAGAAGATTATGATGGAGCATCAAAGTATATCGAGCAGCTTTGCGCACGACATGGCCGGGTTCAGCAACCGCGTCACTTCTTCAACGGATGTTGAGCCGGCAGCGACGAGCGTCAGCGGTGCGCTGGAAAAACAGGGGGCTGAAGCCGCTATGAGCAAGGTGGTGGAGGAGACACTGCATGTGTGAGCGTCTCCTACTCACTCATTGTAAAGGCCAACACCGTATACCTTAGGTTTTTATTTCTCGCCTCGCTTCTTCCTGTGACTAATACAAAAGGCGAACTCACCAATACGAGCGCACACAGACTCCCTCGCCCCAGGCTGCCACCCGCGACAGCGGCTCTCTCGCTCGCAAAATGCGCGCGTACGCTTTTTTTTTCCGTGGTCTCTCTCCCTGTCTCTGCGGGTGTGGGTCGGCAGGTGTGTGTGTGTGTGTGTGCGCGCACGTGTGCGTGAATAGGTGTATACCGGCATCTCTGCATGTGCGCGTCTTTCACAAAGGCGGCGAGTTCTTTGCTTGCCACTAAACAACAAGACGGGCGACAGCTGAGGAGGCGCTGGTGCAGTCACTCCGATGGCGCCTCGGATTGCGACGGCTCTCGCTCTTCTCATTTTCGTTCTAGCAGCGATGATCGCACCAGCGAAGCGCGAGGTGGACGCGAGGGGGTGAAATAGAGGCCATGGCAGAAGGATGCGATATGGAAGCGTTGGGTCACCCTTTCCTCACGCTCTGCAGCCTCGCACGCTGCCAAGCGCATGCGTCTTGCGACGGTACTCCGTCCACTGAGTTCCGGGGTCGCCGTGCTCGGGGGAGGGGGGCGCTCTGCTTGTCTGACTCTTCCCACTGTACTCGCTGCCCTTCTCCATGCGATGCCGTTTCCTCCGCTGCTGTGCTTTTCATCTCGTTTTCTTTATTCACTGCTTCCGCTACTGGAGCCTTCATGCGAGTGAGCAACTGAACCCCTCCTGCGATGTGATCAATGAATTCGTCTTCTTCATTATGCTCCGAACGAAGTGCTAGCCTTCCATCTTTCTCTTGCTCGACCCAGGCGAAGGTGCTTGTGACCTGAGCAGATGCTCGCACACGCGACTCCAGACGCAAGCACCACAACATACTCTCTGCAGCCACATCAGTGGAGATGGCATCACCGCAGTACTCCACTCCGTATTCAGCGCTGAGCTTTCCTACCTTCACTCCGCTCTCTGTAGCCCCGCTCAAACACGATGAATCGCCGATGGGTGCGGAACTCTCTTCACTCTGCGCTGTTGTGAGGGCAGACGTGGCTCATCAGCGTGCAGTCCACAGGTCCGTGCCCGAGCTGCCACACATGCCATCTGCGGCGTCCAATAAGCGGGCTGCGTGCCCCAAGGCAAGCGTAGGTACCACCGCACGAGTGCAGCCCAGTGAGTTGTTCTTTGCTGCACCCCATCTCACTCGTGCCAACGCCCCGCTCTACGCCCCACCTGGAGCAGTGAAGGTGGCGTCAGTGATCCAGCGCGATGTGGCGCTGCCTTTGCCCACCGCGCCACCGCACTACAGCGACATTGCTGGCGTCCGCGATCTCTCAGCGCCCCTGACACGCCAGTCCATCTCTCACCCGAACGACCGGGAGGTGTGGGTGGATGGAACTGCGGTAGACGTCCAGTCGGACGTGGTGTCGGTGAGGCAGGCGGCACCGAACCTGTGTGCGTTTCAGCAGGAATGCCACTCCCTCCTGGCGCTGCTGAACGCATCCTCTCTTCCGCGGCGGGCGGCACCGTCGCCAGGCAACCCCGCCGTCCCTTCGAATACACCGCTTTTACCAGCCGCAGGCGCTGAGGCAACGAGCACCGTGGAGGCTGCCGCTCGACCGGAAAGTCAGCTGATCACCATACCATCAACTCACACACCAGCGTTGACCTTATCTTTCGCTGGAGCGTCAACTTCATCGCCGTCTTTGGCCTCAGAGATGGCGGGAGTGAATGCCGATACGGTGGGCACTACACACTCAACAACTTATACACAGCTGGTTAAGGAAATGGATGACCTTTCCAACTTCTTGAAGGAAGAGGAAGAGCTTCGGGGGCGACAGCGTGCGGCGCCTCGGCAACCTAGCGAGACGGGACTCACGCCAGCGCAAGGGAGTGGCGTAGGCGCTACTGCAACAGCGACAGCGGTTTCTTCTGCGAGGGCGACGAGCTCACCTATGAATACCCCCGAGAAGCAACGCCGACCGAGGGCTGACACGCACCTACGCGGCCCCTCGCGGCAGCCTTCACGGTCCCCTCTTGCGTCGAGTACGGCTAGGGTGGCGCACGCTCCCACTGGCCCGTTCTGGGCGGCTCAGCTACTGAAGTGGATTATCTTCCTTGTAGAGCAGCGGCAGAGTGCGCTGCAGCGCATTCAGGCGTTTGAGGACACACGCGCGCCCGGCCGGCGCGGGGCCTGCCGCGGCGCTGCCACAGACGAGTCGGCCGCCAACCTACCACCCTCGGCGATCCGAGTGGCCGATGGGCTACTACGACTACTGCACGCACTTGACCCGGCGACCAGTGACGTGGACACGTGGACTCGTACTCAACAACGTCACATGTGCACGCGGGTGGCAAACCTGCTGGCCGAAATGACAGCAGCAGAGGAATCAGTGATGGCAGATCTGCTGAACGATGCAGCGGCGGGAGCTACATTGGAGCGCGAAGGCACCGTCAGAGAGCCGCCAGCCACTGCGACAGCAGCATCTCCGCCGGAGAAGGCCGTTTCAGAGGCGTGCCGGCAGGATATGATCAACACCATTGCGCTACTCGAGCACATGTCGCAAGAGAACAAAGCATTGAAGCTGCGTGTAGAGCAAACGGAGCAGCAAGCTGCCAAGCTCAGCGATGGCATGGAGCGCGAAAGGGCCGAGAAGAAGGAGCTGGGGCAGTATTTTGATAGACTCGCCGCTGAGAACAGCAGACTGACGGTAGAGCTGAGTGAGATGGAAGCGAAGTGGCAGCAAGCCGAGACACTGGCCAAACGGATGTCGCAGGAGGAAGTATTGCGAAATCAATTAGAGCGCCAAACTCTTCACTTGCGCGATGTGCGCGCCGAACTAGACGATGTGAAGGATGAGAGCGACACGCTTCGGAGCACTGTTCTCCTGCTGCGAGAGGCGCTGGTGCGGCACCGTGCCGTCATTGACCTACTCACGCGCCGCCGACGTGAACGAGAGCGCGCGGCCGCGGCGACAGCAAGGCGATCCGTTAGTTGCCGTTCTCTCAGTTCAAGACAAGGTAGCCCTCCTTTGCAGCTTATCGATGAAATCCTCTCCGGTGTCTGCGACCCGCCGCCGTCCTCCTCATCAGCGTCATTGGAGGGAAAGCACTTATGCAATGATGACGCCCGTGTGGACTCCGTTAGTCGTTCTCCTCAGTGAAGTGAGCGCTGGGCATCGTCGGGCCGCTCTTCGTCGCAGTTTTCTTGTATGTGTGCAGAATGTCTGCCGATGTGACTCTTTTTGTTTTTCGGCGATCGGTGCGTGCTGAGGCCAGATGTGCGTGAGGGGTGGTGACAAGTGGGATGCTCCAGGCATGCGTGTGGAGTCTTCTCACATGCACACAGCATATACGCCGCACGCTTGCTCCTCCTCGTACCCCCTCCCCTCCCACCATCGTCGCAGACTCGAACATATATGCCTTTCTTCGACAAGGTCATCACGCCAGCTGGCGGCCGTCGAGTGTTAGGAGGCGGCGGCGCGCGAGCAAAAGCACCCACACACACACACACCAACTGTGCGCCCGTGGACACTTCCTTCCCTTGCACTCACCATCGTATCATTCGGTGCCGCCGATCATAGACGACACTGGACAGGGCATCGCATCCCATGAGGCGTGTATACACTCTTCTCTCTGTCTCTTTGTCGCGGTACCGCACAGTTCCTATTCTTGCTCATGCTGAACCACCTCCGATGGCGACACAGGCTGAAGCAACGACGACCGGGGGAAGGCACAGCGATGCGCCAGTGCTCGTGTCGGCGGTCAGGTCGTGCATTGGTGTTGTGGCGCCGCGGCCCGCGACAGTGGACGCGCTGGCGCCATCGGCAGGATGAGCCACACTTCGGTATGATGCAGACTTATCTCCGCTAGCACTCAATCTGCACACATCGGTGGTGGGGAGCTCGGCGCGACGCCCCCGAGGTGAATGCACCACGTGGCAGCCGGCATGGTATGGGATTACTGTGTGTGAGGCGGCCTGTGGGGCGGTGCGGCGTGTGGAGTTGGAGAGAAGGGCCATACCCAGATGACCGAGTCGGCAGCAATTTTGTAAAGCATGCTTCTACTGCTGCGTCGCACCTGTCGAAGTGTGTGTGGCAGGCCGGGGTAGCGTGGGACTCGACACAGCGTTGATGGCAGAGAGGGCATGTGGAAGAACGACTTTATTTCTGACCCTCTTCACGCCAATATCTATTGCGAGCGACTCATAATGCCCCTTCCCTACCCGCACACGCACTGTCCCTCCCATCCTCATCGTTCACGTCTCATTGTATGGCGGTGCCTGTGTGCGTGTGCACTGGAGAGATTGGCTGTGGGCGGCGACCCTCTCACCCCTCTTTACATCAATCTGCTCTGCCCTTCGCAGTCATGTGGGCCTCCCGATCTGTTTTTGCATCTTCCGTGACGTGAAGGAAAATGTGTACGAAATGGTCAACGAAGAGATAGCGGAGAACGTGATGGCACCGATTTTGTAAGCTGCAGCCATGAAACCGTCCTGTCTCGCCGCAGCCTGTGCTACCGACTCAGCGCGTCGCTTCAGCTTGTCCACGAAGAGCAGAATGGATTACCTGCACTGGGAGGTGATACGTTTTGGTGTCCAGCGGCCGGGGGGAACGCTCTTCCTCTATTCAACACCTCAGCGTCTTGTGTGGCACTGGCTCGTCTCCTGCTCTTTCCGTCCCCCTCACGGCTGTCCACGGGTGCGTTAGCCTACCGCACCCATTTCCCATCTTCTTCCTGACGCCCCCGCGGTCCCTCTCCCTCTCTTTCTTCGGGGGCCTTCCCCCTCTCTGGTATCCCCTGAACCGCCACACTTCAGCGGAGCGTTCCTGTCTTCTGCTCTATCAGGTACGGCGCAGAAAGGCGTTGAAGAGCGTGCGCGTGGGCAAACCTATTGTGTGCGCTCCTGTTGGTTCATCGAGTAGGGCGGCTCTCATTGTCGTTCTCTCACACAACCTCCGCGGTGATGATGCGCGGCACCCAGCGCGCCTTGGCGCGCAGCTTCCGAGCGAATCTCAAGTACCCCTCCCTCGTGTCGTACAATAAGCTCCCATGGGAGGTGGTGAATCATGACAGCACGAAGTTGCACATGCACGTAGCCTCAAACTACGAGCAACTGCTGATGCTCGCGACGGTGACGAATGTGCCACACTTGGTGCTGGCAGCGCACCTCAATGTTCCAGAGGCGGAGCGGCTGCGCGTGATGCCCGGCGTCGTGTACCTTTTAGGCGGCTGCGCCGCTCACGAGAACCCATCGAGCTTCACTGCATATCGGATTGCCGATCCCACATCGCTGCAGTATTATGGCCGCATCCACCATTGCCTGGCGCCAATTCAGCGGGTGGACATGTGCACATCACCGGACTTGCGACTTCTCTGTCTGGCTATCCACTTCGAGGGGGTGCTCGCGAACACGTCTGCCGGCTCCACTCTCGAGCGCGTCACTACCGGGTCGCCGGACGGGCACTTTTCGCTCTTTTACTTTTTCCGCCCGAATCGGCCGGCAAATGAGCTCACGCAGCCGTTTGAGAAGTTTTATCAGCACCGCCCATCCCTTGCCAGTTTGGCCGCCCTGGACGAGGGCTCGCCTCGAAACGCGCAATCATGGACACCGGTGCTGCAGCTACCGCGGCGGACGCCAGAGAAGGCGAGACTCACACCTGCAGAACCGTATCGGCCGCCGCAGAACTATCTCATGGGACTGGCAGAGCGTCTCGGCGTCCTCCCTGGGAGCTCCTTTGGCCGTCGATCGCTGATGTGGGGCACATGGTTCTAGTCGGAGTCGGCTGGCGCCCCATCTCCTCCACGGGCAGTGCATGTAGTCCCCCTCATCGCTGTCGCTCATGCCACAGGGGAAGCTGGGCAGGGCAGCGCATCTCCGTTGACGCTTATTCCTTTGACTGTTGTTGTGGGATCTGTTGGGTTGGTGTGAGCTTCAGTGTGCAGTTCCCGTTCCGCTGCTGCGGCGGTGGGGGCGCCGGTGTAGCGCACACAGTTTGGCGAAATCGACGTTGACCGCTCTTTACGCCCCCTCGCTCTTTCGGTAACCTCCGCGAAAACAAGTTTGCCTCGGCAAGCGATGCTCTGGTGAATGTTTCCTCGCCATGGATGGCCTTCTGGCGTCGCCGAGGGAAACGCCCATCTTGATGCGGCCGCGATCACTTTGGAGTGCCGTCGCACTGACTGCTCTCTGCGATGCCAGGAGGCGCGTCGCTGGTGCACCGCGCATATGTGGAAAAAGGCGCTGATGAGTAGTCCAGGCTCCTTCAGCCATGGATCGGTGCGCCGTGCGGGCAGCTTTTCCTGTTCCCTCCCTCACCTTTGCTTCTTCGTCCTTCACTCTTCTCTGAGCGTCTTCTTTCCGCCCCTTTGTGGCCTCTCTCGACATGTCGGTGTCTCCGCTTCATCGTTCGCTCCTCCCCCCTTTCCTCTCTCGTGCGTGAGGGTGCTGACCATTACGTCCTCGCCCAACGGGGTGCCACAGTTTAGACTCATAAGGGGAGCGACTTACCGCTCGATACAACAGCAGTGTACGGAAAAGACGCTGTGCGGATCACCTCAACTCGCCTCTCCTCTTCTGCTCCCTTTTCACCCCCTTCACAACACGTCGCCTCTCTGTTTTTCCCCCTTTCGCAAGCTGAAAGGCGGTGGAGCCAAGGCGAAAGCGTCCTGAAAGCGGTCGGGCGCCCCATCAAAGACTCTGCCTCCTGCCGCTTCTCCCGCCTCGAAAGCGGTTACTGCCCGCACCACCTCTTTAGTGTTTGGTTTTCCTTTGAGCTGACTGTGCATACTGATTAGGTGGCGTTGTGGTGGTGGTGGTGTCCGTCTTAGATCATCGTCTCCCTCCGTTTTACTCTGCCAATCTCTCGTGCTGCGCGCTGTGCTCGCACAGGAACGGCGTTCGCTCTGCCCTTCTCCTGTCTCGCCCCGCGGGCTGCCTGAGCCTCTTTCACCGTTGGTGCTCTTCTCGTTCGTCGTTCGCGTGGCGTATCAGCAGCGTTTCCCCACAGGCTCTCGGCGGGTAAGTGCGCAGATACATACATCAAAGCGCACGTGTACCCGCGTATCTGAAGCGTGCGCGCTGGAGGCGCCATCTGACCTCATCTCTCGCTCCCTCAAGCAGCCGCTTGCTTCCCCCCCCCCCAGCAATGCTCTCCATGTTCAAAGGCAAGAAGGGTTTCTCGGTGCTCTTCAGTGAGGGAGAAGCAACGAGGCAGCGTGCAGCGGCGACAGAAGCCTCGCAGCATCGCCGCCCCTCAACCCAGCTCTCTGAGTCCGCAGCTCGGCTGAGTGGGCGAGGAGTCACGCAGTATCAGTGCCAGCGGTGCTCAAAGCGTTTCTCGGCGCTGGAATCTGACGACGAAAGGGAGGACTCGCACCAGTGCCACCGCTGCGGCTATCCTACATGTCCGCAGTGCCGAGAGCCGGCCACTGGTAGCCCGCCATGGGTGTGCTGCGTGTGCACTGGCTTCAAGTCGATCATGTGGCTTCTGGAGAGGACGCGAGCAGGGCCCATGCTGGTGACAAGGATTGTGGAATACTGCGATCCACGGGGGCAGCGGCTGATGCGGTCGATGTTCCGATTCACATTGCAGCAGTACCAGCCACTGACCCCACGCCCTTCTATCAAGCTCGCGGGGCGTGCCAGCGACGGTCCTCCCGGCAGTGGTGCGCCATCCTGCTCGCGACCTTCCTCTCAAACGCCGCCCACCTGTGCAATGTCTAGGGCACGCACAAGCTCTCGCCTGTCTGCCGAACGCAACGTGGCCCGCCTCAGTCAGGTGCCGGCGAGCGTGAGTAACACACGCCGACTGTCGCCGTACATACACCCCAAGCATGGGTCATTGCTGCGTTGCGCGCGCCGCTCGGGCTCCGGTGCGACATTCGCCTTCGATGCCGGCGTCGCCGCTGAGGCAGAGGGCGCTGCGAAGGAGAACTCCACCGTGGTCGAGCGCCTCGCACGCGGCTCCGAGGCGCTGCGCCGTATCGAGGCGGCCGCCGGCGTCGTGGAGTACTCGCCCGAGTCGAGGTGGCGGACGTCCGGCGGCGCGAGTGGAGGGGCGGAGGGGAGCGACAATTCGTCGCCGTCTGTCTCCGAAAAAGCTCTGCGCTTCGCTCATTCCGGGGATGGCTGTACCGCCGTCGCGGACATTTACGGCGCCAGAGCACTCAATACGCCGTTGGGTGGGGCGACTACGCGGGAAGCAGTATGGGACGCGGAAGCGCCGCCGCCTCACGAGCGTGGGATTGGCCGAGCTACATTTCAACGCGAATCGCCTCAGCGGCACCTGGGGCGCGCCAACGGCGGTGCAACATCAATAGCGAGCGACAGTGCCGTTGTGCAGGTGACCGTGCCTCTCGCACCGGAAACGTCGTCGATGCGAATCACTCCTATGAGCCAACCCTGCCGTCTCGGCCGCAGTGTGAGCCCCGCCTCGAGCGGCTCAGGCCGCAGCGTCAGTCCGGCACCACGCTTTCCCACCTTCGGGCAGTTCTTGGAGGACCACGCCGGCGCCACTGACGGGCCGACGCACTTGCCACGGGAGTCAGACGTGTTGGTAACCGTCTCACCTGAAACCGAGAACGACGACAATGACAGCATCGATGTGATCGAGCTTGGCGGTGGGCGTCGCGGCAACCGGCCCGTGGCTTCGACCGGCTACGGCAAAGATGAGCTGAATACCACACGCGGCCCGCACCCGCGCCCCCCCCCGTCGGCTGGCGGCAGCGGCTCATCGTGGCCTCGTAGCGGACGCCGCACGAGCGGACTGGGCGACTTCACTCCCACTCGAGTACTAGACTTGTCGAGCGCGCGCGGCACGCTTCACCACCGCAGCTCTAGTCGCCGCCGTGCCACGCGAGGAAGCCTCCAAGAGATCCACGCTCCGCACCTCTACGGTAACAGCACCGCAAGCAGGAAGGCGGCAGGAAACGCGCGCCGCAGCGGGCAGATGAACGACTCCCCTTACATGTGCGGCCTGCCAAGCAACTTCAGCTCTCATTTGAAGCCAACGGACGCGGCGTGTGGGCAGGTGCGGCGCCAGCATGCGCCGCTCGCCACGCGCACTGCAGGTCGTGCGCTCGGGATCGATGGCCGCCATCGACTGGTGCGGCAACACAGTCGCACCGTAACCCCGCTGCAGCGCACCGTCTCGCGCAAAGGCGAACTGCAGAGGATACTCTCATGCAACGGAGCGCTTGCTCGAACGAACTCATCCTTCACGCCGCTGACGCGCACTGCTTCCTCGCATGGCTGCGGCTCTCAGTTTGCGCGGACGAACAGCGGTGTGGCGCACACATGGGCTAGCACAGCCTCCCAACGTTCCCCTGTCACCGGTGCTGCCTCTGGTCGCAGACGGCTGCAGCGGACGGAGTCGGTGAAACTCTTGAGCGCCGGTACGGGCTATGCAGCGGCAGTAAGTGGCGCTCCGAAAGGCACTGCCGCGTTGGAGCGCACGCCCTCGTGCTACGGAGCACCTGCGGCTGGTGGTGCTGTGCCCACTTACACCTCTTCTGTCACGCGAACGCTCTCGTCTTGGTCGCCTCTGAAGCGTACCGCCTCACAGGTGTGCCTTACCGGCCGCGGCGTGGCGTCGTTTGGCCGCACGCAATCCCAATGCTGCTTCACGCGTTCCGCGACGACCAATACCGGATTGGTTGTGGGCAGCTCTATCACAAAGCCCGGAGGTGGCGTGCCGCCTCGCCGCGCTCCTGGCGGTCTCTCGCGTACTGCCACCGGTACGAACCTGTGGAGCCACACTCGCGGCCGCATTTATGACGGGGCTCGTCGCTCGCCAGTGCCGTCTTCACTGCAGTCCCCTTCGACGTTGTGCGGCAGCGCACGTGGAACCCCGAGCAGCTACTACCGTCTTCTGGACACCTCTCCTGTGCAGCGCACTCTCACTGCCACGCGCATCGAGACACCAAAGATGAGTCGACGACGCTTTCCCACGCCAACGGCCCTCTCTCACACCGGCGCGGAGGTACGAAACTTTGGCGGCCAGCGAAACAATGCTGCACGCGAGCCTCTGTGGCGATCGGGGGGAACAGCGCGGCAGACAGTCGACCCGCCGCCGACTTTAGTCGGTGTGACGCAACAGAGGAGTGTGGGGGGCACGCTACGCCGCACTCTATCTGCTACCATAGCCGTCAGCTCCGTCACTTCGACGCCGCGCACGCCCCGTCCGTACATCACGAGTGTCACGACGGCGGGAGCGGCAGCCATCGTAAGCGGCGGCGGACGGCATAACGGGTCTCGTCCGGTGCTATCATCTAGCGCAAGCAGCACAAAGACGCGCAGCAGCCGTGGTTCCCTGAAGAATGTGGACACTTCGGGCAATCTCGGCAATGCAACCAACACATCAGCGGAAGAAAAGGTGGCTCTCAACGAGTACGGGGCGGGGCAGCCGAGGACGCATCACCGTCACCTCGTTGGGGTCACCACTACGAAAGAAAAGATTCCGGCGCGCGATGTGAGGCTGAGGCAGCGGTGAGAAAACTGTGATTCCCAGTGCTTTCCCTGAGGACTGGTACACCAACTTTAGTGCGTGCCTTCACTAGGCAACACAGGCTCGTCCCTTTTGCAACCGTTGCACGCGGAGGTCAGGGCCCGTGTGTATTTTTTAATATGCCTCGGCGCTCTTTGTGACTCTATGCACCAACCCAGGCGCCTCTGCACTCTCTCAATGGCGCGTGTGGGTGTGTTGATGCGTGAACACGCGATCTTGGCGCCTGCTCGCGAGTGCCACAGCCCCGACAGGCACGTGTGCGCTTGTTTTCGATGACTTCTTTTCGTTGTTTACCCACGCACATGTATACGTACACGCATATACATATACATATGTATATATATGTTTGTGTGCGTGTGTGTTTGTGTGTTTCCACGTGCGAAAGAAGTCTGCTGAACGCGACGTAATGGTGCGTTGGCACCTTTTCGGACACGCAGGTGTCGGCGCGGAGCGTTTCTTTTTCTTATCGCTGCTGGACGCTTTGCATTCGTTTTATCTTAGATGAGCCCTCCCCCTCCCCCCGTGGGGTGCGGGGGGGCGGAAAGGGCAGACGGGCCCTCTTGAGCGGATCGGTCTTCGCATTTATTCTACCGTTTTCATCTTTTTTTTGTACATTGGCGGACTTCGCCCCGCTCTGCCCCCCCTCCCCCCACCCACTCATACTTCAGTGTGCGGTGGTTTTTTCTTCTCTTTCTGTTCATTAACACACGTCGCCGCCCAGCAGTCTCCCTCTTACCTCCACTCTTGCCAAGCACACACACACACACACTTTTTCTACAAACTCGGCGCCCTTCCTCTCACGGCGGCTACCGCACAGGTCGGCGCCACAAAAGAGGAGAGGCGATTTGTCTGTGTGTCCTCTCCTGATCGGTGCAGTCGAATGCGGGGCACCTTTACTGTGGAAGGAACTCGGTCTGCTCCTCTCTTCCCCCCTCCCCCCCCCCATACCGCAAGCTGCCAGACGGCCAGGCTGCGCATTGGAGAGAGCGCAAAGGAAGAGGACGGGTGAATGGAGATGGGGCAGTGACAGTGCGGCGACCGCTCTTCGAAGTGGCAGGCACACACGTATGCTCATTGGTGAAGTTACGTCTGCGGGATGTATGCGCGCAGTCTCTCATCAGTACGCACTGAGGGAAAGGTGAAGAAGGCGATATGGACCACCCAAGCATAGCTCTCTGTGAATTCATGCGTACCTCCTTTTTTTTTTCGTGTCACGCACTTACTTCTCACGTGCTTGCAGAGATTTTGTCGGCACGCCTTTCTGTTGAGCTTTTCTTCGTTTCGACTTGTTTCTCTGTACGATTTGTGTAGCACTTTAGATCAAGTACCCTTCATGAAGCCGCGTAGGAGGGCCGTACCTTTTCCCCACCCCCGCCCAACCCCGCCAGCTATCAAAGATGACCGATGGGCCGCAAATCCCTTCTCTTTGCTGCAGACCCCCAGTGCACAGACGTCTATGGGCGTCAGCAGACCTGTGCAGGGGTGATGCCTAAATTTCCACGGCCACAGTGAGGGCCAACGCACGGAACGCGGAACCGGGCGCTCTACTTCGCTACTCATTACAGTTTGATCTCCCCCTTCATGTTCGTGGCGCTTTTCATGCAACTGCAACGTACGTTAAGCCGCGGAAGGGGGGAGGGTGCGCTGCATGCGAACGTGTGCGTCTGTCGCTTGCACGCATCTATGCAGCATGTTGCTTGTGCGTTCCTTGATCACCTGAGGCTTACTCCTCACCTCCTGCAGCTCATTTCTCTTTATGGCTTCTTGGCTCTTACCCCTCTTTTTTCATGCCGTACCTCGTCCGAAGCAGTGCACTTTCCTCCCTCTCCTTCCCAACTCACTTGCGCCGGGGGAGAAAGAGATGCATTCACACCCATGGACTCTCGATCGATGAGGCCGGCGTGCGACAGGCGGAGCGCTAACGCGAGCGTCACGCTGGCTAGTGCTGTGAGACGTCGACGCCAGGGCTTGTGGGCGAGTTGTGAGCGGCTTCCTCCACGGCGATGAGGCTGTGGACGCAGTGGCTGTGAAGATGCTATAAGGCGACGCTGCCAGGGTCATGATGGTGGTGCACATGACGGATAAATATCCAGTTGTGTGTGCATTAGCGAACGCTAAGGGTCGTCGAGTGGCACACTCCAGCAGAACGAGGGCCCCAAAGCTAAGCGAGCGGCGCCACTCCTGCGCTCTTGCTCCTACGGGTGCCACTCAGTAAACCCCTGTGCTGGGGCGCGCGGGTTGTGCTGCTGGGGCCTTGTGCTGTGTGGGGCTGCATTGCCTGCCCCTGGGGTGCAGGCGTCAAGCGCGACGCGACCCCCCCTCCACACACGCGGGCACACACGGGTCCCAGGCGCATATTTGGGGGGAGGGGTGGCAAAGGTCAATCAGCGCTGTGTCGTGCACAACCTGCTACTGCATCCGGAGCCGCCGGATCTCCAACGGGTACGCTGTGCGCGACACATCTCCTACCTGCAGGACAGGCCTGTTGTTGGCGTCGTTGCTCTGCTGTGCCTCCACCGCATTCACCACGAGTGCCGCAGCCACCGTGCGCTGTAGACGACGAGGTGGCTGCGCGATGAGGAGGTCGCGTGGCGGTGATGGGGCGAACTCTGCTCACGAAGTCTCAGCACCACTTTCATGCCGCCATGAGCAGCTGCAGTGAGGGTATGTCGACACGCCTCGCCACCACCGGTTGGAAAGACGAAGGCGGCGCGTGCCGGTCGTGGGTGCGCTGCGCGCTGCGGCTCATTTTCGGACGCTCAGCCGGTGTTCGCCTGAAAAGAAAGACACGCCCACTGTACGTCTCCCCCCTGGCGGAAGCGCTGCCGCGTTCCTTGCAGCGGCCCCAGACGTGCCCGCTGAGCCGACGCGCAGCTGCCAGCATCGTTTCGTCTTCACGCACGGTTGCTGCCACGGAGAGGCCGCGAGAGGTGCCGGGCAATCTGAAAAAGCCACATCCTCATCCTCCCCCCTTTGCCAATTCACCGGGATCACCGCTGGCCTCTTCTGCCGCGAAGGCGTACTTGACGTGAGCATTGTAGTGGCAGCCCACGTCGATGCCGTTGGCCATGCCGGTGGTGCGGTTGTCATCAAAAGGGATTTTGATGCTCTTCACAATGACGTGCACGTGCCCGACACTGTGGATGAGGCTCACAGATAGTGCCAACGACGACGACGGGGATACCATGTGACGCGCGAGGTCGTCAGAGGGCTATGAACGGTGCGGAGCCATGGGTCTTTCTCCCACGCTGTCGCCCCTCGTTCACTCCCCCTCGCGGGCTCGTGCGGGCCATGCTGTTCTCATACAGGTGCGCGGTCGTACCACTATTTCTCCTCTCTTGTCGCTCCTGTCTGTGGGTAGCATAGCTTCTTCGCTGCGGGCTGTTCACACCTGCGCGCAGACACACATGAGTGCGTGGCGCTGTGGCCGGAAGGAAACGCGTCGTTATCCTGCCAGCCGCGTTGAGGGGGACAAAAATGGTTCTCGATGATGTCTGTAGGAGGGGAGTGGAGCGCGAGGAGGTGTCTCTGCGTGTGCGCATGCGCGCTGTAGGCAACATGGTCAACCTGTTTCGCCGTAGGGGGAGGGGGGAGGGGCTCACTGGTGGTTGGGAAGGGCAGAGGGTAGGGGGCAGGTCGGGGGCAGTGGCGTGAGGCGCGCGTCCATGCTCGAGCTGCCCTCGCGCCCTTTTCGCCAAGTTGAGGCGCACACACAATGCCCTCTCAACGTTTCGTGCAATGCAATGATACCCTAACGGCACCGGGCGGCGCATACAGAGTGGTGCCGCTGCTGCTGCTGCTGCACCTCCCCCACTTCCTCCTCCTCCCCCTCTTCCTCTCCTTATCGTATGCCGGCCTCTCCTATGCGTCTTATCCACGGGGCTCATGGCACGTGGGGGTGCGTGTTCTGCGTCCCGTCCCAATGCGTTGCCCTCCGAGCACCTGACGTGAGAAGTGCTCATCGCCGTACTCGAGCTGCGTCACACTTCTTTTTGAGGGAAGCGCAGCTGAGTGATGAGTGTGGGGGAGGATGTCGTCCCCCGCACCTACCGAAAGGTTTCGAACGTGCTCGGAGTTCATCGGCGCGGTTTGCGCGCGGGAGATGCCCAACAGCCCGTGTGTACAGATGTGCATTCTCACTATCGGCTTCGATGTCGAGGGCGTCATTGCACAGCTGCTGCACCAAAGCATGACGCTGAACAAGGGCCACCAACGCGTCTACTGCGTGATCGTCCCTGAGCGTCTTCCGCCGGGTGCAATAACACGCTTCGCCAGCGCCATTGAGCGGCATCTGTTTCGAAAGGACGCAAAGCGAGCGGTAACCGGCCAGGCCCATGCATGTGCCGCAGCGACCTCTCGTCCCACGTCTCATACGCCGGTGATTGCTATTGAAGAGGGAACAACCACGAAAGAGCGCTGCGCCGCTTTTCAGCGCGGGGCAGTCGTGGTTCTCACCAGCCACTCTCTGTGCGCTGATCTACTGCACCGGCGGCTTGCGGTTGAGTTGGTTGGAATGACTGTGCTGGCGTTGCCCCACTCGCTGCTAGGCAGAGGGCGACTGCAAGATGCGCTGGCGCCACAGACAGCCTTCTGCGCTGAGCTGCTGCTGCGTAGTGGCGGCAGTGCGGCTTGCGCGCAGAGCCCCCCGCCCATCGTCCTCGTCTCAGATGCACCGATGCTGATGCAAAGTTTGGTGCAGCGGCATCACCTGGGGGCGGAGCGCTTCGCTCAGCAGCTGCACGTTGGCGATGTCCAACTGTTCCCAAGGTTCCGCCTGGATTTTGTGCGACACTTCGAAGAGCTCAGTCGTACGCAGCGACGCCCACTTGTCGTGGACCGTGTCGTGGCGCCCGTGGCACCAAGTGTCTTGGCCCTGGATGGCCTTCTTGCGAACATTGTGTTGGAGACGCTGCAGGAGCTGCAGCGGCTGGAGGAGCACCTTCAAAGGCGGCAAAGGGGCAGCGGTGACGACCCCCCTGCCGGGCCCTCAGCGGGGCGGGACTCGCGCACGAACACCGGATCTTTTGCCACCCGGCGTACGGCTGCTGCTGAGGAGGCGGATGAGGATGCCGCCGCGCTCCGCTTCCTGCCACGCACGAGGCTCACGGCGAATTCGGTACACGGCCGTCTCGGCTGCCGCAGCAACCGGCACAGTGACACGGCTGATGACACTAGTGCTACGTCGTACATCCGCCGCGGTTGGCGTGAAACGACGGAGCGCGATAGCAAGGGCATCCTCTTTAGGGGCATCAGCCAGGCGGCAGCTCTTTCAGTGGACTTCTCCGACCTTGACAGCGATTTGCGCGCTGCCGTTCGCCGTCACGAGTCCCAGTGGCCGTACCGCCTCCTTGTGGAGAGCCTGATCGACGTTCGGAGGCTGCGTCGTGCGGCGCGCGGCACGGCGTACACATTTCTTCTCGAGTTGGAGTCCGTGCTGGAACGTCGACGGCCGTGGCGAAGCGTCTACGGGACCGGCACCACGCCACCTGCTGCGCTGTGGACACTTTCCTCTTACTTTCACGATGTTGTCACGGTCGCAACGCAACGCATCGGGACAGTAGTGTACAAGCCCAGCGCTTCTTCCACCGCTCGCAGTGCTTCTACGGACGGTGCCGAGTCGCGTCCTGCCAGCACAGCTGAGACCGTGGCTGTGGTGGTGGGCAGCAGCAGTGACAGTGAGGAGAGGGAGGGAGGGGTGGAGATTGTTGCTGCGACAGGTGCTACTGCTCCTTCGCCTGGCCAGATGACGACCTCGCCGGGCGGGGCGCGGGTACCTCAGCTCATACCCAACACGGCGGAACGTGAAACCGATATGGAGGTGGTGGTGCGACTGGTGGTGAGCTGGTGTCGCACGGTGCTGCGCCGTCTCGCGCGTGAAAGCAGCGCCTCGACGAGCGCGTCAGCCTCTCACCCCGCGCTGCTTCTTCTTACCTTTGGCGCCAACGCCGTTGTGCGCTGCACGGAGCGCCTCACCAACTCGTTGGCGGCTTACCAGCAGTTGCAGCTTCGGCGATTCATGCGAGTGTACCAGGCCAAGTACGGCGTGGCTTTGACGGAGTTCGCCGAGGCCCAGCCGGCAGGTGAGGCGACGCCACAGCTCCCCACAGCGCTCTTCACGGGGGGAGAGGACGCCGCTATTGCTTTCAGCGACGGGGAGGGTGACGTGACAACGGACGAGGATAGCGGTGCGGACGGCCGCAGAGGTCAGGGTGCCACCGCTTTCACCCCGACACAGCGTGATGCACGTGCGTTGTACGCTGACGGGGCAGGTAACACCCACTTCGCGATGGCGGACACAGGCGCTTGCGCGTTTCACCAAGCCTTGCTTTCCCAACTGCCACCACTGCACGTCTGCAGCGGCGAGGGGGCAGACATGAAGTGTGGCGGTGAGTCTCAGCATACGGCACCGGCCACTCTCGCAGCGCCGCTCTTCCTGCTTGAAAGTGTGAGGGAGGGTGTCGTGATGCTGAGCCCCGATTGCCCTGACACCGATGAGGGATGTGGGGCCAACGCATCCGCCACACTGAAGCGCCTACCACGTGTGCTGGTGTACGATGCATCTGGAATGTCAGCAACAGAGCTGACCATGCTGCTGGACGGGTCGCACACTGCGCTGCAACTTACTGCCCCGTCGGCGGCAGCGCCGCAGATACTCGCAACGACCATCGATGATGCCAAGGGGACTGAGAGTAGCAGAGTCGTCTTGCGTGTCGATCGCGTTGTGTTAGCGCGCCAGGAGCTTGGCCTGCTGCGTCAGCTTGAGATGGCGCAGGACGAGCTGCCGACGGAGCGGCTCGCGCATATTAAAGTGCAGCTTATTACGACCAGCTTAGCAGCGCTAGACTTCAAGAAGACGGTGCAGGCGGAGCGGCAGGCCTTCGAGAGCCTCGCGCACACGAAAGCCACACTGACCGGAACGCTGCTCGTAGAGCGGGCGTCGTTGCGGCAGACGG
The DNA here is from genome assembly GCF_017916325.1 of Leishmania martiniquensis. Lineage (NCBI taxonomy): Eukaryota > Euglenozoa > Kinetoplastea > Trypanosomatida > Trypanosomatidae > Leishmania > Leishmania martiniquensis. The sequence goes on from NC_090143.1 coordinate 52,569, forward strand.
AGGAGGCGCTGGAGAGCGGAACGCAGGTGGGACGCCGGCGCCCTGGTCTGCAGGGGAGCGGGACAGTGAGGCGGCCGACTGGGAGCTTCTTGCACATGCCCGCCCATCCGCCCCCGGAGGTGCCGTGCATCGTGTTCGATGAGCGCGAATTCCGTTCCTCATTGCCGTACCAGCTTTACTGTCGCGGTATGGAGCTCGTCCCGCTGACGCTGACGACGGCCGACTACGTCCTCTCCGCGGAGTACGCGGTGGAGCGTAAAAGTGTGCCGGACTACTTCCAGTCTCTCTTGTCTGGTCGCCTTCAGCATCAGCTTGCGGCGCTCTCCCGCAAGTATGCGCACCCTCTGTGCCTCATAGAGTTCCAACGCAGCATTCCATTTCAGCTGTCGCAAGGCCGCATCTACACCAAGACAGCAGGAGTTATGGCTGCCTTTCCTCGCGTCAGCTTTGTGTGGGCGCGCAGCCCTGCGCATGCAGCGGGTATGCTGGTGCTTCTGAAGAGGTCTGTAGCGGTCGCCAACGTGGACCCGGCGGATCCATCGCTCACAGGCACCTCTTTAGACCCTGCTAGCGCTGCGGACGCGGGCGGGGTAGCGATCGCCGCTGCGGAGCGGGAGACGGCACAGTATGCGGCGCGCGTCTTGTCAAAGCTACCGGGCATCACTCAGCGCAACGCGCCCCGTGTGATGGAGCTCTGCGGCTCGCTTATCGGCCTTGCCACGATCTCGAAGGACTCGCTGGTGGCCGTCATGGGTGAGGAGGAAGCAACGCGTCTTTACAGCTTTCTCCATGCCCCTTTCCATGAGCGGGTGGACTAAAGGGCTTCCCCTCGTCCCTTCTGTGCTTGGGATGGAAGGCGGACAGAATGGATGTGCGTGGTGGGGACTTACGCATCTTTCACGCGTATACCTCTGTGCTGCTGTGCACACAAACACCCGCAGGCAAGCATGCGCTTGCGCAGCCAGTGGCCATTCGCAAGTGTGCTGCTAAAGAATAGAAAGCGATACGGGGCGAGGGCAGGAGGGGCCGCGGCGGAGGAGGCGGCAGCGGCCCGGTGGTGGAGTGTAGAGGATCCTCCTGCCGCTGCCTGCTCGACTTGTCTCTCTTGGAGAGCGTGTCGTTACTTCTGCGCCTCTGTGTGGCTTCGTGCACCGCTGACCACGCCCACGTCAGCCGACGCGTCTGCTGGACGATGCGGAGCGTATGCCGCGAACGTGCAGCGATACGATGCGAGGCGACACACACACACGCACACCGTCATAATACCTGTGATCCTCAGGAGTGCGTGCGCTATGCTCGTGACAGTGACGGCGAGGGGCAGCCTTTCAGTCGGGCATGGACAGGTGGGCCCTTCCTCAAACGCGGCAGTATACGACCGCGCCATTCCAAAGCTCTGTTCATTATGCGTGGAGCCCTGAGGCTCTCTGGCCGACGCTTCCGCCTCTGGCTGATTACACTCTGCTCTTCCTCTTCGCGCCCGTCTTCTTTGCCTTTAGCTTCTACAGGGCGGAGTCGCCTACACTTCCTCGCGGTGTTGTGAAAGTGCACGCGAGCGTGCTTTAGCTGCGGGCTTCTTTCTTTTTTTTATGTGTATGTGTGTGACACTTTCCCAGCATTGTATTAAACCAAAGCGTAGCCGCCTTTCTTTCTATACCCTTCTTGCCTCCGCCCGCGCTCTCCCCTCTTTCTCGGGAGAGGGCTCGGCTGCCCATCCTGATTGGCAAGAAAGCTGCGTTCAGTGAGACAGACGCGCGTGCTGTCGTCCATATTGACCGCCTCGCTGCTCATCTCCATTACTGCCACTGAACCACACGTACGCATGACAAATAGCAGCACCAAGCCATCTGCATTCTCGTCGCCCTCGACTACCTGAACAAGATGCAGCCACGACGCTCAAAGGTGGCCCCGGACCCGCTCCTCTACCCGGAGCAGATGCCCACGATGGCGGCCGCAAGTCGCTTGCTGCCGTCGCCGAACGCGTCCGTGTATTGTGCTTCTACAGTGAAGCCCTTCTCGTTGCCAGGGCCGCTGATGTCAAAGGAACGTCGGGAGCACCCCCGAAATGGAGCGCAGTATCCGCCGCGGTACGCCGGCGTCGTATCACCGGTGATGTCGCCGGGTACCGCCGCCCGTGGCGGTGTGGCGGAGGTCTTCTCGCCGAGCCTCAACGTATACCGTGCTGGAAGCAGCAGAATGACCTTCAGCATCGCTCCTAGGACCACCGTAGTCGTGAGCAATCACGTCACGAATACCGGCGCTGTGGTAAGGCTGGAGCAAGTGGACTACAGCAAGGCGATGCGCGCGTACCGCGTATGTCGGCAGGAGGGAGGCATTGTAGCTGAGGAGCAACCGCAAGGCTGGCGCGGTGGATCCACCCAGCCATCCACACCGCTGCCGCCGTCGCTGGCCGCCTCTTATGGAAGTGCCTCGAGCTACGTAGCGAGCCCAACTACGGCCTCGGGGAGCGCGAGCCCCAACGGCCACGTCAGTGACAGTGCCCGTAATGGCGAGGAGGCGCTCGGTCATAGCTCGGCTCCGTGGCGCCTAGTGCTCTTGCGGTTGTTCGGCGCTGCGGATATGGTGCTGCTCGCCGTCGCCGTGGCGTGCTTCCTGGTCTTAGTGTCGCGACTACGTGTCGCGGCATACGACCAGGGGGACAGTCAGAACACAGCGCCGTCGTCGTCCCTGGCGTGGCTGACGATGGCGCTGGCAGCGCTCACCTCTGGACGTGCCGTGGTGGACGAGGGCGCGGAAGCATGTGGCGTACGGCATGCTTCTGGTGAGGCGGTATTGGAAGGAGCCGCGCAGAGCCCTCGGGTGGCCTCATCGTTGTCAAAGACGGCCGCGACTTGTGTCACTGCCCCCAAGAGGGCGCTCTCAGCCTCCTATGCCCAGGCCACGGGCGCCCCGGCCTTGGATACGAGCCTCACTCTCACCCTGCTGGTGCTCTCCACCTTCCTATTGACGAAGCGGCTTGGTGGTGCACTGAGGCGGGTATACGTGGAGGAGATCCTCGTGATGCGTGGCGTTGGCCTGCAGCTCTCCGCGTACGACATTTTCAACACGCTGCGGTACCGCCGCTTCGTCGATCTTCTCATGCTTCGCTCATTAGTCATCCACGACGCGTTCTTACGTTATCAGCCGATCTTCTTCCTCTCCTCGTCCGTGGAGAACAAAGCGGAGCGGATTGTGTACTTCCCTGAGACGCTGCCGCGCCTGGCGGTACTGCGGCCCGTCTTGAACGGCATTCGCGGGGTGCTCTACGGGGAGCCAGAGGACGGGCCGAGTTTAGCAGAGATGGAGGAGAGGTGGAGGAAGTCAGTGAGCGACCTCACCGAGGGCGACTTCTTCACGGAGGACAGCTTTGCCGAGGACACGACGACCACGCCAGACGATGCGTGCTTGTCTGACGTGACAGATCGTGAAGAGGATTGAGAAGGGCATTTGTGTAAAGGGGGACGGCGAACTTGCTGGCCCCTACCCTGCATTCTTCCTGCTATCACCCTTCCCTTCCTTTGGCCGCTGCTGTCTTCGCTGTCCACCACGTTTTTTTTCACGCACAGCGCCTCTCTCTCTGGGCTCGCCGGAGCGCCCGTTGCGTGGAGAGGGGAGAGCGGAAGGGGGGAGGGCGTTGGTCTGACGCGCTTTGCGGCTTTGGTGCCTTTGAAGCGCCGCCGGTGATTTGCCCCCGACTCACTTCGCGCTCTCCTTTGCCCTGTGCGTGTGCGCGTGTCGATGTGCCGTGGGTGTGACTACTCATGCGTCTCTCCGTGAAGGTGAGTAGGGTGGCTCTGCTCCCTCTGCGCGTGGCAGGCGCGGAGGGAAATGTTTCAGGTATATGGACGTGCAGGTCGCAGCGGCGTGTGGGAGGGCCAGGGAGGCGCAGACGTACACGAACGGGTCCTCCTCTTTCCCCCTTTCCCTGAGGGAATGGTCGAGGAGGTGGTGTCGTGATGGCCCTCACCGCGCGTCTCCAGCCTCTGTCACATGAGATTGCTCTGCTCCCGAACGGCGAGCACTTCGCCTCTCACGGGGGTCTCTGGTGCTAAACGAATCTCATTGCCTTCCCCCCGCGCCCCTCCTCACCGTCTCGCCTTCCCCCCCCCCCCCCCCCCCCAAGGGCCGTCGCGTCGCGCTTTTGTTGGCTTTCGCGCTCTCCGCCTCCGCCCTTTATGCGTTGTGCCGTTCCCATTTTTTTTTGTTCTGCTTGCGTTGCCCAGAAATCGCCAGCGTAGACAAACGCACTTGCGGTTCTCAATTCTACCGCAGCGATCGGTCGATCCCACCGACCACACGAATCCAAAGGGCAGCCGGCTCTCCCGATACCCGATACAGTTTCCGGCTCCTCCGTCCAGCTTCTCGGGGCAGGCACCGCGTGCGTACCTCTCATTGCGTTTATGGAGAGGTGCTTCCTCAACCGCACCTGAACACACCGCTGCATCGGGCGCACAATAGATAAAGGAGGCCGTTTCGTGTAGCTGCACCGGCGGCGGTGTAACAGTGGAGAGGGGGCTAATGCTTCGGTATCTCCGCCTACGCTGCTTTGCTTGCTCACAACCGATACCCCTGTGGTGGAATGCGTGGGCAGCGCGTAGGGCAATATCCACTCGCCAGGCGGAGCGCCTTCGACGCTCGTCCAGCACACCAACGGCGGGAGGCGTCGCCACCTCCCGTGCACCACCTAGCGGCGAAATTCGATCCCGCCGCGTCGCGAGCGGATCAGCACAGCGGTCAGCGACGACGTCATTGTCGAATGGTGCCTCTGACACGTTCGCCAGTGCGCCGTCGGCGGCATCTGCCGGGCGCGCAAAGCATCTGCCGGGCCGGTTCAACCGTCTCACCGTGGAGCTGGGCTTTCTGGTTGCATTGTACCACTATGTGCTGGCGGAGGCTATTCACATCTACCTCACGTACCTCCTTCACTCGCACCGCTTAGGTATCGGCGACATGGGCAGCTGGCTGGGCACCGCGGGCGTGCCGGCGGATGGGTTTCTGAATGTTGGCCCAGTCGTGTACGGGCTGCAGCTGTCGCCACGGCTGTTTCTGAATCATCTCGTAGCGAATGCCTGCATGTACCCATCGATACCGCTCCAGCTGCGTTTTTGCATTGCGACGGCGCCGATTGTGCGCGCCCCATTTCAGGTGATCGGGCGGCTGCTGGGGGTGCCGAAGAGAGCCAGTGTGCCGAAGGCGCCACGCTCATCACCTGGTTAATAGAGAGGTAGTTGGCTGGAGCAAGAGGCCAACGAGAGGGAGCCCCTCAGTCAGGAGACGTGACGCATGCGTTAGGGTGTGTGTTTCGTAGCTTGCACTGAATTGCTCTCGCTCAAGTGTGCTGCCTGCGCACACGTGCGAGCTGCTGTTCTTCAGGCTCGCACACGACGCCTCGAACACTCGGCGCCAGTGCTCCCTCCGCTGTCTTCGCCGTCCACGCCCCGCTGTTGCTGATATCATCGCCACCTCTCGGATGAAGAGGGGCGGCGCGGGTATCCGCAGACATCTCCAGGTCATCACCGGATTCCTCCTCCACGTCGCTGCCTCTCTCTGAATCGTAGTTGCACTGACTCTGTACTGTGCGCCACCCTTCCGCTTCCCTCCCTCCACACATACACCCTCCCCCTTGCGGCGAGAGCCCAAAACGGGGTACCTCGTGCCATGCCGCTTTCTTCGCCCCTCCTCCCTCTCTTTGCGTCCTGCTCCATCCTCCCTCTCCCCCTTCGACCCTTATCACTGACCTCAACACACCACGCCTACGCGAAATAATCTCCCATCGATGGCACTCTCATGCACGCAAGCGCCCAGAGGTAAAACAGGCGAAAAAATCAAAGCGCCTTCCACGGCGCTCTTCTCCCTTGCCTGCAACCTTCACCTCCCTCCCTTCGCTGCCGCACCGAGAAGCGCGCGATCCGAGTCCGCACTCCGTTGCCCGACATCGTTCCCTCTTCCCGCCCCTTCCCTGTCCGTCACACGCACACAGCGGGCGGTGATCCGCGCCCGGCGGAGCGCACACCGAAAGACGCACGTGATTCCACAAACCTGTAAACATTCATTCGTTTGCGCTAATCTGCTGAGGGCATCTGACCACCAACTGCGTGACTGCTCTTGGCTCTCTGACGTGTAGCTGCGTTCCCGTTGCGGCGGCTTGGTGTGTGCTGTGTGCTGTAACCTCCCCTCCCCTCCTCCCTTCCTCTCCTTTTTTCTCGTTGTTTTCGCGACGTTCGGTTATCGCCCTCTCGAGTGTTTTTCCCTTTCCGTTTGCGCAGTCGATTTGCTGTTGTGTGTGAGATAAGTGTATCGACTCAAATGATTGTTTCACACACACACACACACACACTCACTCACTCCCTCACTCACGCTCGCGTTCCCTCGTTCAGATCTCCGACCTCTGTCTGTCTGTCTGTCTCTCTCTCTTTCGTTGTGTGTCTGCACGTCTGCGGTGTGTGACCTTTGCCATACTTCCGTTTTCGCTTCCTGCACTCTTCTTCTTTTTTTTTTGCAAGCTTCGTTTCTTCGCGCTCCCTTTCGCCCATTTCACCCTCCCCCCGTTCAACACTCTCCCTGCCCTCCCTGGACATGCCGTGGCAGCTGCGCCTCCTTACATTCCTATAGTCTCCTTTGCTTTTTTCTTCGTATTTGGACATACGCCTCCTCCTCAACCGTGCCTTGGGCACCGCAGCAAACATCCTTGTCCTCATCTGCTTGCCTTCCTCCCTCTCCCTCTTGCGACCTTATACTGCACTTCCCCTCCCTCTGACCCGCTTTCCGCACCCCCCCCCCACTCACCTCTCCCCTCATCGCTCGGAGCTTCTTGCGCGCTGGCCGGCTCTTTCATAACGGACAAGGGAGCGCTCCTCGTTCTTATCCTGAGTATTCCTGCCAAAGGCGCAAGAGCTTGGAGAGAGGGAGAGAGACGCAGTCGCACATAGACCGAGGCACAGTTACGTCTGCGTGGGTCAGAGGCATCGCTGGTGACCCGTGTCGGTCTCCCTCTTTTTGTACCGGCTTCTGTTTTCTCTACCTCCTCCCACGAGGAGGACTCTTGTGTCGAGGGGGGGTGAGGGGGACTGAGACGTACCCTCAAGTTGCGCACACGCCTATTCTTCTCTCCTCCATACGCTTCTGCGTCTGCCTGTCACACGGAGCTTTTAGAAGGGCGGCGCGCAACACTCGCAGCACACACCTGCCCACGCTCACACACAGAGGGAGACAGACGAGGGATAGACGGCGGAGGCGGCGGCGGCGGTGACTTTTGAGCCGACAAACGGGGAGGAGAGCCGTTCTGCTCATCTTTTCTGTGTGTGTGTGTGTGTGTTTGCGTGTCTGACATCGTTTCGCGTGGCTTCTATTCTACCGGAGTGCTCGTTGCCTCACCTTCTCCCCCCCCGCCTCCTCTTTTATTCGATCTCCTCCAGCATCCCGCGCGGGGGAGGAGGTGCCGCCGGGGATTCCCCCCTCTCTTTGCGTTCCTTTTTGTTTCCGTCGCTCTGCTTGCCGCTGCCGCCGCCGCCTTCTCCTTCTCGTCGTTACCCCTCCGTCTCATCCCCTCCTCCCCCTCCCCGCTTTACCTCTTCCTGTCTCTCCCTCTCTCTGCCATCTTGCGTGTAGCGGAGAGTGGTGGATTGCCAGCCCGAGCGTCCCTATCTATCTCTCCTTTGACCGCTGCGGCGCGTACCCTTTGGCCTTCGTTGCCGCCTCGCCCTCGCTGAAGGCGCGTCTGCCGGTGTCTGTCTGCGGGTGTAAATTTCCCCGTTGTATTTTCCTGCTGCCGCTTGTAACAGTGCTCCGCTTGCGCTATCACTTGTGCCTCTCTGTTTAGCCTCTTGAGCTCCCTTTGTTGGCTGTATTTTTCGGCTGCCACACTCTAACCGCTTTCATCGCTCCTCGGCTTTGTGAAAGATTCTCTTCGACTCGTGTCATCGCTCCCTCTCTCTCTGTGCGTGTGTATTCGCGTGTGAATTTTTTTTTACGTTCACGTGCATGAGTTTTCATTGCAGGCGCGCCCCTTTGTTTGTGTAGCTGCTCCCTTGCCTTGGGCTTTGTGTGCTGCGAGTCCTCGTTCGAGGAACCGTCTCCCTCCCACAACTTTGCAGGGCGGCTCATACACAGATACAGTTACCTTCGACGGGGCCCTTCTTCCCGCTTCTCACTTTCGCTCTCTGGGGTAACAGAAGCAGCAGCGGGTCGCCAGTATCCCAGGGTCCATTGTAGAACGAGGAGAGCCCCCCCTCCCTGCCCACAGCAGCATACAGTGAAAGATTTGTGCAGGGCACACGCACACACACACACACAGAGGCATACGTGGCGGTTGAAAACGCACAGACGCGCTCAACAGTGGAGCCGTTTGGGCGAGGTGTTGCGGCGCGAACGTGATTTTCTCTCTCCTCTGTGTACTGTTTCGCGCATGGGTGTGTCTCGACGCCAGCCCTGAGCGTCTCTCGGCAAAAGCGTTAGCCCTCACTCGTGCTTCTGCTCAAAATCTTTGATTTCTTCGACTTGTGGTGCTTTGCACCTCCGCTTTTTTCCTCATCTCGATCAGCTGAGCCTCTCCCCTTCTCCCCTCCCCTCCCCTCTCCGTCTCTGTCGTGCTACGGTTGTACCATAGGCGTATCTTTACTGGGGTGTGTTTGCTTGCCTACAACCCTTTCCCTACTCTCCTCCACCCCCCCTCCCCTCCCATCTTCTTCACCTCAGTGTGCCGCTGCGCTCGCACCCTTGTCTCTTCCAGTCGAACTATCGAGCGCACGTGCCCTTTAACTTTGCCTCGAGTAGTCGTGGTCTCTATTTCTGCGCGTTGTCCCTCCCCCCTCCTCTTCTCCCTTCTCCCCCCTCTCTCACATCTTCCGCCGTCTCCCCCCTCCTCTTCGTTTCTCTTCTATCACTTTTCAGCTTGAGCGTGGTGGTTCGTAGCGCCTCTGCGCTGCACGTAATTGGCCGTCCATGCAGACCTCACACACTCTTGCACTTATTTCGGGCTTCTTGCCGCAACCGCCTTGCGCGATGATTGCAGCTGGTCCAGTTGTGCGGTGCGCCACGGAGCGGCGTGATTGCCTCGCCGCGAGTGCAACTCACAGCTTCACGGTGGAGCGGATTACGGCTCGCCATGCGCGTGAGAAGGGTGTGTGTCTCGCCCTCGCAGACAAGGTACAAGAGGTGATGGTGATAACGTGTCGCCCCGCTGGTCGTAAGGATGGCGCGCAGGCTGCACTAGAGGTAGCCATGTGGTGGGTCGACCGCTGCCTCAGGGTGGCTGCGGAGGAGGCCGCTGAAGAAGCGGCACCGCTGTTTTGTTGCATGAGGATCGTGGACGTCGCGGTGGAGAGGCTGATGCTCTACTCGAGCGAGGACTCACCAGTCTCTGGAGTACCGCCCTGCTTGCGTATGCGTATGCCCCGGTGCTTCCTCGCTCTGCAGCTGTTCCGTCTCTCAAAGCTGCGCCACGTGCAGCTGTCCCCATCTGTTCGCCGTCGGATCGTTGAGCTCGATGTTTGGTCATGCCTGCGCTGGCCGCAGTCGGACGTGAACTCGCTCCTCACCAGCTTGCAGTCACCGCTTCGTGCGGTTCGTGTAGCGACGTGCTCCGTATCTCCTGTGAAGCTGCTCAACAAATTTCACGCGTCCTTGCGGGTGGTTTACCTGTTCCGTCGAACGTCCGCTCTCCGCGACCCGACCGACACGCGCGTGCCCGTCAACATCGAAGACGAGGAGTACGAGGAGGAAGAGAGCAACCAAAGCCCGTCTCTCATGCCCGGCGGGTGTGCACCTGCTGCCGCCCAGAAATCCAGTTTGCTCCCTGAGGCGGCACAGACTATCTCGCCGCTACCACCCACCGCCGCGCCATTGACGGCGCTGCACACAACGCCCACCACGACCAGTGTCTCCGGTACGCGAGGCCGGCGGACCAAGCGCGTACGCCTCTCCGCGGCCGCTGCGGTAGCCCCGGTGCTCGAGGAGCTCTACGTAGAAAGCTCGTCCCGGCGATCAATGCCACGCTGGGTGGAGACGTGCACGCGCCTGAGGCACGTGACGCTGCGCAACTGCGCCTATAGTCGAGTGGACTCACTGCGCTTCGCCCGCGCGCTCACAAGCGTCGTGCTCGAGGGGTGTGGCAACTTCGTCGGGTTCGACATCTTTCGCAGCTTTCCTCAACTGCAGTCAGTCACCGTGAAGAGCTGCGCTCTACTGCGCGACCTCTACTGGCTGCCTCGACTGACGGGTGCGCTGCGCTCCTTGTGTATTCACCATACGTCGTCCGCGTCGCTCACCGCTTTTGCGTCCGCGGCGTTTCTTGGGGCGGGGCTCAGCGGGCTGGAGCAGCTGAACCTCTCTATCCCGAGCCTGCACGCACTACGGCCCTTCATGTCGCCAGCCGCGGCTTCACTGCGTGAACTGACTCTCTTCGCCTGCTTAAATTTGAACGGCTTCGCAGACCTTCCTCCGCTGCCTGTCTTGGAGAAGGTGGTGATCACTGGCAACCGCCACATGCAGAACTTTCTCTGGCTGGCGAAGTCACCCCGCGTCGTCGAGGTGCGTGCAACGCAGTGCACACAGCTGACATCCATGGCTGGACTGGACGCGCTGCACCTGCTGCGCGTACTTGACATCAATGGATGCCAGCAAGTTCGTGGAATCGCCCCACTCGCCGAGTGCCGCTCCCTAACGTACCTCGACGTGTCGCATTGCGGACTGCTGACCAGAGTATCTGCGCTCAAAAAGCTCCCGCGCCTCCAATACGTGCTAATGCACAACTGCACGTCGCTGGCCAAGGACTTTGGGTGGATCGAGGGCTGCCCGAAGCTGGTGGAGCTGATGGTGCCTGGACCGGCCTGGATCGAGCCGGCAGCGAATGTGCTGCATCACCTCGGCCGCTGCGATGTAACCCTTCGCTGATACAAACTGAGGACCATGGAAAACGCAAGTGAGGCGGTATCAAGAGACGAAGCGCCACCGTGACAGCTCCTCACCTCCCTCCCTCCCTCCTTCCTAACTTACCTCTCCGTCTCTGCTGCTTCCTGAGGCGGCGGCGGAGGCCGCCGCCGCACCAGCCGCGAGCGAGTCAGTAAGAGGCAGCGTTTCTAGGGTATGCGGATCTCTCCCTCAGTGCCATTACTGCTTCTGTCGGCTCCTCCACCGGCGCTTCACGGCTACACCCCATCTCCCTGTCATCCACCACGATGGTGTCTGCGGCGAGATTTTTCAACTTCTCATCTCCCCCTCAGCTTCAGGCAATCGGGGGAGAAGATGTGAGCAGCAACACACTACTCCCCCCCCTCCCCTTCCGCTGGCACACCGGTTGTGTCCGCTCACGTCCCCGTTTCCACTCTGTCGCGGTTGGTGTCGCTGGCGCCGGCGCTTTCACGTGCGGTGGCTTGCTGCCACCTCCTCAAACCTTCACTGCTCTGCTTCTTTTACGCTCTCCAATTCCCTTGGGATGCAGCTCAGCATCCACCTCGATTTTGCTATCTGAGCACCGTTTTGGCGGCCTCCTTTCAGGCTCCTCCTCCGTCCCCGCATGCCCATCTGCGTGTCGCCGTTAACGCGCGTGTGCGTGCAGTTGCGTGTATGTCCCTCCATCCTCTTGGTGGCTCTCTGTCTCCGTCTCTGCAGCTATCGCTTACCCCTTCTCACCTTCGCTTGCCCCTGTCTCCGTGACAACGCTCTCCCCTGTGATGGGCGCCCGCCTCCGCTCCTGTCGCCTCTCTGCGTCGGCCTGAGGTTGCTGTACTAAGGCTCTCCCTCCTCTCCTCTCTTGTTGCGCTCCCTCTCGCACGCGCTGCACTCCTCTTCTCCCTCTCCTTCATCTCTCTGCATCAGTGCGTTGCTGGTGGTGGAGAGCCCCAAGAGGGTGCGTCACTGCTGTGTTCGGGGGCATGCCATTCCTCCTCTCTTATCCCCTTCTCCGTAGTATTACCCCCCCCCACCACCCACTCCACCCCCGCCGCTGCTGCACTGAATGTGCGGTTTGCGCCTCGCGTTTTTCCTGTGCGTGCGTGCGCCTCTCTCTCTGTTTCGCTCTCGTATTTATGGCCGCTCTCCCCCGTTTTGTGCTCGTCTGTTTAAAAGACCCGTCCCTCTGAGTCCACTAGCGAGATGGGACTGCAGCTCTCTCTCTCTGAATCTGCCTGTTAAGCTCTCTTCCACTCCTTCCCCCTCCCTCCCCCCCCACACACACACTTTCTTCCCCCTCGCGCGTCTTCTGTTCATGCCCCGGTGCTCGGCGGAGGCGTGCAAGCCGCTCCCACCCCGCACCCTCTTTCTGCCCCTGTCACCCTCATCCCACTCGCACAAGTCAATCGAGAAATTTATGCGCTCCTCCTCCCCCCTTCCCTTTCCTTGACAAAGCGTGGGTCGCGTCTTTCCCCTGTCGCTGCTGTTGCTCCTCCAGCCATGTGCAGCGCCCCTTCACTGCCCCCCTCCCCCCTTCTTCATGTAGCGAGGCGCTGTGTATGCACCTGCGTCAGGAACACATACACAACGTGGGCCGTTTCGAATGCTTTCTGTGCATCTCCCGCTATTATCTGCATGGCCCTCTCTCACATCTTTTACCTTTCCCCAGCTGGCGGCCCTCCCCTCCCTCCCTCCCTCCACGAACCCTTCGCCTGCACCTCTTTGACTGAAGAAGCTGGGGGTGCCGGTGTTCGCTTGCGGAGAAGAGCGAGATACGGCGGGTGGGGGTGGGGCGGGATAGGCGCCGATCGCCACCTCGTAAACGGCTCACTCTTGTGTGCGTGCGCAGGTTCGACCTTTAGGTAGCAGCGCGAGATGGCCGCGGCGGCTGAGTAGCCACACAGAGAGAGAGAGAAAGAAAGCAGACACCCCGGTTGAGGGCGGGTGTGGCGGCAGTGAGCGTGCGCGTGGACGCTTGTTTATGATGTAGCGTCGATATTTGTTAGTGAGCAACTGAAGGACGACAGCACACAGCAGTGGAGGGAGAAAACGTGAAGGCGATGTGACGCTCGTCGTGGCACCCCCTTTTTTCACCCACTTGTCTTTTCGTTCCTCGCCTGACGTCTTGAGGGGGCGCGGCCGCACATCGCAGCCGGCATCCGGCGACCTCTACCAACACTTCACTCTTTTTTGCCTCCTACGCACATGTGAGCGCACACGCAAAGGCACAGCTCCTTTCCCCGCTTTTTTTTTTGCGACGAGAGCTCCTCCTCTCCTCTCTCGCTCCCGAGGCGATTCGGCTGTAGTCCACTGTTGCTGTTCTCCGGCGGCTGTGGCACACGTGACGGATGGGGATGGGTGGACGCTGCAGCTCTTGCACCTGGGTGGTGTATTGCTCAGTGTTGCACTGCATCTGTTCACGAATCTCTCTCTTGCTAAGTATCGGCGTTTTTCTTTTTGCTCTGGGAGGGGCTCGCCCTCCGGTGCCGCTCACCCCCCTTCCCCTCGCCCACGCACTCCCCCCCCAAGCTTTGATATTGTCTTCCGTTGCCTCCTTTATTCCTTTCCAGTCCCCGCCCTTTTGTGTGTGTGTGTGTGTGTGTGAGGGCGTCGATGGTGGCGCGCGACCCGCGAGAGCTTTTTCTTCCATCGGCTTTTCTCTGACTCGGACTGCCGCCTCTCTCCTCCTTGTCACCCTTCCCCCCATCTGGTGCGCGTGCGGACTTCGCTCATATGTAGCTAGCCGCACTTTAATCTTTTTTTGTATTCCCGTCCTCAAACTTGCGCCTTCTTTTCGTCCCCCTTCCCCCCTCACGTTACTTGGCCCCCGCCCTGTGTGTTGCCGCAAGGGGGTGCAGCACCCTCCTCTGCATCCCCTCTCTCTCTGGAGGTCTGTCAATGGAGGCCGAGGACTCGCACACGCCCCTCTCCCTCTCTCGGGGAACCGCTGCAGACTCTTTGGTGCCGGCGTACGTGTGTAGGCTGGCGCCATGCTGAAGAGGTATGCGGTCACGATCACGCTCGCGCACGTGCTCGCTGCGAATACTGCGGACGAGGTACCCAAAATCTCCCTTCACATCCCACCCGGTGAGCAGATGGGGTACATGCGTCATGGACAGGGCGAGAACTTGTTACGTCACGCCGCATCGATTCCTTCAGGCATCACTGTAAAGAGTTCGCGAGCCGTTTAACAGAATTCCGTGAATCGATGTTGGAAAGAGGTACGGCATGCATGCAGGGCGTGGGGTGTGCGAGAGCCATAACCTAAGGCTGGCCACCCCCCTGCCTCAGCTAATGCGGCACGCACCTCCTATTACCTCCACGACTGGGGCCACCTTCACACGCGAGCAGGGCCTTCTGTGCGGCCCCTTCTGGACCAAGGCGCGAGGTGCACCAAAGTCCCGTCTGGCGCCGATTGCTCTGCATGTATCCCACGAAGGGGTGCTAAAGGACGAGAGGAACCCGCTAACTACATGGTCCCAGTCGACGGCATGTGAGGGCCTGCATCACAGGCCTGTGCTTTCACTGTAGGGTCGAAGAGACGGGAAAGATATGGCTGCGTGCGTCTGTTCACTAACTTGCTCGGATTGGACGCGCTGACTTGTCTATATTCACACCATTCATCGTCGCTCGGTGACCTGGTGGCACCGTTATACCCAGACGCATGCTCACGCCTATGCTGTGAGCGCCATGAATGGAGGACGCCATCGCCAGCGCCCCCTGCACCCTCCCCACTTCTATTCGCCGTTGATCACCTCCGGCGCCTTTGCAGCTCACTGTGCGTGTCCACCGGTGCAGTGAGGGGCGCGAATCTATCAGTTACTCTTTCCACTTGGCTCTCCTGCCGTATTGGAGAGAAAAAATTTTCTTTTTCGTATGCCGGTCTTGTAAGCTCTGTTGGCCGATCTCGGCATCGGCGTGTCTTCAAAGCACTGTGGTGTGTTGTCCCCCCTCCCCCTCCCCTCTACCCCCTCCAGAGTGTGCTTCCCTGTCTGCGTATGCGCGCGCTTTTCCCTTTCTTATGCCTCTTACTCTCACAACGAGCTGTCAAGCACACTGCCGTGTGCAAGCAAACACACGCACGCGTATGTGCGCCCTAGTATACACCCCCATCGCCTCGCGTAACTTCACCGCTTACGGGCTTCGATCTTCTGATGCTGTTGTTGTTCTGTGATGTGTCCGCATTGTGTTTTCTTTGTTCACGTACTTGCCGATGCCTTCGACGGCCCCCTTTTTGCCCTTTTTTTTGCGGCGTGTCTGCTCGTGAATATTCTTACTCGCTAAAAATCTGTGTTGACTACCCCCACACACACACACACACATCTCTCCCTCCAACGCCCCCTCCTCTTTCCTCTCCTATCACCCTCCCCTCACCACTATTCCATCTGGACTGACGCCCCCCACCATCCCCAGCGTCTCCCGCCCTTCCCGCCCTGCAGCCACATTTCCCCTCTGTCGCTTGCCCAACGCGCCAGCAGTTGAGGGGTGGCTGACAGGCAAGAGGTGCAGCATCACCGACACTCCTTCGGATACCCTTCCAGGGCGGCTGCGCGCCAACATAGCGTCAACCTTAGCCGCAGGTGGCGGTGAAAGAAAGCAGGAGCGTAGGTGTAGGCGCACGTGCGCTTCCGTCCCTACGCATACGTCCAGCAGGACCTCATATAGTAATGCGGCCGTTGTTGTTGTTGTCCCATCCCATCCCCCCCTCCCCCGATTCACGAGCGTCTACGGCCTTATTCACAGACTGGTGCTGCCCCCTCCCCCCGCCCACACACACACAGAGGGACATATGGGGCCGCCTTCACAAAGAGTCGCTTTTGTTCTCTTCTCAGTGTTGATGCGTGCGGGCACAGGTGTGGCTGTGTGTGTGTGTTCGCCCATGCATGGATACGTCTCCGCGTCTGCCGTGACGTGTGCGATGCGACCTTTCTCCGCCGCGCAACCTCCGCCTATCGCCCTGCAGCGCCGTTTTTCCCCCCTTTTTTTATGCACTCCCTTTTCCGTTTGTGTACGATTTTTGTCTCCGCTTCTCCTTCGTTGCGCGATGCTTCCGTCGGAGTGGTCTGAGAAAGGGGTGTCTGTGCAGGTCTCTCCTGTGCACACTTGCGACTCTGCTGCGTCCTCTCCCGCTCGCTCTCACCCACCCCCACCATGAGTATCACGGCAGCCCATTCACCCCTTACAAAGGCTGTCGCACGCGCGCACGCATGCCTTTGCCCCACACGCGTATGTAGCTTTCTTCCATTCACAGTACCGCGACGCGCAATACGCGCAGGCGATGCATGTGGAGGAGCCTCTTTCCTTTCGGGCTCCATCCATGCCGTTCCGTCAGGGCGTGCTGTGCGCGCCTCCCACGGCCGCTACGTCGCGTCGTTGGTGCGGCAGACAAAAGGGAATCGTTAGAGGACTGAAACAAAGATTCGTGCGACGGTCCCTCGATGGCACTTCGGCACACACCAACGCAAAAAAAAAGCACCGCAACACGCGAGGAGGCGAGAAAGGTGCGCAGTGCCACAACTGCGATCCAGTGAGCGTGCGAGTGGGTGTCGATAGTCGCCTGCCTCATGGGCGCCGGCATCTTATCCCACCTGCGGCGACTCCTGTGTATGATCCTCATCACTCTCTGACCCCCCCTCCCTCCCTCCCACCCCAATGCCACCCGAAGAACCGACGGGGGGAGAGGGACATTGCGCATGAGCTTTCCCTGGCCATCTCTCTCTCTGCTGACGTTAATGTTCGCCTCGTTTCCTCGCACTCACACGCACACGCGTCCCTCTCCTTCCGTCTAGTGAGGCAGCCTCCCTCTCCCATTGCCGCGTAACCGCTCCCACCTTCTTCGTCCCCCTATCGCCCCGCCCTCGTCTCCCGTTACACGGCAGGGGCTCTTTTTTTTTTACAATCTTCTTCCCGCTTCGGCGTCTCTCACACGTCCACCCCGATCCCCCTCCGCTCTCTTTGCCTCACCGGTGTGCCACCTCTGCTTCCCTTGTTTTGCCTCCGCTTTTCTTTAGCTGCTCTGATCCTCCGGCTCTCGCGCCGGCGTCTTCTCCGACGGTGGCCGTGCCGCGTTTAGCAAAGGAGGACGGATCGTGCAGGGCTGTGTGGGCGCTCGCGTGCATGCGGCGCATTTGTTCGGCTACCTGCGGGTGCTATACAATTTCAACGCCCCCTCCGCGAGGGGCGGGACGCATCTGTCGGCGCCAAGCATTGTGAACCACGTTAAACCAGCGAGTAGACACAACCCACACCTTCGCTTGTCATCCCTTCTTCCCTGCAGCTCGTCAGCCGCTCGTCGTGGTGTGCAAGCGCGAGGAGCAGCAGCAGAAGCAGGAGAAAAGGCTCAGGCTTATGCGCTGCGGCTCGCGTGAAGGAGTAACTGACAACGCTGACGTTTTACCCTCTGGGAGCGCCTTTTCCAACGGCCCAACACCATCTTCCCTCCCCGGCATGTGAGTGTGTGAGAGCGTCTTGGTGCGTCTCGCTTTTTCCTGCCCCCCCCCACTCCCCCACACACTCACACTCACACCATATATATACACGCATACACCCCAATAGTGCTGGTACAGCCAACATGTCCAGAAACGCAACGACTGTGCCGGGATTCTTCCCATACTTGGGATACATGCTGAAGGATGCTGGCAGCCGCTTGTCCCTCATCTCACACTACATGCGGACAAAGCGTCACCCCTACCCCATGATGCGGCACCAGAACACGCGCGCCTACCGCGGCATGCTGCCCTGGACACAAGGCGCCGGTTTCATTGCACCGAGCGCGTACGTCGTGGGCAATGTGGTACTCGGCCACAACGCAGTGATCTTTTACCATTCGGTGCTGCGCAACTACCACACGAAAAGCCCCACCATTGTCGGAGATCACACAGTTGTGATGGACCGTGCGACGCTAATGGGACAGATTCGCGTGGGGAACAACACCTACATCGGTGTCGGTGCCACGCTAGACTGCTGCGAGGTGCACGACCACGTGTACATCGGTCATGGCGCCTCCATCGCGCTAGGTGCTGTCGTCGAGAACAATGCAATTGTTGCAGCTGGCTCGGCGGTGCCGAAAGACGCTCGAGTGTACGCGGGGGAGCTGTGGGCGGGCAATCCTGCGCAGAAGATCGCAGATGTCAGCCCAGTCCAGTCAAGCGAAGTGGAGCACCTGATTCACGACCAGGTGCAGATAGGCAAGTCACACGCCAAGGCGATCCGAGACCACGTCGAACAAACGAGAGAGCTCGGCGTGGATTGGCTGAAAGAGGCGGTCGCGATGATGGAGGCGCAGCAGCAGCAGATGTCCGTCAAGCTGCCGATGGATATTCCGCTGGAGGCGCGTCGGTTCCTGCAGCCGCGTGTGCACATGCGCCGCCCGGAGATGCACATGCGCATGTCTTATCCGGTCAACCGCACCGCGCCGTGGATGCCAAAGTCAGGCGATCAGACCGCCAACGTGTGAGCGACAGCAGAGCGGCCGGTTGCTGACTGAGTGCATGTACCAATCCTATCGTCCTCTCAATGCCTAAGGGCCTCCTTAGTCAGTACTATACACTGCGTCTGTGCAGGCGCGTCTCTGCGTCGAGTGTGAGCGGTGTACTTCTCTCATCTCATCTCTGTTTCCTCGTCTCAAACGTTTTTTTATTTCAGATCTGTTTGCCGGAACACCATCCGGGTGGCGGCGGACGACGAGTGAGCGGTGCCGAGTCGGACTTCCCCTTTTCCCTCCCCCCTTGCCGCCGCGGACGGAACAGCGGAGTGCTGTGGCGACTGCGGGTTACGGCACAGAAGTGCAACAGAGTCAAAGAAAAGGGAGGCGAATAAAATGGAAGTCGTGGCACCACACGCGTCCCGCCTCGTTGCGCGCCGCCTCTCATTGGTGGCGTACGAGGCGTGGAAGGGCGGCGCAAAAGAGTGCGAGGCGGCCGAGTAGACTGCAGTTGGTGTCGGGCGTGCAGCGGATCTGTAGATATGGTGCGCAGAGTCACTGCTCCCCCTTATCGGTTGGTGCCGCATGGAGACGGCCAGCTCTACGGCGCTGGCCGTTGACAACGGACGTGCGCCTGCCTTGGACCTCATTTGTAGTGAGATCCCTTTGGAACGCGCCCCTTCCCCGCTCCCCCCCCCCGACCTCAGGAGCCGGATGACCGCCCTTCGACTCTCCCTCCCGTCTCCTGTCTTCCCTATCCACACATCTCCTTCACTTTAAGGGCACCGGGCTCGTGCTCTCATGTATTCTGCCGTTGCCTCCGCGTCTCCCTTTGTTGATGGCTTGGCCTGTCCAGTCCTTACGCGCATCTTTTTCTCTTCACTCCCCATCTCCCCTTGCCCATGTCATCACTGTCATCCGGCGTGACGAACACTTCATCCTTTCCTGCTCTCACCCCCTTTGTTCCTCGGCCTTGCGTGCGTCGTCGTCAGCGCCCATGCGCGCCTTCTCTTTGAAGCGGCAGCGCTGCTGCTTTGTTGTATCATGCTGTTCAGCCTGACGGAGGGCCCTAACACCACCACCTCCACGGTGTTCCTGGACAGCCTTCCCGCGTGGCTTCAGAGCATGCTGGGCAGGCAGCATATGTGCTGCAAGACGCTGCTTCAGGATTGGACTGCTCAAGACGCCTTGCCTGAGGAGTTGCTCTCGCTCTTCTGGATGCGTCGTGCCGTGACCCAGCCGTACAGCAGCTGGTACCTGCACAACTCGGAGACCTACAGGGGCGTGCCAATGTCGATGCGCCTGCCAAAGGTTGTCGTCGCTGAAGGGCAACTCCTGTACCCGTTCCATGTGCTTTACCTGTATGCGTGTGGGGTGTGGCTGCGTTGGGTGCGGCCCGACCTCGCCGTGAAGCTCTTCACGCCACATGAGCAGCCACGGCTGAAGCACGCCGAAGCGGTGCAGCTGAGGAGCACGCTTGCATGGCCCTGCGTGGGCTGCGTGGTGCTGGTCGGCGGACCAGCAGTCTGGTGCTTCGTCGGCACCCTTTCGCGCATGCTGCGCCACGCGGTTCGCGAGCGGGAGCGCGCATCGCGCATCTATTGGCCAGCTGACGTCTGCGCTGCTGTGGCGGCGTCTGGAGGTGGAGCGCCGGTTTCCGAGAATGCGGCAGCGGCATCGACCAAGGCGTGCAAGGAGAAGGCCTTCGGCATAGCAACAGAGCTTGCCGGCGTAACGACGCTCGAGACGAGTGACGCAGCCATCTTTCTCGGCTCCCTCAGTATCCTTTTCACGGGCATCGTGCCACTCTTCGTCATGGAGATGTGTACGATGCAGCCGTGGTGCCTGTGCGGGTCGCTGCTCGTGTGGGCAGTCTTTTGTGTTCTCAAGGATGAGCTGCAGCTCCACGCCGCTGAGGAGCACATGACAGACGCCGCCTTCGACTTGAGCACACCGGTGGTCGTTGAGCGCGGCTTAGAGTTCTTTGCGCTGAAGCGGCAGCCGAGTCTCTGCCCACTCATCGCGCTCTCTGTGATAGTCACCGTGATGTCGCTCACCATGCCGTCATGCCTCTTTGCGAGACTGCTCTTCTTCCTCTGGAGCCTCTCGGCCTGCTGGCAACGCAGCCACCGGCGCGTTCTCGTGAAGCTGCAGCTTCCAAAAAGAACGGCCGATACGTCGGCGATCAGCAACAAATCGGTGCGCATCGGCTACTCATGCTACAGCGACACGCTGTGGATGGCCAGATGCCTGTGCTGTTCCACAATTTTTGCCGCCTGCCTTGTGCTGGCCGTCACGACGCCATGGTGGCTCCATCAGCAGCCCCTGGTGGCATTCATGAACCTTTTCGCTCGCCCGCCAAAGCCGCTGCCCAATGCGTCCCTCAAAGGTGGCAGCGTTGGACGTGCCACCGAGCCGGCGAGTACGTCCTTCACGGGTGGATACGAGATGCATCCCCGCTGCCTCGCTGGCTACTACTCGTACGGCAGCTGCGCGCGGCCAACGTCGAATATGTGGCGACTGACCGTGTGGTTCGGGTTACCCTGGACTACCGTGGCCAAGACCCTTACTTCCATTTTTACCGCGGACCGCGGCTACATCGACCAGGAGAGTCCGCTGTGGCTGAACTACATCATGCTTCTCCTCGCCCTCGGGAACTCGGGCAGTATTCTCGTGCTCAGTTTCTACCGCGTCCGTAAGCCGCCGCTCTCCTTCGAGACGCCGGTATGGTACGCAACGCAGCGGGTGGCACAGCTGGCAGGGTGCCGCGGTGGTGCACAATCACCAGTGCCGCCTGCGTCCGAGTCCGTCTCGGGAGCGCCGGTCAGCGCGGGCAAAAGGCACCAGCGAGCCAAGGTGGTGACGTGCCTGTCTCGGGAAGAGTACATTGTGAAGCAAGTCGTACTGCTGTGCTGGATGCTCTCCGTCATCACCGCCTCTGGGACGATGCTGTTCCTTCACAGCGCGCCCGACAGCTGCGTCTTGATGTTTCCCTGCGGTTCGCTGCTGGCGGCGGTGTACGTGGTCATCCGTATCCTGCGCTGCGAGCGGCCGCTCGCCTTTCACCCGATGCCACCGCAACCCGTCAAAGCAGTCTGTGCCGCGCCGATGCGACCGAAGAGTGCGGCGCCCGCTTCTGCGGACGATCCGACACCGCATGACTTCGGCAGCGCCGCGATTCCGGCGGCGCCGCAGGGCACACAAAGTCACGCTTCCCCAGCGCACAACCAGCAGGACCGCGACGATGAGCGACCGCCTGCTGCCTCGCGGTGGTGCTCAACAGCTGTGGCGCCGAGCCTGGCGCACGCTGCTGATGTGTCGTGGCTCTGTCTTGTCTTGACGGCATCCGTGCTCGGCACAGGGGCGCTGACGTGGATGACGGTGCCGACGCTGCTGCGCCACGCAATTCTCTTCCTGCTGGGCGGGTGCGTGACTCTGTCGCTGGCGCAGCTACGGACATTGTCCCAGGTGGACACCACGAGCTACATCTTCATGAGACTCGGTGCGCTGGGCAGTGTGGTACTGGGGCTTCTACTGGCCGCGCAGGCTGTGCCGCCGTCGTCCGCGTCGACGTTGGCGCGCTGGCTCGTGTGGGTTACGGACAGGGTGGGCGACATCTACACGCGCACCGCCGAAAATGTCCTACGCAGCCTTATTTACCAATCTGCGGCCGCCTGTCTTCTGTTCGCTTGTTGTGTTGTACACGCAACACTGCGCCTGGCGCGGCTGGCACTGGAACCGGAGGGCGTGTCCTTGGTGCCCATCGAGGAGGAACGCCTGCCTCCTCACGAGCGACAGTGAGACGCCTCTCGCCACCAAAGGTCAACCGAAGAGGCGGCTGTAATTTGTGGTTGCGTCTCTGGTAGGCATGTTGACGGCGCGTCACAGCAGCGCCGTACCCTCTGCGCCCACTCTCCCCCCTCTCGACGCGAATATGTCGCGCTGCACTGCTGCGCACAATCGCAGTGATACTGACATGCAGTGCGTGGAGGGGTGTCGAAGGAGAGAGCAGTGCAGGAGGTGCGAAGGTGCGCCATGCAGCGGCGTCCTCTCTTCTTCCCTGTGCCTCCCGCGTATCTCCCTCAGGGGACGCGGCGTTGCATGTGCGCGCCTCCACGCGCAGCCGCGCACGCTAGCAGGCACTCACGCACCGGCTTTCTGTCTTTCCTTTTGTTTGCCAACAGTCCCGCCATCCGTCCATGTGGTGCTCCTCTACCTCACCCCCTACTCCCGTCTGACTCTGCGGGTGTGTGCCTTCGCTTTGCTGTTCTCTCATTCACTCTCTCCATGTCTTCGTATTCGCTCGTAGATGCTGGTGCAGGCAGGCGTGTTACGTGCGCTGAGGTGTCTCTATTCGTGTAGATGGGCAGCCACGCCAGTCGTCACCACACCGGCAGGCACTTGCGAAGGGGAGTCACAGTCACTGCATAGCTCATTCTGACCTTCGTTTTTCTTTGGGCGTGTACGGTGCCTCTCTCAGCGCCTGAGGCACGAGCGCGCGAGTCTGCGCACATGCCTCCCCCCCGCACACACACTGCCTTACCCTCTCCTGAGGGGGTTGCGAGTGTGGCTTCAGCACAAGACCGCTTAGGGCAGAAGGCGCGGTGGTCGTCACCGGCGCATGCGGGAGAGGCGCACACCAGCATCCACCGCATATGGTTGCCGGTCCACTCACGGAACGGCTTGCACCCCCCCCGGCCTCACGTTCGCACACTTGGAGCCCCTCGCTCTCTCTCACCTTTCCTCTGATGTCCCCTCCGAGAGCAGCGAACTTCGCCTTACGCCTTTCTGTTCTCGCTGGCCCTTTCGGTTGTTTCTCACGGCACTTTCACTCCCAAACTGCACTCGCAGTGCTTCCGTACCGTCATTTACTCTCCCGCCTGTGGAGGGCCTCCTCACCGTCTCCCTCCCTCCTTCCGCAGTGCACTTATACACCCCTGCTTCCGCACACGCGTACGCGCCCACGCCCTATCACTGCCATCGCCACTGACTAACCCTCCCATCGCTCTCGGAAAGAGTTCTGCTCTGCTGCTTCTCTGCCCTTACCTTACCTGTCCACCCCCACCCCCGTCGTCGTCTGCGCACCTGCGCTCTCTCTAGAGATCACCCTCTGAGCGTGTCTGCCTGTCTCTGACAAGCTCCCTCATCGCTGCTGCACTGAAAGAAGGGGGCGATTTTTCACCACCACCACCGCGACCGACTCATACGCAGACACACACACACACACCTCCCCCTTCCTCCTCTCACCCCCCTTTCGTCCGGCCAACATGTCTCACGTCTCAAATACAGCCGCGGGCGAGCTACCCATCCGCGTGCTTACCTTCAACCTCTGGGGCATCTTCAATTCAAAGATGCGTGTGGCCCGCATGAAGGCGTTTGCGGCAAAGGTCGAGCACTACGATGTCATTTTACTGCAAGAGCAGTTCTCCGCGGAGGACTTCGACCTCATCTTCCGGCACGCCTCGCCGCTTGTGCAGCAGTCCTATTACTTTCGTCGCTTCCCCAGCGCTTTCTACGGCTCCGGCTGTGCCGTCATCTCGCGTTACCCTATCCACCAAGCCTTCTTTCACATCTTCCCCCTCCAGGGCTATCCGGAGATGGTCCTACACGGTGACTTCTTTGCCAATAAGGGGGCCGCTATGGTGCGGGTGATGGTGCCAGTGGCGACAGAGCAGAGCGGCGCCGTCAAGACGCAGGAGGTGACCCTGTACATTACGCACCTTGTCGCCATATATCAGAAAGTCAGCCAACTACCGTCATGGAAGTGCGAGCGCTACCTCCCTTTCCGCATCTCCCAGGCGGTGTCGCTCGCGAACTTCATCATAAGCACCTCGCATCCTGCTGACCGCATCATCATCGGCGGCGACTTCAATTGCTCTCAGCGCTCGCTCGAGGTACAGACGATGCTCATGCTACTCAAGCGAAACGGGTACGACATCCTCTCCGTCTTGCCCTCACCGAAGGCGCTGCCGGATGCAGCGGCGGAGCGGGAGGGCGACGGCGGGCAGCAGCTCTTCACCTTTTCGGAGCGCAACGCCTTCAACGCGATGAGCACGTCTTACTTTAAGCTGCTCAACCTCCAGTCGGATATCCCGGCGCAGATCGATCATATCTTTTTCTCCCGCCAGACCTTTGCGCTGCGCGACTTCGCTGACTGCCCTGACGTCGCCGTTACCGACGACTGCCCGCGCAGCCTGCAAGACACGCCGAGCGGGGTCATTGTCTTCACCAAAGACGAGGTGTATGTCCCTCCGACGGCGACCTGGTGCGCATTCCTGTGGCATCTGCTCACCGGCAGGGCTGCGTCACGCGGCACCGGCCAGATCGGGCAGGCCACGCAGTCATCGGGCAAGACGGCGGAGGAAGCGGAAGGGCAGTGTGCCGGCGAAGCAGCTCATTACTACCCGCTGTCGGACCACTTTGGGGTGGCAGCGTTACTTGGCATGCGCGTGGAAGAGGAGAGCTCAGCGGCCTCGAAGGCCGAGTGCGATACGAAGATGCGCGACGCGGCAGCGCCATCGCTCACTCCAGAGGAGGCGCGCGTGTTGCAGACGGTGGTGGATTTCCTGGAGGATTACGTGTGCAGGCTCCGCTCACAAGCGAAGGTGTCGCGCTACATCGCGATATCGTCACTGCTGCTGGTGGCGACGAACATTTGGGCCCTCCGACGATTAAGCGCGGCAGAGGAGGAACGCGCGGCAACAGTGCTGGAGCAGATGTATGTTATGGCAGCTGCAACCAACCGCAGCACAGCGAAGGCGGTGCAGCAGGACAAAGGGCTCGAGTCCGTAAAGCACGTCTTTAACGTGGTGAAGAAGTGGGTGAGTAGCCAGTGGAACTCAACGCTGCAGATGGCAAGTGCAGCGACGGACGCAGCGTCAGCACCCGGCAACAGCAGCAGCGCCGACACAGCAGAAGTGCTCACAAAGTCTGCTGCACCGGTAACCGACTCGTCGGCACCGTTGCCGAAGAAAGTTCACACGCCCACCGACATCACTAACGCGAACAGCGCGCCAACCACACCCGAGGATGGTGCTGCAACTGCTAAGCGTCCAGACTTCTGTGCCATTGCGAGGGCGCTCGTGTGGCGCCCATTATGGGCCTCCGTATGGGTTTCCTCCGCGCTGAACATCTCCGCCGCCGTCGTGGGCACCTTGTCCTTCGCGATCGGCACGTTCCAGCGCGCGGGTAACGCCAACATCCTTGAGGAACAAGTCGGCCAGCTGAAGCTGTTGTAAGGGTGCTATGCACGTGTGCCCCTTTCTTGCGCGTGCGCGGGCCTCATGGCACCGTCAAGGGCCGTGCACCTGACCCTTGCGCGTCGCCTCTCTTCTTCCATGGGGCAGCAACCCAAACAAAAAAAGCACACTGGGCTGCCCCTTTCCCCCCTCAACCCCCCCCATCCACATCCTCTCTCTCTTTTTTTCGTCTTCCTCTCACAGCCGCACGTGCGCGTGTGCCGCCGTACGGATTGCTGCTGCTGCTTCCCCCCCCCCCCACCCCTTCCACCTCTGTGAAGATGAACACCACATGCCGATCGTCAAAGTCGCGGCTGCGGCGTTGGCTAGCAGACGAGGAGGGAGGGGAGGGGGGAGAGGCGATGGCCGTTGAGGCTATCATGTGCCGCAAAGTGTATCGATGCCGAGTTGTGCTTTGCCAAACGGGGCGCGGGTGCCGTCTTCGCCTTGTCCTTTTCAGTTTTTCGTATGATTCCATTTTTTTTTCTTTTCGCCGGCTCAATGCTTTGCTCTCACTCCTTCACTCGCGGTGTGTCTGTGTCCGTCCCTCTCTCCCTCCCTCTCTCTCTGTGTGTGTGGCTCTTTGCCAATGGGACGATCGGTGCTTGCTTGCAGACCTCGGCTGCCGTATACCTCTCTCTTCTCCCCCTTTCGCTTCGCCTCCGCGCGCATTTTTTTTCTGCGCCGGCCGTGCTGCTCCCCTCCGCCACCCGCCACCCCTGCCTTTCCCTGGGTTCACATGAGCCGTTAACTATCCACGCGCCATCATCAGAGGAGGCCCTATTGCGGCCTGCGCACGCCAGGGAAGCGAAGCGATACGTGTGTGTGTGTATGTTGATGCTACAGGTGGCTGGCGATCATCGAGCGGCCAGCGCCGACTCTTCGTGCGGTTCGCCTGTCAGCACCGCTTTGCTTTTTTTTTCTGCCTGCCTTCTGAGAACATTTGTTTTCACCGCTCCTCCTCCTCTCCCCCTCCCTCCCAACCACAGCCTTCTATGAGGACATGGAGGAAGCGACATCTCAGTGCGTCGTGTCTTGGGGTAGTCTACACTGCACTCTCTGTACGAGGGGAAGGCAAGCAGCCCTTCCGTTTCGCCCTTCCCTTCCTGTCACCTGCAAATTGACCCTGCAGCGATGTCAGCCTCCAGAACCCACACCATAGGGAAGCCACAGCGATGCGCCGGTGCTGGTGTCGGCGGTCAGGTCCTGCATGGTGTTGCGTCGCCGCGGCCTGCGACAGTGGGCGCGTTTGCGCGGCGCTTCAGCGTGACTCGAGCGTGTATTTCACACGGGCCTCACGCTGCCCACACCGGTGGCGGCGAGCCGGCGCGACGCCCCCGACGTGGATGCACCACGTGGCGGCCGGCATGGTATGCGGTTACTGTGTGTGAGGCGGCCTGCGGGGCGGTGCGGCGTGTGGAGTTGGAGGCAGGGGCCTGCGAGAGGGCCGTGGAGAGGGGGGAGGGTGGCGGTGTGGAGTGTAGCCCGCGCTGCTTAGGGGAGAGCGGACACACGGCAGGGGAGGGCGAAGAGAAACAGTCTTTGCGGTGAGCTCCGTTGCCTGCAGCTCACATCTCTGCCCATCAATGCCGGGAGCGAGGTGTCGTCCTCTTCCTCCCCGATCCCCTCTCTGGCGCTGCCGTGTTCAGGACAGTGACCCCATTCTCTTTCCTCCGCTGCTCGCTTGTGTGTGTGCTTGTTCCTCGTAGCGCTCACCCCGCCGGCGCCGCACTCTGCGGCTACCCGCTGTACAATGTCGCCTCGCTGGGTGCGACGGGGTACATCATCTCTCGTGGCGAGCGAACTCGGCGATGCAGCAGTTCAGCGATCGCAGTGAGGAGGCGAGAGAGAGATGATGATGAAGTGCGCGTACGACTGTCGTGGCACTTAGAAGCACTGGAGAGCGTTTGGGGGGAGGGGGTGACGCGGGATAGAGGACTGCAAGCGAGGAGCGAATGCGCGACAGTAGCAGGATGACTCGAGGCTTGCACGCGCAGACACACGCACACCACATGCCGAATATTTATCTATTCAACGGAAGGAAAGGGTCGACAAGCTCGAGTGAACGCCCGACGCGTCGCAGGGATGCACGCGAAAGGTGAAAGAAAGGGGGAGGGTGCACATGTGTCCTGTGGCAGAGTGTCGCCGACGGCGTGTCGTTAAGCACCTCACTTTCTACAAGGGGTGGGCAAATACAGGCGACGCGACGCGAAAGAGAAGCCCGCGTAAATTCAGCAGAGAGTCTCTTTCGTCTGTTGTCTTCCCCAGTGTGGGCTTGTGGCACCGCGCACCCGCGCCTCATGGCCGTGGACGCCATCGCTGTGACGACCCTACCCTTCTCTGCGCAGCATGCTTCGCCTTCCTGCCGTGCTAGACAGTCATCCGCCACCTTCGCTACTCCCTCATAAGACCCCCGTGCACATCTCGCTCGCACAATCGCGCAGAGGCCATGCAGCGCACCCCACCCCCAATCCTTTCGTAGTCGGCAAGCAGCAGTGCCTCTTTCTCAGACAGACACGGCAGATTTGTTCAGCCTCCCCCCTCTTCCTCCCTCACTTCTGTGCAGACTGGCGTTCGGCACACGCACGTCATGCGTAGGGAGGCAGCGGTGTGTCCCACTCTCGTCTGCGTTGCCCCCAAGGAGAAAGACTAGAAATTCAGTGAACACCAGACGCGCGCGTGGACACGCACACACAAACAGTCACTCGCTCGTTGCACGCACCTTCGGGGCCTGTCCTTACTCACCTGCACGGGTGCCGCTCGCCTTCAACTGTTCTCGTCCCGAGTCGCCGATGCTTCCCCAACGCCTGCAGCTGCACGCATGCAATGGACTTGCGCTCCCGCGCGGCATCGAGCAGCAGCCGCGGCCTTTGAGAAGACGCACCATCAACCGACTGCTGGAAGCGCCCCATGGGAGCTGCGCTCCAGCGAGCGGGGACTGCCCCGCGACTGCACTCGAGGCAGAGGAGCCGTTCCACGCGAATGAAAATGATTCTGGCGGCCGAAAGGGACGCGGCAGCGAGGAAGGCGACGCGGACGCGGTGGCGGAGGAGGAGGAGGTGATCGTGATGGCCCCACCGCCGACCGTACCCGATGGCGCAGGCGCTGCTGCTCGAGCTCCACGAGACGTCGGGCCGGTGCACACGTCCACGCGGTATGTGCGCCCGTACGAGGAGGAGGACTGCTTCGCTATGGTAGCAACGGCTGCTGCAGCTGTGGCTGACACTGCCGCGTCAGCCGCGCTTGCACAAGCGGAGCTGGACAGCGATGCCGGGCTTCCTCCGAGAGACAACCGAAAAAGTGCTGCGGAGTTTTACGCCAGCGTACGGCGTTGGAGCACTGAGGGCGGAGAGCCGTGGCCCCACTCCAGTGCGGGCGATGGCCAAACGTCGTCGGCAGAGAGCCAAAGAGGCGGCCACGCCTCCGAGTGCCTCCGTGGCAGTCGTACGTGCCATAATTCCCCTTTCCAGAAAGAAAGGGCGCAGGAGGTGATACGCGCATCCGCATGTCAGGCCGCCTCTCCCGCAAAGAGGCGCGTTTCTGTAGGAGGGCGAAGCAGTGCGCCAGCCTCAACGGTGAGGGAGGAGGCGTCGCCCTCGTTTCTGCCTCTGTTGCCGTTCTATTCCGCCTCCGCGAGGCAAGTTGAGGCAAGCCCGGCGACGTCGTCGAACTGTGCGCCAGATCGCTACAGCAGACGCGACAGCGACACCGATGACGGTGCTTCGTTTGTGTGCAGCACCTCGACCACTTCCACCTTCGCGCCTCATGACGACGGCTACCGAGGAGACGGCGGTGGCTGTCAGGCACAAGTAGCCTCGGCGGAGTGTCAGCCGCACTTGACGGTGCCAGCAAGTGCTCTGCAGCGGGCGATACGAAAGCGTGTTTCGGTTCAGCAAGGTGAAGGCGGTGTTCGCAATGGCGAGATACGGCGAAACCGTCCGCTCACACACGGTAAGGGCGGCCAGCTCGC
Source organism: Leishmania martiniquensis (assembly GCF_017916325.1). NCBI lineage: Eukaryota > Euglenozoa > Kinetoplastea > Trypanosomatida > Trypanosomatidae > Leishmania > Leishmania martiniquensis. The sequence continues at coordinate 82,084 of NC_090143.1, forward strand.
CATCCACGGGAGCTTCAGCTTAGCGCCCCGCTACCGTCGGCACGCGCGGTACATGGCGCTGCGTGATTTGCGGCCAGCGGCGTCGCCGACGACGTCGATGAACTCAAGCACCTCCGCCAGCGCGTTTCTTCAGCTGTTCCCATCATCTCCACTGTCCTCCTCTGTGGGCTACGAGGTGAACGGCGAGGCCTCGTTGCGGGCGCCCGACATTGAGACGGATGCGATGTCAAAGGCCTGGACTGTCATTATGAAGTACTGCGCGGCCCATCACGGGCCACACGCTCCTCGACGCACGCTTCTCTGATCGTCCACTGCCTTTCCCTTCACTCTGTCGTGGTGAAGGAGCGGAGGACGTCCGCTAAAGTGCCGCTAGGCGGCTGTGCTGGAGGGCACACCCTTCGCCGTCGGACTTGCTGCTCATCTCTACCCTCCCTCCCTTCCTCTGTGTGTGTGTGTGTGCTCAGTGTCTGCTGCCGCTGCCCTTATCCAACACCAAACGCCTCTCTCTGAGTTCGAGAGGGGTGACGCGATTTGCCGACAGGGGCGGCAACACCGGTCAGGTTGGTGCAGGTGTGCGCGCGTGTGCGCTTCTCCCCTTTCTATTTTTTGCCACCCGCGCGCCCCTTAGAGAGAGAGACCGATGCCGCTCCTACGATGGGGTCGTACATCAGAAGCGCCTGCATGACAACGCGTGCGCGGGATGATGACGCCCCGAGGCTGCCCCCTCCTCATTCCCTCCCGCCCCGACTCCTTCACCCCCTCCTGACCTGCTTGCCGTCAGGGATCCAAGTCTCGCACGCGGGTGCAGACACACACACAAAAAAAAACATACGCACATACACACACATCCATTGCGAGATGATGAGCGGTGACGATGGCGCCCCTGCTATGGACGTGCGCATCGGGCACGTCCTTATTCCTCGTGCGAGTGAATCCGCGGTGCTCTCATCACCCGAGCCGGCAAACAAGAAAGCGCGCACGGAAGCTTTGGCGGCACCGAGCAGCTCCTCGATAGCGGCGGATGTGGTGACCGTTGCTGCGTGGTCGGAGGACTGCATCGCGCAGGCTCTTCGACAGTACGCTGCCGCTGTGCTCGCAGCGGCTTCTTTTGAGGTGGTGGAGGGCAGAGACTTGGCCCCTTCCGCAGCTGCCTCTGCGACTGTTTTGAAGGCTGTGAAAAGTGCAGCCAGCAAGTGGGTAAGGGCGTGGCCAGCGGTGCGCCTCACCCCGGCACGTGCAGACACGGCTGACAGCCTTAGCGAGGAGACGAAGTCGTCCGCGGCTGGCTGGTCGGCGGTCAGTTTCTCCTTTGTGCCCGGACTTCTCGAGTCGTTAGTCTCTACAAGTCCTGGAGGTGGCGGCGCCGGCGCCAGCGGGGCTGCCGCGCTGGACGCTGCGTCCATCGTCGACGCCACGACGCTCCGTGTGTTGGCTGCGATCCCTCTCCCTCGTAGCCTCTGCGTCCCCTTCCCAAGCACCTCGACGGAAGCCATGGCCGACAGCTGCGCCGGGTGCGTGTCTGCCGTTCTCGTCGAGTGCCTCCGGCTCTGTGCGGCCGCGGCGACACCTCCTCGTGTGTTGTCCTCTGAGCAGCACTCACAGAGGCCGGTGCCGGCGCTGTTCCCTTACAGGGATGGCGTGCTGCCGGCGGAGCTTCGGGCGAAGCCTCTCTTTCTCGTTGGCGCCGGCGGCATCGGCTGCGAGGTGCTTAAAGTTCTGGTGCTGAGTGGCTTCGCAGAGATTCACATCATCGACCTCGACACGATCGACGCGACGAATCTCAATCGACAGTTTCTCTTCCAGGCAGCGGATGTGGGGCGCTCAAAGGCGGACACGGCGCGCCGCGTCGTGCTTGAGTGGTTTTCAGCCCCCGACAATCCGGCACCTGATCGCGCCAGCGCTCTCTGCAGCCGTCGGACGCCACCGCGTATTGTGGCGTACCACGACAACGTCAAGGCGGATCACTACGACGATGCCTTCTACCGGCAGTTCGCCGTGGTGCTGAGCGCGCTGGACAACGTATCGGCACGGCAGCATGTGAACCGCATGTGCATGCGAAACGACATCCCCCTCATCGAGAGCGGCACGATGGGGTACAATGGGCAGGTGCAGCCCATCCTCAAGGACGTGTTTGAATGCTACGACTGCCGGCCAAAGCCGCCGGATACGAAGACGTTCGCCGTGTGCACCATCCACGCGCGTCCCACGACGATGGTGCACTGCGTGCACTACGCGAAGGAGCTGTACGAGACTCTTTTCGGCGGCGACGCGTTGGGTTCGGATGTGGAGGTAGCGAATACTCTCAATGTTGCTGGCGCCATTGCCAAGGCGGGCACCGCCTCTGCCGAGTCGTCGCACGAAGAGAAGCAGCCGGAGCGCGCCACAGCGGGACCGGGTGAGAGTGGCGAGCTGTCGTACCTGCGCAGTATGATCTCTGAGTGGCGCCGCCAGCACTCCACCCCGTCGCCAAGGTGCGCAGGCGCGGCTACTTGTGCCTCCGTGGAGGCGTCATCTACGCTGCGGCGCAATGAAGTTGGCGGCAGTGAAGGCAGCCGCACCTCCGCCGCCGCCGCCGCCCTCGCTGCCGCGCTGTTGCGTCTGCTCTTTGTGACTAAAGTGGAGGAACTCGTGTCGATGAGGGCGTCCTGGTCAACGAAGCCGCCGGAGCCGCTGAGCCGATATGATATCGATCGTGTTGCGGCAGCGCACGTGCCCGTGAGCATCACCGGGGTATCGCCGGCGCCACTTCCAGGGGATCGTCTGCTATCGGTTCAGGAGTGCATGGACATGTTCCTCTGCGCCGTGACGGAGTGCCTCGCCCGCCCCAGCGGGGTGCCCTTTAGGAAGGAGGACGATGTGTCGGTGCGCTTCGTCAGCGCCACGGCGAACATGCGCGCTCATGTCTTCCACATCGCGGAGCAGTCGCTCGAGGAGGTGCGGAGCATTGCCGGCTCTATCGTCCCAGCCATTGCCACAACGAACGCGACTATCGCCGGGGCCGTGGTGCACGAGTTGATGTCGCTGCTGCGCAGCAGCGCCTTCCCGCCTGGGAGCACGACTGCTGCTCAGCCGGCGCTCTTGGTGAAGGCAGAGTTGAGGGATGGGGCAGCACCCGCGTCCGGGCGGACATCGCCACGCGCGTGTGTTGTGTACGCCCGAAAGGCTCCACAGCTGCGCCGCCGTCGAGTTCTGCTGCCAGCGGGTCAGCGGCATTTTGCCCCGGCCCTCTTTATGGAGTACGCTCATGACGGCGCAGCCTCGCCGAATGAGGGTGCCTCGACGGCGGCGACGCGCTACGCGCCGATGCGGGCGGCCCTGGCGTTGGTGGGGGCGGAGCATGGCACTGCCGATCCTCCTCGCAACTACGGCACAGCAGAGGGAGGCGGCAAGGCAGGGCGCAGTGTGACCGTGGTGGACCACCTCCTTGTGCACAGCACCGTGCCGAACCCACCGAATCGCCCCCATTGCGTCGTTTGTCAGGATGTGCATCCGGAGGTGTGCGTCTCACTGAACCTGCGCACCACGACGCTTGGCCAGCTTGTCCACCTCGTCCTCGAGGACGCTTTAGGGCTAGAGTCACCGTCCGTCAGCCATGGGCCCACCTTGTTGTACGAGGGCGAGGACTATGAGGCGCTGGCCGAACACATGCTCGCGGACGTGCTACAGCTTCCGCCCACCGATGGCGCGGGGATCGCTCGCCCACGTCCGAGTTACACTCTCACCGCCGACGCACTCACCAAGGACGTGTCATGGAACGTAGTGCTGATGCATGCAAACGTGGAGGCAGCCATACCGGCCCCGCCACCGTCAAACGCGCTGTTCGATATCTCTGGGCTTGAGCAGGCACAGAAGGCGGAGCAGCGCGCCTTGGCTCGTCTCGCGGCGCAGCACGAGCGGGGTGAGGAAGAGGATGACGACGGAAGTCACAGAGCTCCGCTAGGAACGGCAGCCCTCGCTTCTTCAGCAGAAGCCACAGCTGCACAAGTAACGGTGGTCGTCATCGTCTCAGATGACGAGGAGCAGCCACGGGCCGTGGTGCCTGCCGCGAATCGCGTATCGAGCCGTGCTGCAAAGGATGACATCGTTGTGCTGGACTAGCAGCCCGCGATTGCGTGTGCATGTGTTGCGGGCGGACTGCCGTGATGATTCGCCACGTATGGCAGTCACTAAAGCACCGGGGCACACAGGAGCCGCACCCGCCCTTTCTGCCTTGATGGGTACGGAAGAGCAGATTTCCCGATACCGCGTGCGATCATCGCGGCGCCTCTTCGCCGCCATAACCCTTTCCCCTCTTGACGACACACCGACGGTGCTCAAATTGGCGGACTCGCGCCTTGCCGTGTGTATGTGTGCGCGAGGGACGTAACGGCGCGATAAGATCGTGGGCGCACTCTGCCGCTGGCTTCTTGTCTGTGCGCCGTGCACGCGATATCTGTAGTCGAGCTGTCCGTGGTACGACCAGCGCTCATTTTGCTTGGGAAGGAGTCCACGAGTGCGATGTGATAACGCTGCCCCCCCACACGCACACACTCACTCTGTTGTCTTCCCTCCTGTCGGCGTCTTCAGCGTAAGCAAAGCCCTTTCTGGACCTCCCTCCGCATCCCCGATCTGATGGGAGTTGGGGGGGAAGAGGGGAAAGGGCACCGCACTCTCATGCATGCTTTATCACAACGCGCCAAGACGCGTACCTCTGCCTTTTAGCGCAAGCGCGTGCGCGCCCTCTCTTCCTGCCGGTATGGTACCGGTGTGCAGCTCTTCCCCCCCCCCGCCTCTCTCCCTGCCAACTCGCTGGCGCCGGGGAAGGGTTAGACGTACTCACGCGTGAGTCCTCTGGGGGGAGGGAGAGTGGCTGGCGCGCTTCGTAGAGCCTCAGAAACCGTCGCGTCTACGAGTCTGTCAGGCACATGCCACACCTCTCCGTGAGGGATGTATCTCCTTGAACTTTCTCGTCCTCCTCTCCTGTGCGGCCAAGGGCCAAAGATAGACACACACCCAAGGAGGGGGCGGCTAACGGGAGTCCCTGCGGCCGCAGCGCCTCACCTCAATGCCCTTGCACTTTGCCCGCGCCGCGCGCTATGGTGCCGCGGCGGTGGGACTCGTGGGAGTCGGCACGGCCGCCATTGCCATGCCGCCGAAGGAGACGATCCCGCCGGCGCTGCTACCCTCGCGTGTTCTGCTCGAGGGCATCGGCCGTGTCGGGCGGTGCGTGTACACAGGTGGGCAGATTTACTGCGATTACGCCTTCCATGTGACCCAGCAGGACCGGCAGGAGCTGTGGGACGAGGTACACAGTCGGTGCGCGCAGCGGCTGGTTGCCCTGGCAGAGCAGAACGGCGGACTGTACGTGAAAGCGGGGCAGATCTTTGCGAACATGAGCCATATCCTCCCGCATCAGTACTGCCGCGTGATGGCAGTGCTGCAGGATGCCGTCGTGAAGCGGCCCTACGCGGAAGTGGTGGCGGTCCTGGAGAAGGAGTTGGGACAGCCTCTCAGCGAGAGCTTCTCCTATATTGATCCGACCCCACTCGCAGCTGCGTCGCTGGCGCAGGTGCACCGTGGCCGTTTGCGCGACGGGAAGACGGAGGTGGCGATCAAGGTGCAGTACATTGACATTGCGCAGCGATTCAATGGTGACATGCGCACCATCGCTCTCATGTTCGCCGCGGCGAGTCGCTTCTTTCCCGGCTACGACTTTGGGCAGATCATGACGAAGCTGAACGACACCGTCGCCGCCGAGTTGGACTTCCGGCTCGAGGGCCGCAATAGCGACCGCGCCGCGGCAGATCTGCGGGCCTGCGGTTGGGGCGAGCGCGTCGTGTGCCCGCACATCTTCTGGGAGTACACCAGAAAGCGCGTGCTCGTGTCACAGTTCATCCCGGGTGCGGTGAAGATTTCTGACCGCGCCGGGATCGAGGCGATAGGGCTGAACGTGAAAGAGGTGGCATCGACGTTCTTCGACGCCATTGCCTTCCAAATCTTTCGCACCGGCTTCTTTCACGGCGACCCGCACGCCGGCAACGTCCTCGTACACAAGCTGCCGAACGGGAAGCCACAGGTGGTGCTGCTTGACTTTGGCCTGTGCGCGGAACTCAGCACGGCACAGCGCCGCGAGATCAGCGACATTTGGACCGCTTCCATGACCCGCGACACCCCCAAGATCACCGAGATTGCGCACCGCTACCATTGTGGCGACTGCGAGCTGTTTGCCTCCTGCTTTCTCCAGCACCCGTACGAGTACTCTGCGAACAGCGCCAGTGGCCGACTGAATAGCTCGCGCATGCTGGAGAGCATGCGGGACACCGTGAAGCATCGCATGACGGAACTCAACGATATTGTAGCAGCGTTGCCGAAGGAGTACGCCCTCGTGCTGCGCAGCATTATGGCAACCAAGGCCATCAACCGCGAGCTCAGCGAGGCGGCGAACCGGCCGATGTGCATGCTGCGCTACTCCCTGAAGACCTCTCACGAGGACCTGCCCAAGATCAAGTTCATGGCGTTGATGGCCAAGGCTTGGCTGTCAGAGTGGTGCTCGTCGCTCATTTTGCGGTTCACACTATGGCGGCACCCGGAGCTATCTGAGGTGCTGGAGGGCTCGCTACAGCTCAGCGGCTAAACATATTCGAAGAGGGCGGATAGGAGGAGACATCGCAGTATCTGATCAACCCAACATCTCAGGACCATCGTGTAATGGACATCTCAGCATATGCCTTTGAGTGCGCGCTCAGGCCTCCGCGTGCTGCCTGTCAAAGCGTGAACGCTCTCTGAACGGAGCTGCTCAGGGAGGAGGGAGGAGGGGGAGGGCGCGGACGAGGAGCGCTCTCGCTGTGGTTCGCTGTGCTCCTTCGTCGTCTATCAGGCGTCGACCGGTGACCCCCATCCTGTGTGTGTGTGCGCGCTGCCTGCATTGTGTGCGTGTGCGGGTGTGCAGAGGGGAATCCGTGCTGCCGCCGCCTTCGTCGCGCCTCGCAGACATTTTTTTTCGAGTTGGTTTTCTTTCCCTTAGCATCCACCGGCAGAGGGGACTGAGTGCGGAAGAGGAGAGAGTGGGGAAGAGGTGCAGGGAGGTGTATGCGGAGCGTGACTGGACGCCTGCGCTGGCGAGTGCTGGCGATGCGATGGTCGAGGCGGCGGTGAGGGGAGCGGAACGTCTGTGTGCTGGAGAGAGGGGGGGTGAAAAGCGGGCCGACGGCACACAATGCAGTCGTTCAGCATTTTTTCTTCTTCCCCCCCTCAGCGTCACCCGCCCATTGCTCTCCCTCTCGGTGCTCGTCTAGCGTTCCGCCGCTCCTTGGCGCATGCGCGACGCCACGCGCTGACCGACAGTAGCCTGAGATGGGACTCCATTGCTCGGTCCTCCATCTCGTGGCCTTCTCCACATCTCTGTGACGACTCCAAGTACGTTCTCGCTCTCACTGGGAGATAGGCAGCGCGCCGCGCCTACGCTCTCGTAAAAAGAGATGGAAGATCGGGAGCCTTTGAAGGGACGGACATGCATCCGCACATGATGTGTGCGGTCCTCGTCGCGCTCAAACATCGGCCGCGCGCATGCGAGTATTCTTGGATATACATCTTTGTGTGCCTCTCGGCTCAGTGCTCTCTCGTGTTTCCTTCACGGCCGCGTGCCGGGCACGCAGCTGTATGCTTCCCCGTCACCCCGCACACCAGACCTGCCGGCCCTCACGTGCGCGTCACTTTCTGCTCGCCTCTTCTCCACATCATCCTCACGGTGCGACCCACCGCGCGTGTAACCCACATGCGTGCGCGATAACGTCTCTGCCCCCACAATCGCTTCACGCTCTACCGCCGTCGTGCTCAGCAAGTTACCACGGCCCGCCGGTGTGTGCCTCGGGAGCGACGCACCGGCGCCATCCCTCCGTCAAGACCGCCCTACACTGTGCAGGGGCGCACGCGCACACTCACAAAGCACCCCAGAAGCCGTTCAAAGCGCGTCCCTCCGCCTTCTTTCTCTTTCTCTCGGCACCTCTTTCATCGCTCTCTCCCGCCCACCGCCCGACCCTCATGCGGCGCACCGCCTGCGTCTGGGTCGCACCATGGGTACCACCCCCACGTCACGATGTCAAGGTTACGATGCCGCCGCCTCCTGGGGGCGAGGTGGGCGGCTCCTACGGCGTGTCCACGGGGTATAGTGACCGCCTCGCACGGACGCCGTACTGGAAGCGCATGGCATTGTCTACGTACGCACTGCGCATGAAGGAAAGGGAAACTCGCTACCCCATGAGCCCGTACCGCGAGGGCGAGTACGACCTGCGCTACACCGTCACCCCCTACCCCGACCATATGAAGCACCGCCCTCTGCTCGAGGTCGGCGAGGCCCATCAGATTCCGGCCATACAGATACCGGTCATATTTTTAGTGAATCTCTGGGACGAAGAGCGGCAAACATGGTTCGGACGCCAGTACGAGACCGTTTACGTGAGGCGCACCTTTGCGCGAGAGGAGCTGCTGCCGCAGCGGTATGCTATATACGCCACGGAGGAGGCGTACAAGCTGCTGGGGCTACCGGTAGTGAACCACAGCATCCATGAGGAGATCCCCAAGACCCCTCACGCCTACAAGAAGCTACTGGAGAAGCAGAGCTACACGGAGGAGCGGTGGAAGTACACGATCGAGTACCTCTTTCGCAAGTACGAGGCCGGTCCTCCAGAGCTGCAGGACAAGTCCGAGGATGACTGGGATGGCGTGGAGGAGTTGGCGGCGTCGGTTACGGCAGGTGGTGCCGCCGACGGCTCGGCGAAGCGTAAGGGGCCCGTCAGGCAGCGCAAGGCTCGCAAGGTCAAACTCTTCTGAGTAAGCGGTCGAGTGAGAGCACGAGATCTGCTATGCAGCGTCTGGGGGTGGGCGGTGGGCGGCGCCTGCCGGCGTCTCCGAAGTCGTCCATGCCAGCGGAGAGGACAGGGGACTGGCACGGTGCTCACTACTCTGTGTTTCTGTGCGTGTGTGTGCACGGTCGTATCTGCGCCTCTACGCAAACGCAGACGACATGGCAACGATCTCTGCGTCATCCGATGTGGCGATGCCTTCTCTGCACCTACCTGTACCCCCTCTTCCTGGTTGCGCGCTGGGCCACGCCATGCAGGCTCGTACATGTACGTATGCGGTGCCTCTCTCTCTCGGGTGTCTGCACCTCCGTGCGCAGGTCCTGTTGGTGCCCGTCAAGTCCGGTGGTGGTGTGGATGGTGATGAGGGCATCTGCGGCATTTCTCCATCGGTGTTCTTAGTGTCTTCACCCGCGAGGGCACCGCTTTCGAGTGGGAGCGCGCGCGCTCTGCCCTTCGTCCACCTAATCAGCTCCAAAACAACACACGCGTTCGCCCTCCTCGACGCCCTCCATCGCCGCATGCCAACCACATTTTTTTTCCATGTTTGCCTCGACCCAATGAAGACACCTCGATCGCTCTTGCCAGCGTACAAGGAGCTCGCCAGCCCGCGAGGACGAGCATGGTGAGAGGTAGCCCTCCATTACCGGGAGGGGCGTGGGGGAGGGAGTCACGGCCATCGCCTCTGCCTATCCCATGACGCTTGTGGATCACACGGTACGCTTCTGATGCACCGAAGCTGTGGCGAGTGCCTGCGCAAGCGGCTTTCGTTATGTGCGCGCGCGACTTCTTTCATTCCTCTTTCCTTGCGCTCTTCCCTCGGTGCCACACTGGTGCACTTTCTCCTCGAACCCTTTGCCTCCCCCTCTGCTCGCTCGCGCACATGCCTTGGCGGTGGTGAATGTGTGGGCGGGCATGCCCTATCCTCCTGGGCGCAATGCCTCCATTCCTGCAGAGTGGGTCGGCCATAAGAACGTGGCATACGCTGCTGCCCTTATCGTGGTGCGACGCAACCCCCCCCCTCCCCTCACTATTTCTCCTCCTCCATCCCCTCCTCGCGGCCCCATGAGCAGTCTTATGATGGAGACGATCGTGAAGCCGCTGAAGCGGTACCCCACCCTTGGCGCCACCGTCGGCACCGGCGTGCTGTGCGCCTTCACCTACTGGTGGTACGCCACGTCCATCCGCGGTACTCTCCTCGCCACGCAGCGCAGCTGTCAGCAGATGTCAGACAGGGCCTTTCAGGAGTGCCGCGAGATGCTGAAGGCCGGCGAGCGCAGCTGGGGCGGCGACATCCGCTCCCGTGATGCGCAGGTGCGACGACTCGAGCTGCAAAATGTTGAGCAAACGCGCAGTGTGGCGCGGCTCGAGTCAGCCATGAAAATGTGCCTCCTTCAGAACGCATAAGGCTGAGGGGGAGGACAGGGACGGCACTTCTCCGACTCCCACGTGCACGCGCGCGCCGCGTGCGCTTCCGCTTCTGCGCGTGCGTCTTTGAGCCAGTCTTTAGCGTCGCGCACGCGCGTGGCGGTGCCTGTACGGTGGCGACGGCTCCTCAACGTGTGTGCGTCTACGTGCACCCACCCCCTCCCCCTCTTCTATCAAAGCGCACGCATCGGTGCGCTGGTGTTGTTGCGGGATGTCCAATGGAACGTCCACAAGCAGTTCAGGCTGCAAACCTCATCACAAGGCCATCTGTGCATCTCTCGCGCTCGACCCGCTCGCTTGGTCGATCCGTATCCCTGCGTCTCTGCGTGCCCCCGTAAGAATTTCGCGAAGAAATCGACGATTAAACACACCGTGTGACTTTGTGAAGGTGAAAGGCAGGTGGGGATGGTCACGGAGAGGGGCTCCTAACCTCAGCATCCCTCGACAGGGGCTGTTGCTGAGCCAAAGCGAAGAAGCTGACGGCCGGCTTCATGCGAGACAGTGGTCCCACCGAGCATGCACCTCTCTGCACTGTCCACCCCATCAAGCATGCGATCGACGAGCATCCCTCGTGGCATGGCCCCTCCCCTTTCCCTCCCACACTCGCAGACACGCAGAAGCATATGCGCTTCAATGCTGTGCAAGAAGTACTCAACACTTTTACTGCCGCCCGCTCCCCGCTCCCCGCTCCCTTCCTCTGCTTCAATGACGGTGGCGATGCCTGTCGTCGCGTTAGGCTATCACGCCTAGATATGTCATGCGTGCCGCCTCTCTAGCCCGTGCTTTCTCTGCATCGCTGTATTGCTCTGCACGATTGACTCGATGAGCGGCTCTCATCTACCTCTTCGCGCACGACATCCGCTGTTTCTTCTGTGTTGCCTTCGTGTGGCTACCAAGCGGGTAAACGTGGCGGCTCTGCACCGCACTCCACCATAGCGCCACGTCGGAGAGGCCTGTACGTCTGCGTTCATTGCCGGCGTCTCTCCTCCTCTGCAACTCTACGCACACGCACACATTCCTTCATGCGGCAGCTTAGGCAGAAGAAACGCGACTTGGATGTTTGGGCGCCACCGCTGCCACTACCGGCAGCGGCCGGCGCCAGCGAGCCGGCGTCGGCATTTCAGGAGCGCTTTGCTAACCGGACAGAGGTGGTTGGCAAGGGCGGAGTCGATGCACACCTCGGTGTTGCTGCCGCGCCAGCGAGTAAGGATGCAGTTTTACTCGTAGCGAAGCCCAAACGCGGTACGCTAGCGCCACTCCCCGCCTCAAAGCAGGCGCCCTGTAACGAATTGGCGGGTGCTCCGCCACCGGTATCTGCGCTGCGAAGGCAGAAGGCTCAGCGGCCGGTGCGGATTCGCATCACGGCACCGAGTGAGAAGGCCCACCCTTCCTCGTCTCCGCTGCCGAGAGGGAGCTTACCCGTCTGCGCTGCGACTCCTGCGATGTGCCGCGGCTCTGTTCCGTCTCTTCCCTCTTCCACCTCAGCGGCGCGTGCGGAGGGGAGAGTGCCGGTGCCGTGCCTTCTTTCCCCCTCCGCCGCTGCCGCGGTTGCGGCGACCTCTGGTGCTGCGGCGGCAAGCAACAAAGCCCTCAAGTTCGACTCTCCACTGACGCCCCTACACTGCGATGCAGGCCTTCGACGGTGCCCCTCCACCGCGGCATCGTCTACGGGGACGCCAATCGCGTCGTCGCACATGCAGGGCATCATTGAGGCGGCTGCGGCCTCGTCGACGTCGGCACCGCTCTCAAGGACGCCGCACGGAGGGGACCTCCTCTCCGTGCCATGGCCGAGTCGTCTCGCGAAGTCGCCGAGGAATGCCGAGCGGCCCGCGTCAACGACGACAACGACGACGGCTGCTGTTGCGCCTTCACGTGTCTCACGTCACACCGAGCAGGTAAAAGTCACGTCGCTGACGGCAACGAGGCTCAATCAGGACCGACACGAGTGGTCCCCCTCGGCCTCCACCGCTGCCGTTGCGAAACAGAAGAAGTTGCCGTCTTTCAGGCCCTATTCGCTCAGCTCCTACAAGGCGCTCATGGCAGGTATTTCAGCACAGAAGCCCGGCGGATTGGGGCCCAGTGACACGGATGCGCAGCGGGCTGCGCGTGAGAAACGCGACAAGGCCAGGGCGTACGCGAAGCGCGCGATGGAGGTGGCGCGTGCCTCGCTGGCGGGTGCGGGCTCGCGCGCGGACGAGGCCGACCCTTGCACCACCACCGTCTCCCCTGTCTCTGCATCGGCGCGGTCTTATTCGTCAGAAGCAGCCGCAGCGACAACGACTACCACGGCCACTGCCTCTCTGACGTCGCGTTCGACCTCCGGAGAGTCTTCCGTGCATTGCGGGCGGAGACAGAGAGGCACCCATCACGCAGCCGCGACTCCGCGATCGATTCCTCCGCGGCACGCGGATTCGAGACCGTCACGAGCGGCTACACCACAGCCGCACCTGTCCGCTGCAGCAGTCGAAGGTGCTGGCACCACGCCGTCCTGCTCACGGGCGGAGAACCCAAACGCCCAGAGCTTGCAAGCAGTGCGACCTTCATCGTCGGCACCTCCACAGAGAACACCAGCAGTCGCCGCTTTCTCGGTGGCGGCTGCGCCCCGATGGCAGATCGCGCAAGCTAGGCGACGACGTGAGCGCGCGTTGAGGTACGCGCGGGAAGTCTCGCAGAAATGCCTTCGACTGACCCCCGCGGAGTGCAAGGGTGGCGATGCAGTATGCGCAGAGCGTCGAGGAGCGGCTTCGCGACCTCGGCAAGTGGCGAAGAGCGGCGCCGCTGACGATGCGGACGAGGAAGAGACGTGGTTGGACGGTTCTGTCTTCACCCCTCCCGGTGCTGCTACAACGGCCGATGCGCCCGGTTTAGGCCGAATTCAGCAGCTGCAGCGTCTGCTTGAGCTGGAGGCTCTGCACGCGAAGAGGAAAGAGGCGGTGGAGGCGATTCGGCGACAGCTGCGTGCGTGAGAGGCGGCAGACGCAGATGATGTGGCGCTTGCAGTGACATGTTCGGAGGGAGGTGTCTTTGCACTCCTCACGTGCTCCGCCTCGGTCGAGCGCGCAGCCCCTCTGCTCTGCTTCTCTCTTAGTAGCAGCAGCGAACGTTTTTCAGGCGTACGCCTTTGATTTGGCCGCACCGGTGTTGCTGGTGGAAGGGACGCCCAAGAGGCCTTCTGGGGTCAGGTGTCGTATTCAATGGTGGTGGTGGTGGTGGTCGAGGAGGGGGCCATTCGATGGATGCGCCGCGGGCGCAACGACTCGGGCGGCTGACGAAGTGCGGGAGAAGAGAAAACAGACGGCGCACCGTCTCCAACGTTCATGTACAGCGACCCAGAGGGCGCTGGTGTCTGCCTCGTTTCTTGTTGCTACAGCCCCCTTCCCCACATCAACGCTGCGGCCAGCCGTGGGGGCACGGTGCTTCAGCGATGATGGCAAAGAGGGAAAGCGCATCGGCGGAGGAGAGTGTGCGCAGAAAGCTGCACTCGCTCCTCGCCCTCTTCTCGCTCTCTTCTCGCTCCCTCAGCCCCCCCCTCTATCGTCGTCGTCCACAGCACCGACGCCTTTGAAGACCGTCGCGTCTTGGCGCCGAGCACGCGTGCACACAACGACGTACCAGCGTACACCATGGCGTATACGCCGCATATGCCTCGTGCTGCCTCTGCTCTCCTTTCTGCACCCATGCACCATTCAATGTCATCTCTGGACCGTGACCTCTTTTCCTTGTCGTCGCCTTACCTTTTCCACAACATGCGGGGGTGTGGCGTGTCGCGCCACGCCGCGTGATATCCGCCACCTTTGCGTGCACCCGTATACCCCCGTCCGGCAGCGTCACTGTAACTGCACAGAAGCGAGCGGAGGGCAAACGCCGCCACGCCTTAGAGACGTGCGCATACGAAATTGGTTGCTTAACTCTGTAGGGGGCAACAAGGAGGAGGGGGAGAGAGAGGGAGGCGATGCGAAGAGTGGAGGCGATTGGATCTGTTGAACGAGCCACTCACGCTTTCCCTCTCTGTCTTCGCTTGCCTTCGCGTGTGTGGTCGGTTGAGGGCAACCTCGACGGCACCCCTGCACGTGTGGTGGTGCGTCTGTGCGCGTTTCGGTCGTCTCTCTCTATGCGTTCGGCCGTCCGCACATCGGCAGCGCGCGCTGGTTGGCGACGACTTCTCTTTTCGAAAAAAAAAACACATTTTTCTGCCAAGGCAAAGGGGCGACGGCGGAGGGCTCCCACAGACGTCTCGCCGTCGTGCGGGTCGCTTCCTCCCCCCTTCTGCTCCTCCTCTCGGCTCTGCGCGCAGGCACACACACACAAGCACACAGTCTGCCTCGCTCTCCGCCCCGCCCCTTTGCCCGCCTCGCTGGTGAGCCTTTTTCTTTGTGGCGCCGCCCTCTTTTTTTCGGACCCTTCGTCGCCACATCGGCTTGGCCATGTGGGCGCCTTTCCCGATTCCAGGCGAGCAGCGCCGCAGCAGTAGTGCGTCACTAACTGCCGTTCGCGATGCACTCTGCCACCGAATTCGCATCCTTGGGACCTCCATCCTCGAGATCACGCAGTCGGCTGTTAAGGAGGTGGAACGCCTTGACGACGAGTACGCGGAGCAGCAGTGCCGCCTCGCCATGAGCCAGCCTCCACGCGGATCAAGCTCGTGCGCTGGTAAAGCTGGGGCGAAGGCGTTGCGACCGTCCAAGGCCGGATCTACGCCACCGACTCGCGTCGCACTGCAGCCTCAAAGGCGTGCGCGGCACACCTACAGTGCTGACCCCGGAAGCGGAGCTCCGACGCCGGGGCACACTGCATCGCCGAGGTCCTCGACGCCCGCAGCGGGGGGCAGCCCGTGGTGCCCGCAGAGCGGCGGCAGCGCTAAAAAGAGGCAGCAGCGAGGGAAGCAGTCACAGGCGCCGGCGCGGGCGGGGGAAGGCGGCGCTCCGACGGATACGGCAGCTGCCAACACCTCCAGGAATGTGTCAGAGCTCGTGGGAGGCAGCGCTGATGAGAACGGCGCCAAGCGCGCTCGCGGGCATGCGCTGCAGGCAGATGCTACCCTCATGGCACTCTGTGCCGCAGCGGAGGCGAACTTTCAGCGCGTCTTTGCTCAGCGGGTCACGCAGGACCAGCAGTCTCCACGGCCCGCTGCTACTCGCGCAACTGGGAGCGACGCGTCTGCTGCCTTCGGCGACGACAACTGCGAGAAAGGCGGCGCGCCATGCATGCCGAACGACTGGTGCCGTGGAGCCCCTCTGTACGACCTTAGCAATGCCTCCATCACCCCACAGTACGCTAGCTGCATAAGCGGGAGCGAAGTTTTCGTAGACGGGGGGGACGATGGCGTTCCACTCTGCAGCACCTCCTCTGGCCTCAGAGTGCCAGAGGACGATAGCCTTGCGTCGCGGGTGATTACGGCCGGTGGGACAGCGCCACTATGGGCACGAGCGCTCGTGGCTGCATCAGAGCTATCGCGCGAAGCTGAGCAGCAGGCGCTGCACGCACTCAAGATTCCGTTGCACATGGAGGCAAACGGGCGCGCTCCCCAGCAGCGTGAGGAGTCGTCTGTGTCCCCCCTGGGCACGGCCTGCAGCTACTACAGAGTTGTCTACATACACAAGTTGAGGTGTATGCGTGAGAAGCCTTCCAGTGAAGGCGGTGCTGGCAACGCGAACCTGGGGCCGGCATGGTTGGAGAACAGCGACCGCGCTTGTACGCTTCCGCGCCGACAACCCCCCAGCCTCTTTAGCCTCGGTAGCACGATGTACAGCACGGCCTCCGAGGAGGTGGGCGAGGCGCCGCTCACAATCACCTCTTACGTGCACGCCGTGTACGCCGTGGACAGGGACCACACGGAGCCGAGCGAGGCGCCTCCTGAGCGAGAGTCCGCAGCGGCGTCTCTTCCGGCCGCTGCTTCGGTACCGGTGGAGGGCGACACGGAGTTGGTGCAGCTCGAGCTGCACATTCCTCCGCAGTGCTGGCGCAGAAGCGAAAGCCCCACACGGAAGGCGGCGTCGCCGATGGCGACAGGCACCAAGCCGACGGATGCGACGTACTCCTCTTCCGGCACCGCTTGCCGCCCGCCCGATACCGCCACAGGCCCGGCAGCGTCCTCGTCTGTGTCCGAGACTGCGCAGAATCGAGGTGGCTCAAAGGCTCAGCTGCGCAGGGTCACCAAGGTGGCCGCTCTCGGGGTCGCGGCAGATGTGCAGGTGGCAGCGCGCATCGAATGCATCGAGGAATGGCAACAGCATCGCCATTCCGACGTCGAGGACCGCATTCGCCGCCAGCGGCGATCCTCTATAGTGTCTGCTGGATGGAAGGGCGGATACTACTGCTACACGACGGGCGCCAGAGGTGCCGCGGCGTCAGGGGATGGGGCCAGCGCGCCAACCACTTTTCCGGCACCCCTGCCGCCGCACGCGCCCTCCGAGGCGGCCGCGATGGACCCCAGCGGAAGGGGTGATTGTTCGACGACGGTCGACACCATCGATGGGCCGCGCGGCATCGTTCATCAGCCGCCGACGGTACAGCACCAGGACCCCCAGGCCCTGCAGCCATCCTCCATCTTGCCTAGCTCCTCGCTAAAGCGCAAGGCGACCACGTACGCGGTGTTACTGCCGGCGCCTGGGCAGCCACCGCCTCAGTCGTCAATGAGCGTGGCGGCGTCAAAGGCAGCTCCTTTGAAGGACTCCGAGTGCGGTCGTGCGCAGGCGCGCAAAGCAGCTGAGCTGTCGCAGAACGGTCTTGCTCGAAGCGCATTGGCGGAGCCGATGGCCTCGGTGGCGGTCGCCGGAGGCGAAAGAGGAGGGGCCGCTACTGCAGCGGCGTCAGCTGCCTTTCCCAAGTGTCGGCTGCACCCTTGTCTGGAGGTGGTTGTGGCGAGCTCCTACAGCTCGATCGAGTGGGCATTCGGCGGGGCGGCCCGGCGCGCGTCCGCCGCGGCGCCCGACTCGGCACCAAGCGAATCGCTGTTCTTCTCGGCATCGCCGTTGTGGGCAGCTCATGAAAAGCTCGAGCAGGAATGGGAGGAGAAGCGCCGCTTGAACGCCCGCACGCGGCAACCGCACGGCTTGGATATTCAAGCGCCGCTCTCAATTCGAGTCGCAGCACGGGTATGGTGAGGCTGGCATGAGGAGGTAGGGGGAAGGGGGATGAAGATGCACTTGCCGAGGCTGCACAGGGCCTCCTCTATCGCTTGCTCGTCCGCTGCTCCCCCCTCCTCGCCTCCGCCGCTGTCCCCCTCCGCTCTCCTCAGTGTCGATGGGGTCTCTTGCTTTATTCCTCTGTATAGTTCGCCTTGAATGTGTGAGGCAGACAGGCAAACTTGTGTCTGACGTCTCGTCCGCACCTGGCCTGGGCCGCTCATGGCGCTCCGCCTTCTCTTCTTTTATTTGTACTCGAGCATAGCTGCGCGTGTCCCCCTCCCCCCACCTTCACCCCTCACCTCTCACCTCCCCCTCCACGGCCACTGGTGTCTTGGCTTGTCTATGGGAAGACGGCAATCATGGAGTCGGCGGTGCCCGCACTTATCAGGCTGCGGGTGTATTCGGAGGCACATGTTCTACACATGCGCGCATGCTGTCCCAGACAGCTGCATCCTTCCCTCACTTCTCGTGCTCTTTTCCTCTTAAGCGGACCCGAGCCCTCCCCCCTTCCCCCATTTATGCGCAGGTGTATATGTCTATACATCCCGATAAGACCCGGAAGGGCGAGTGGGCGGGTGCAGCGGACTTGGGGCGGGAGAGGAGAGGAGCTCCATCACGTACTGTTCACTTCAGGGTGGAGAAAGAGCTCGTCAAAAAAAACGCAAACATATCCACGCATGCGCACGGTGCGTTCGCGTATCTTTCAGTGGGCCGGTGTGTGCGTGTGTGTCTCTTTCTTGCGTGTGTGCTTGTCTGTATGTCTGCGTGCCGGCGCGCTGCTCTGTCTCCCTCTTCGTCCTCTTCGTACCACCCCTTCCCTCCCCTCCCCTCCTTCGTTATCACTGTCGTATATGCCCTCTGCCACCATTTTCTTCCTCTTTTTTTTTATTAAGACAATCTCTCTTACCTGTGCTGCTTCCCATCATCGTCCTCTTCCCTGTCATCCCTGCGTCGCTGCTCGCACCGCATACACAAACGCACGCACACAACGCTGTCTTCTCTTTTTCCGCGGGTGCGCTTCTTTCGAGACCGTGCCCTTGTACGTGCATGTCTTTGCTGCTTATGCTGAGCATTGTATCTGTCTCTGTGTGGTGGTGGTGGTAAGGTTGTATGCGTGTGGGGGGAGGGAGGGGAAGGGGGCTTCCCAAGCTCTCCCGCACTTCCCTTGACTCTTCCTGGCTCGTGCCGATGGTGGTGTGCATCTGTTTTTTTTTCTTTTCCCTTCCGTTTCGCTTCGGCAATGATCTTCCTTTGGGGCTCACGCACACGCAGACACACTTGGCGTGTGCGTGGCTTTGTCTGTCTGTGCGCGTGTGTCCTCCCCTCCCCTCTCTCTTTATATATATATATGTCTGCTTGTCTGTGTCTGTGTGTGTGTGTGTGTGCACTCATCACGGAGGCTCTGAGCTGACGCCGCGATTTGTTCATTTATCTCTCATGACAATTCGCTGTTCCTCCAGCTCTCTTGGCATGGCGCTGCCGGCCTTTCGTATGGTGCGTGCCTTTCCTCTCTTCTCTACCCCCCCTTCTCCTCCTCCTCTCTCTACCTCTCTCCGTGTGTATGCACATAGGCGCGTGCTCGAATGACATTCGGTGTACCGACGCTGTCATGTGCGCCTTTACAGCCGATGATTGGGATGGATGCACGCACACGGCGGCGTGCCAGAAAAGTGACTGCGGGGGTGGGGGCGATGCACCGTGTCGGCGTGCTTTGCGTGCGCCCCGCCAGCTGAAACGGGTCTGCACAAGGCCGCTCACTCCCCTCTCTATCCCTGTCCCCCTGCCCTCATCACATCCACGCACACGCGCATGCGCGCCTCTCCCGTGTGACGCGCACCTTTCACCGCTCCCATCACCGCCATTGGGGGGCGCACACGCATAGATACACATGTCCATTCGAACGCTTGCTTGTCTCACTGTTTTTCCTGTCTTTCCGCCCGGCGACTGCCACGTCCACCCCATTTGGCGCCCTCCCTCTCGCTCTCTCTTCCCCCACACAGCGGTTGCGGTGGTGCGGTGCGGGGAGGGCGGGGGAGGGGGCTGTCTGAGGCGGCCAATTCGTAGCAAAAGATGGTGCGCCTGCCCGCATTGAATGTCATCGTGAGCGGAGCCTTGCCAAGCGGCCATCGCACTTTTCTTTCACTTCTGCGTTGTGCTTTTATTCACGTCTGCCCCGAATAGCGGGGCTGCTGGTGTGCACGGAGTTGACAAGAGAGCATGCGAGGAGGGGGGAGGAGGGACAGTGGTGGCCGTGCCGGCCAACCTTTCACGCTCCCATTCCCTCCTCCTCTCCTCGACTCCCCCTCTTTCTCATTGGGTGGGGTGTGACAGCGCTCCCCTGCTCTGTGCATTGCACAAGGAGCCCATGAAGATATCGCCAACAACATCGGAGCCGACTATACACCGGCATATATGTAAAAGAGAGGCATCGTACGGGTAGCCGCACACCCAAAGGGATGCTGTAGCGGCAGGCCTGCCAGGCACCGGGCCGGAGCTCATAGCCACCCGCATGCCAATGTCGTACGCTGCCAGCGCTTTTAGAGAAGAGGTGCTATGGATGTGCAAGGGACTGAGCCGCTCTTCTCCTGGTATCCCTTCCTCCGCACTTCTTGCTGCACGCGGAGCGAACGCTCTACCCGATGGTCCTGTGCGGACTCGGTCGTGCACGGTCAAGCCGATCATGGGTGGCCTTCAGCTAGGCTGTGTCGGCACAGGCACACAGGCATGCGCTCGCTCACTTGATGCCATGCTGTCCTCTCTCTCTCTGTTCTTCACACTCGCTCTCTGCACCATTGCCCTACCTCACCTGCGCACCCCACACTCCCACTCGCTGCCTCTCCCGTGCCGATCACCTTCCCCATCGCGAAACGCCCGCACCGCCCTCATCTCCCCAAAAGCCTTTACCTCGCAGTGGAGGGTGAGAGCGCGCGAGAGATAAAAGAGGGGGGCGACTCTGTGCGTACGCCTTCTGTTCCCAACGTCTCACTTTTGCTCGTTGCTGGCGGCTGTTCTTTCACGTAATGCACTGATTCGCTGGTGCTCACAGCCCCCCTTCATACACTTCTCTCTCTTGGACACACGCACGCCCACACACATACACACACACAAACGTCCCCTTTACGCGTTAGCGCGTGTTCTTTGTTTTCGCTGAAGGATCTGCGTGACCCCCCCCTCCCCTCCCTTGTCTCTCAGCCCTCACCGGACTTGTGTGGGCCTCCAAATTGCTCGCCACCTCAACGCTGCACAGGTCTGTTGGTCCGGAGGGCGTGTCAGTGGTGCTGCATCTGTCTGTTTCATGCTCCGTCGACAACTTCACTTCGCCGCCATGGGCGGCGCGTCAGCCGCGTCGGCGGTGATGCTCATGGGCGTGGGGCCGTCCTACGCCGCAGCTGCCGCTGGCGCGTCGGCGTCTTGTTCACCTCTTGTCCTGGTTGTGGCCAGCGCCAGCCCGCTTGTTATGCCCCGCCGTTGCGTGAAGCTTGTCAACCCCATTGGCAAGCAGGGCAGTCAGCACTACGGCCTTGAGCCAAAGCTGGAGGCGGGCAAGGATACCCAGCTGAAGCACACAGAAATGTACGACGGATACACAGACGACTTCGGTGTCTTCAAGGAGGGCCCTCCGGTGACGCTGCGGCTGGAATACGTGCGGTCACCCGATCACGGCTATTCGCAGCAAATTCTGCAGAAAGACATTTGGTCGCCCTTTCAGGTCGGCTCGAACATGATGTCCTACACGCCGCTCTACTACGACTGGAAGGGGTTCTCGAGTCGCGATTACTTCGGCCACCGTAGCGGCACCAACCCAGGCAGCAAAGTTCTCCTCGGCCACTATCGCCGCGACGAGGAGCGCTCATGGGGCTACCGAATCATGGTGAACCACAAGCCGCAGAAGCGCATCCCGAAGTGGCTTGCGTGCGTCGTGCACATACCGCGTAAGAAGACGTTCCTGGGCTTCTTCCTGTATGCGAACGGCGCATATGTGGCGGAGCTGCTCACGTACAAGCAGCTGCCGCGCATCATCTACAACAAGGCGTTTCAGGGCTGCCTGCCGACCCTCGGTCAGACGGTATCGCTGACCGAGGTGACCTATGGCAAGGAGATCCATTCCGTCGAGATGTACCCGGGGCACGGCGGTGTCATCTGCCGGGCGAGCGGAACAGCAGCTGTGGTGCTGCGGGGGTCAGAGCCGAACCTGGTCCCGCTTTTACTGCCGTCAAAGGAGGTGCGCCTCTTCGATAGTACGTGTCACGCCGTCTTCGGCCGTCGTGCGGGCGTCATGTACAACAGGCAGCGCAATTTCAGTCAGCGCAGTGTCGAGGAAAATATGCCACACCGGCCCAAGGTGCACTCCAAGACGAAGCGCGTGTCGAGTCACCCCGCCGGCGGCGGCAACGGCGGCTCGCCGAACCTGCTCACACCGCTGGACTGGCGCATTCACCCGCGCAACTGTGTCAAGACAAAGTATTGGCTTTCCGGGTACATCCTGCGCGGGCGACAGTACAACCGCAACCAGACGGTCGCCGATCTCAAGTCGAAGACGTACAGCTGGGCGAATCGAGACCCCGTGTACCGATAGGTTGCGTGTGTGCGTCTGTGGAAGATAAGGGGGGAGGGGCGTACTTCTCCAGCAGTGTGCTGTCCTGTGTTGTCGTTGTCTGTATCGCCGACACCCAGTCGGAACGCGCGCGGCCTGCGCGATGCAGAGAGGGAGTCGAGCCGTTGCTCGTCCTTCGTGCGGGCAGTGACAGAAGTCAGACGGGCGCGCGTCTGTGCGGGAAAGGTGAAGGCGTGCCCCTTGTCCGTTTGTGCCTTGCTTGACGATGATGAGCTGCACACACGAAAGCGTTGCACAGAGAAAAAAAAAGGTCATCGCCACGTCGGAGGGATGGCGAAGAGCGGTACACCTCCCCTCTGTTCACCTCAACAAAGCTGAACGCTTCGCCTTGACGTTGCTCTCTCAGCCTCGCTCATGGTGTGCGTACGTGGCCCGCAGGCGCGTACATGTACCGTCGCACACACATACACACACATACACGCTCGTTCGCACACCGTCTCATGAGCTCCCTTTCATCTCTCTCGCCCCCTTCGCACCACATCTGCTCCCTCTCTCGCGTACCCGCCGTGCCTGTCGAGGCTGGCCCACTCAGCACCGCTTCTTCACCGGCACACACCACTCCCCATTCGTTACTCCAATTGATTTTTTTATATTTGATTCGCTCGAGACTTCACCCCCCTCCACCACCACCACCACCCGCAGCGGTTATGTTCCGCCGTGTCTCGAGGAAGGCCGCCACCGCCGCCGGCGCCGGCGCTTCGCTCCTGCGCTACCATACTCTTCCCGGTCTGACGTACCCCGCCCAGCTGCCGACGCTCCTCTACAACCACAAGGAGGGCATCACGCCTGTCTTGAGTTCCCGTCAGATGGAGCTGCACTACGGGAAGCACCACCAGGCGTACGTTGATAAGCTGAACACACTCGGCAAGGGCTTCGAGGGGAAATGCATTGAGGACATCGTTCAGGCGGCCAGCAACGACGCAGAGAAAAAGGCTCTGTTCAACCAGGCTGCCCAGCACTTCAACCACTCGTTCTTCTGGAACTGCCTGACGCCGGGTGGAAAAGGGATGCCGAAGATGCTTGAAACTGCCATCAAGAAGAACTTCTCAAGTGTGGACGACTTCAAGACCGCCTTTCAGCAGGCAGGGATGAACAACTTCGGCTCTGGCTGGACGTGGCTCTGCGTCAACCCCGTGACGAAGGGGCTTGAGATACATAACACAAGCAACGCAGACTGCCCGCTGACTGCGGGCCTGCGCCCCATCTTCACCGCCGACGTATGGGAGCACGCCTACTACAAAGACTTCGAGAACCGCCGCGCCGATTACCTGAAGGAGCTTTGGCAAGTTGTCAACTGGGTGTACGTCACTCAGGTGTACGAGAAGGCCATGCAGTAGAGGAGGCGCCTTGCGCAGCGACTCAGGGAAATGTGGGCCTGGTAGACGCTACCGTGGCCGTTACCGGCGCAGACGGAGATGTAAAAGGCATGGCCAATGGCGGGGATGGCAACAGATGGCCCGCACGCGCAGCCGGTGGGAGAGAGGGGGGAGGCGAGGCGGAGGTTTGGAGCATCACTGGCGGTGACTGAGGCGTGCATGCTCGGAGAGCTCAGGCAAGATCCACATGACGGCTGCCACGCTCCTTAACGCCCGCGAATAAAGGCGGGCTGCTACCCGTGCAAGTCCTCTCTCTCTCCCCGTCCCATCCTCCCCCTGCTGCGCCCACGCCCGCACGCGCATCTATGCCAGCTCTTCGGCATCTCTAACGCCACACAGTCTGGAAACAGACGCTACATATCCATGCTGCCCATTCACATCGTACCGTCCATCACCAACTCCCGCCCTCTCCTAACCTTTCGGAGCTTTGCGCGTCGTCTTACCTCCCTCCCTCCCCCCTCTGACCCAGTCAGAGGCGCGTGCAGGAGCCGCCCCTCCACGGGAGCGGGTGAAACAGGGAAACGGTCTCTGTGCGTTCGTCTGCGTGAGGCAATGCCGGTCGGTTGGCCCGCGCCCCTGTTCCCAATTACGCGGCTCTCTTTGGTCCGAACGCCGGCCCGCACCCGCACCCCCGTGCGGGCGGGTGCGGGTGGGAATATATATATATATATACGTGTGTGTATATATGTGTGTATGCTGTATCGCCTTGCGTATCGCACGGTGTGCGTTGTCCCTCGCCTCGTCGCCTCGATCATCGATGCCCTGGCACCGTATATTGCCTGTTCCGTACCACCTTCCTTGCCCACGTCTCTTCGGTGCTACTGTGCTCCCTCGCTGCTGTTGCCCGTGCTCGAGACGCTTGCGTCACCGGCAAGACACATCAAGAGCCATGCCGCGCGCTCTCTCACTCGCCTTCCTCCCTTCGTCCTCTGCTCATTTCGCTGCGTTCCTTCACTACAACGACGACGACCACCACCACTCGATGCCATCGAAGGCGGTCGACGCGGCGGCGCGGCGTGTGGGGTTGGAGGCAGGGGCCTGCGAGAGGGCCGCGGAGAGGGGGAGGGTGGCGGTGTGAAATGCAGCCCGCGCTGCATAGGGGAGAGCGGACACGCACGGCAGGGGGGAGAGGTATGTGAGCCTCTGCATGCCGTGCGAGCGAGTTGTACGCGGCCGGCGTGCCATTCTGTAACGCCTGCGTTGGCTGCAGTGCGCACGGCGGGCGGGTGGCTCCTAGAAACGTTTTTTTTGTGTGTGGTAGTGATGGTGATTACCCTTCGACGAGTAAAGAGCACTGCGGCGCACTACCTTCCTTTTCACACCCTCACACACACACACACGCACGCAAGTGCAAGGGCTCGACGGCAGAGGAGGTGGAAGAGTGCACTCGTTTCTTTGCCCTCCGTGGTTTCACTGTGCGCGCTTGTCTTCCCGTCAGTGTGCAGGCCAAACAGCTGTGGCACACAGGGAGCAGAGGGGGAGGGAGGTACGATGTCGGGCAAAACGGAAACAGGATTCACCATCGCGCGGCTGCCTGCTTGCAGAGGTGGCTGGCCTGAGCAGGTGCGTTCATGCCCGCTTCAAGGCGCCAATGCACCTTTGGGCACGCTTCCTGATAAGGCAGCCGGGCAAGTCAGTGGGCAAGACGAATGGAGCGAGCAAGTCGATCTCTTCCTCGCTCTCCCCTGTCTCGCTGCCGCCGCTCCACGCCCCGCCACTGCATGTCGCCCACGGAGCAATGCAACTGCTGTCCCTCCTCTCCATCTCTCGCCCCCTCCCCCCTCCCTCGCTGTGTATCGCCCTGCTCTGCTGATCTCACAGTCCGTCCTTGAACGGCCGTGGAGCAGCTCTCCCGTACATCGTCGTGCATCTACTGGTGAGTGGCCTTAGCCCCGGCTGCTTCTGAGCGGCAGTCGGCCAACACGTACTGAAGCCCATTGCTTACTGGCTCATTGCAGCTCTGCATCGATGCCCGAGGCAGGGGGCGTCAGCGCGGTGACGACCATGAGACCAAATACAGACGTGACGGTGCCACCGCGGAGGCCGCATGCGGCGCAGCTGCCACGCAAGTTCACGGAGTGTCGCACCCTATTCATGTGCTGCGACATGCAAGAGAAGCTGGCGGACAAGATCCCTGGTTTCTACCGCACCATCGACACGACAAACAGCATCGCGCTATTTTGCGAGATGCTGGGGCCGACGTGGTGCAGCGTGATAGCCACAGTGCAGTACCCCGCAGGCGTAGGGCCACTGTACCACGAGATCCGTCTGCCGCCCAGCACCCCTGTATTCCCAAAGATGGAGCCGTCGATGCTGTTGCCCGAAGTTCTGCCGTACCTCTACGGTGACGCTGAGCGCGGCATCTTGCCAGTGCAGCAGGTGGTGCTTTGGGGGCACGAGACGCACGTGTGCATTATGCAGACTGCTGACGAGCTTCTGCGTCGTGGCTTTCGCGTGGCAGTCGTGACGGATGGCTGCGCGGCGCAACGGCGCATTGATCACGATGTCGCCATCATGGAGATGTCGAAGTGGGAGGGACTACTGCTGACAAATTCTATTGGCGTGTACAACATGATTGTGCGCGCGGACGATCGCTTCTCGAAGCTGGTCATGAAGCTCGTGCAAGATGGCGAGCAAGTGTTCGAGAGACCGTTCCAACGGTCCGAGGAGGACATGTTGCCGCCGCACGAGCGCGAGCGTCACATGTGACGTGGCGGTGATGGACTCGGCAGACGAAAAGACGTGAGGAAGCAAGGAAAGCAGAGGTGGGGACTTGGGTAGGTCCAGAGTCACCGCCACCTCACTGTTGGTCCAGGTGCCCTGAACTGGCTTCGGCGCGCAGAATCGGACGCCGGCCCTCCCCTCCCCTCTTCTCCCGTCTGTTTCCATGAGTCCGCCCGCCTCTCTCTCTCTCTCGATTGCTTTGCTCTCCCGCACAGGCGCTCACGGCACTGCGGTTTCCGCTGTTGAAGGGGTCTGCTGAGCGTGCTCTTCACCTCTTACCACCGTCCTCGTCAGTCTCCTCTCATGGCGCATGCGAGGCGGGTAGCATACGAGGGTGCTTTTCACGTGACTCATGTGCTCGACTTGCTCCCTGTTGAGAGGGAGCCGTTCTTTGGGGCCGCTGCTCATCGTATCACCACCACCACCACCCTCCCCGCCTTTCCTCGCCAGGCCGCCTCCCCAGTCCCGCCGACTCGCCCACTCACTGTCGCACCGCCCTGCCTCTCCCCTCCCCTTCCCCCTTGCCCATTTTTTTCTTTGGGATCCGAGCACCCTGGCGTTGTTGTCGCCGTTGGACCCGCGTAGAGGCAGTGCGGGTGTGGGAGACACCTGAGCCGCTCCTGCCGGCGTGCGCGTGCGCGTCCACACATGAAAGGCTGAGGGACAGGAGGCCGAGAGGAGGCGCAAAAGGCCCGCCGAATCTCAGTACATCAGCGCAGATGACGTGACGCGCGGCTCGGCGTCCAAGGGGAAGGCGCTCAACAGACGGTTGCCTGACCACCAACTCCCGTTGGCGAGCGTGTGGAAGAGGTGTCGGCGCCTCCTGAGGTTGTGAGGCCGCCGGTTGGCCGCGGCATTTCGCTGTAGAGGATAGATGTTAACGGCCGGGATGTGCTTGCATGGCGAGGGAGGTGAGTAAGCCATGCCTGTGCATCATGTCATGCCCACGACAGCCGTTGGTGCCAGTGGAAGGGGAGGGGGCGCTGATTTTTCAGCTCAAAAGAAGTGAATGCCCCCCTTGGCGCCAGCGCGGGCTTGCGACGCTGCAAGTATGTGTACGTGTGTGCACGTGTGTGTGTGTGTGTGTGCACGCGCACCTAATAGGCACATCTTCCACTCTCCCTTCGCTCTCTTTCCCCGCAGACGCGTTTACCTCTCGCAGCAGCGATTTGCTGTGTGTGCGCGCGACACGTACACTTCTGCAGCCTCACCTTCGCACAGGTCCCCCACCCTCTGCTGCTCTCCCTCTCTCTCTCATGGCAATGCTGTCGGAGCACTCGCGGCTGATTCAAAAGTTTGACACCTGCCGAACTGCCTTCATGCTGTGCTATGCACCGGGCAAAGTGGAATCCCTCACCCAGAACTTCGGTGAAATAGCGCATGTGACGAACACCATGGCGGCCGTGCATCAGCTGCTTGGCCCGGAGAGGTCAGTGTTCGTTGCGACGGAGCTGCCCCCGCAAGGCGTTGGGCGCCACTGCCAGGGCATCCAGTTGCCCGATGGCACCATAATTGCGGAGAAGGTGCAGGTGTCGATGCTCGTACCAGAGGTGCGGCTCTGTATTTTCGGCAGCGACGAGCGTGGCGTTCCACCTGTGCAGCAGGTCATTATCTGGGGTGTCGAGACGCACGGCTGCATTCTTCAGACCGTTGACGAGCTTCTTACGCATGGCATTCGTGTGGCCATCCTCGTTGACGGGTGCGCCTCGAATGCGAAGGAGCTGCATGACACGGCGGTGCTGCAGATGTCTCACTGGGATGGCTTGATGGTCACGACCGCGCCGTCTGCAGTGATGCAGCTGACGCGATCCGACGCCCGCTTTGTCAAGGCCGTCGTCCAAATCCTGAAGAAGTTTGGTGCTGACTGGGCTGCCACGCAGCAACAGCCGAAGGTAGCCGCCCAGAGCGCGGAGGGTGACCGAGATCGGGCCCCCGATGCCGATGGCACTAAAGGCGCCTCGCCTGCGCCTACCAACACCCCCACCGCCACCGCAGCAGCTGCTGATGCACCGGGTATAAAGTCTGCTTGATCGGGAAGAAGAACCACAAGGCGCCTGCGCACCTTGATGTTTAAGGTGGGGGGAGGGTGACGCTGAGGGACTGGCGCCATCTGCGTGAGCGTCAGCGCGGCACGGGTGCATCCAACCGCAGATGCCGCCAGTGCGTGCCGCGCTCGCTTTTGTTTCGCGTGACAGCAGAACCGCCTGCACCGCTAACGGGGAGGGCCGCAGCACCGACACGCTTCAGCCACACCCCGGGGCCACTCCCTCCGAGCGGGGTTCATGTGCCACCCGCCCCGCACCCTCCCTCCCTCCCCCCCTGCAACCCCCCCTCACGTTACTCCTGGCCGCTTATGGCCCTCATGAACGCAGCCTCCGTAGTCCAATCTGCTGCCACCGCCCTCCCCACTACCCTTTCCGCGGCCTCCATTGCACTCGCCCACTTTGGCAGTGCGCCGCTTCGCTTCGCGGTGGGGGTGGGGTGGGGTAGGGGCTCTCAGGGCAGGTCGTACCACACTGACATGCACGTGGTGCATCGCCATTGTCATTCATGCCATCAGCCGCTTCGGCTCGCTCGCACCCTCAGTGCCTCTTCCTCCGCATCATCATCTTCTTTTGGACAGCGCGCGCTCATGTCGCCGCATGCACACATGAGAAGTCATCCACGCCCAAGCATGCGTATATACATCGGTGTTCGTCCGTAGAGGTACCCCTGCTTCCCCCCTCCTTCTCTCGCCCCTAAACGCCCAACGTGCACAGTCAACCGGGGAGGCGTTTACATACGTTGCGATGCAGCGGTCCGCCCGTCCGCTTTCGCGGTCGAACCTGCTGCAGAAGTTCGACTGCTGCCGCACCATCTTCATGTGTTGCGACATCCAGGAGAAGCTGCGCCACCGCATCCCTAACTTTCAGGCGGCTGTGGAGGTTTCTAACGCCATGGCCTCCATTCACACCATCATGACGCCCACGCATTCCACCTTTGTGGCAACGGAGCAGTACCCGGTGGGGGTGGGGCGTCTCGTGCAGGATATCAAACTTCCGGCAGGGGCCCCGGTCATCGAGAAGGTACAGCCGTCAATGCTTGTGCCTGAGATGATGCCCTACATCAACGGCGACGCTGAGCGTGGCATATTGCCGGTGGGGCAGGCTGTGCTGTGGGGTCACGAGACGCATGTGTGCGTGCTGCAGACGGCCGATGATCTCCTGAGCCGCGGCATCCGCGTCGCCGTGCTGGTGGACGGCTGTGCCTCTCAGCAGTCGCTCGACCACGATGTGGCCGTCAGAGAGATGGCAACATGGAACCACCTCATGCTTACCACTGCGGCATCCGCCCTTATGCAGCTGTCGCGTGGCGACCCCGCCGTGATGAAGAAGGCCATGAAAATGCTCAGAGCATCCTCAGTAAACCTGTCATGCCTTGTAAACCTCCCCGCCCGCGGCGGTGAAGCCGAAGCAGAGAAAAGTGCGGGCAAGAACTTCCAGAAGTAGAGAGGGGCGAGGAACTGAGGAAGCGCGTGCTTCTCATGATGCCCGTGCATTGCGACTGTGGGTGTGAGGCAGACACTGTTGAGGGGTGATGAGGATGGTGATGGGGGAGCGTTTTGGCATCTCTTTACACGCTCGTCGTTGAAGCTTTTCTTCACCTCTCCTCTCTCCCCCACCACACACTTACATACATACATACACACACGTGCTCTTAATCGTGCGAGTCCGTCGCACCGCTTCGTGATCGAAAGCGACTTGAAAGAGCGCTTCCTCCCCCTTCTCCATGGGGGGCGTGTGCTCGCCCCTCCTTGCCCGCCCTCCTGGGCACCTCTGCTTCGGCAATGCCGCGCCTGCGTGGGTAGCACCGTCACCTCGCGCATTTCACGGCTCTTGATCGCCGCAAACATCGTCGCCGGTGCGCGCCGATGAGCTCTTCTGATGCAGATCTGTTTCGCCATGCCCCTTCTTACCTGTTTCGCGACCATCTGATCACCGCTGCGGCCCGATAGAGCTGCGTATGTACCCGCTCTCAAGAGGAAGCGGTGGGGGGCCGTGGGGCTACTTGGAACTGCTTCCCCTCTTTCTCTCTCTCCCTCCTCATCTTTCACAGACTTCTACCCGGGCGAAGGTCGTCTCACACGCGTCGGCGCAACACAGGCGGCTCACCGTGCCTCCCATCCAGTCTCCCCCTCTCTGCTGCACCGCATCGACGCGACGGGACTTTGCGCACCCGCTCTCTTGGGTTTCCGCATCGTCTCCTCAGTCGAACGCCCGCCGGGTTGGCGCCGCTCAACATGCAGGCGCAGATGATGCTGGGGCAGACCCTCGAGCACTACGCGCTGATGGACTTTGCGAACCTCGTGCTCGAGCAGTGCTGGGACATCTGCTACGACAACCAACTCACCCGCCCCGAACTCGCCAGCGGCGAGGTGCCTGATATCCAGGTGCAGAAGATGGACGCCTGCGCACGCAAGTGTGTCGCGCGCCACTTCGAAGTGCTGACACTCCTCTCGGCAACACGCGAGCTGCGGGAAAAAGAGAGGATGCAGGGCCTCCCGCCCGGTACGCTGACGAACACATAAATTTGCCGAGGTGCCGGCGGTGTTTGTGTGTGTGTAAGTGTATGCCGCCCGGCTCCGTTTCGCTGAGACAGCTGAAGATGATTGCAGTTCTAACCGAAAAAAAAACCTGTATGCCGTAGCTATCCACGTCGTTTACAGTATCTGGACAGAACGCGCATCAACAGTGGCGGCTTCAAGAGCGCCCTACTGCTAAAGAAGCAGCACCGTCGATGCGTGCCGATTGGTCTGCGAGGCTGTCTAGAGAATCCGTGTGTGTGTGAAATTGGTGGAGGTGCGGGGGGAGGCCAGTGCATCGCCGTTGCCCCCAAGCCTGTTACTTCGCTGCGCGCTCGACGTCACACGTCTTCCACCCCATCTCGACTCTCCTGCGCCGGAGCACTCGCCGGCCTGCCAGCCCCGTGGAGCCTTCAATGGCAGCGCCGGCAGACCTCTGGCACGCCTCACCGGACCCGCCAGTTCCACTTCTCTCCTCCTCTTACTTCATTCCTCTCCCCCACCTCCTTGCCACTTCACGGATGGGCATGCACACTACTCAACACGAGCTCCCCTCCCCTCCCCTCTACTCCTCTCCCTTCCGGAGTTGCTTTATCGCACCTTCTCAGTCTGTTGCGCATGCGAGTACACGTGCACGTGCATGTCCACCCTTTCGCATTCGTGCTCCGAAGACAGGAAGCGCCAACAAGCAGCCGAGGGCATTCCGTGCTCTGCACATACACACACACACGGAGAGAGAGACAGACAGACACCTCCCCCAACTCTGACAGCTGTCGCTCATTACCTCCGCTGCCTCTCTCGGGCGCATCTCTTTGCGCGCGTGCGTCTGTGAGTCCCTCCTCTGCCTTAGCCCGCGCAACGCGCGACCCCCGCTGTTTTATTTGTTCTGTTCCTCCTCTCACTCCTCTCACGACTGCGTGCGATGCCGAATGACAGGACACCTTAACCGCCAATTGAAGCAACGCGTTCAACGCGTCGGGTGGAGTCGCCGCCTCCACCTCTTTCGGCGTGCTGTCAGCGGCAACGGCAGCGCGTTACGGACTGCCGCGGTTGCGCCACTCGTGCTGAGCGAGGGGCGGCTGCTCTCGAAACGCGCCCCGAAGCCACGCGCCGACCACCGAACACGGTGGGAAACGGCGGCGCTGCCGCTGTGCCGTGAGGCGCGGCGTACCGCCTTCGTCGCCGCCGCTACTCCTCCACAATCGCCTCAGGGCTCTGCAGCTGCAGGAGTCGAGCCATCCTCTCCGGCTGATGCGTTTGCGGTCAGCCCGTCTGCGCGTGCTCGGGAGGATCGAGCAACGCGTTTCTCAGAGCGATGTGCAGCGCGCAACGGCATCGACGATGGGCGCGGGTCAGACGCGCCGCTGTTCTTTTCGCCTGCTGTGGTAGCGCGCGGAGTGCACACCGCCGGCGCGCACCCGCATGACTCGGCAGCAACTGTCATGAAGGATATGCGCATACTAGCTCATGGGCGCCAGGGCACCCTGCACCAGCCCCTCCTCAAATCAGCACGTCAGCGAGCAGCGGCGGTGAGGCGGCATCGGAGAGGAAGTATTCGCGGCGTGTGGGCCGGCATGCGCTGCGTGTCTTCGGTGCCCGCGCTCAACACTCAGGGCAGCGGCCCCCTCATGCGCCCATTGTCGCACCACGCGGCGAGGAGGCTTCGAAGGAGCAGCGCTCCCGCCGCCGCATTGCGATCTCTTTTTTCTTGTCCAGTTGCCGAGGACAGGCGGAGAGTCGCACGGGGATGGGAGGCGTCGTCGTCCGCTGCCCTCGTGTCATCCTCAAGGGCGCCTCGTGTGAGGCTTCGACTTAATGCGGCGTGGCACCGTATGTGTAAGGAAGCACTCGCGGGGCATTTGCGCGACAGTAGCGCCCGTCGCTGGTGGGGCCTCTCGGCGGAAGCGGAGCTGCGGGTGCACTTTCAGCGCGCCTTGCGCTGGAGGTCGAACGCTTGTGCGCACGCTGCCGGTGGCCGTGAGCAGTTGGCGGGGGCGGTGATGCGGCCGATGGCGGCTTTCGTTGTGGAGACGTACGCGTCTCTGTGCGGAAGGCTGGTGGGCGCTCGCAGCGGAGACGCCGCCCTCTCGGCAGGTGCGCGTCACCCATCGGTTTCATCGGAGCTGCAGTGGCAGCTGCTCGCGCTTCTCGTGCTCGCGGATGAGGTGTGTGCCGCGCTTGGTAGCAGCAATGTTGGCTCCGCACCCGCGTCGCGCCGGCTCGGTGACGATACAGATTCTTCTGTTGTCAGCGAGTGCATCGTCGCCGTGACGGCTGCGCAGTTGTGTGCGCTGAGGCATGTCGGCTCCCACGTAGGTGTGGCTGACGCCACTACCACTGGCACAGGGCGCAGCGAAGCAAACGCGCGAGAAGCGACTGCGGAAGCGCGATACCGTCTTCATGCCGCGCGCGCCACTCGTCGTCTTGTGGAAAGTCTGTTGATCTTGTGCCACATGGAGCCGCATCAAGGTGCTGCTTTACTGCCCCCAGAGCGAAGCGCCGCCTGCGCCATGTGCTCGCTGGACTGTTGGCTGGGGCAGCAACTCTGCTGCCTCGCTGGGGCTTCTTGTGGCCCATCGCACGCTGTGAGTGGGCACAGCGATGAAGGCGAGGCGTTCTCGGCACCTCTCCTGCTGCTTCTTCGTCTTCTGGTGCAGAGCACCTCGTGGCTGGACCGCGTTTCGTCTGCTGAGGCGGAGAGCGCACCATACATACGTCGGGTGTGCGCCGCCGTGCTTCTGATTGAAGGCGTCGTCGCGCGTGCCACGGAGGGTGCGCAAACGCGCTGCGCAGACACACTCCGCGGAGCCCTACAGCTGTCACGGCCTCTCGTTCGCGAAGATGGCGGCGTGGAGAGTGTGGTGCCATCTTGCACGGTGAGGTCACCGCAACGCACGCAACTTCGCTCTCAGTTGTTTCATGAAAGCACCGACGCGGAAGGTTTGGCCGCACCATTACCGGCCGTCACCGGCTGCTTTGTGTGCACCGTGCTTGACAGCTGCGCGCCGTCGACTTTACGCCTGTTGCTGTTCTCAGGGACCCCATCCCAACGCCTTCAATCGGAGACCAGCGGCCCCGAGGAGCCGGCAGATTGGGAGCTGGCTGCGGAGGTGATGATGCTGCTTGCCCCAGGGATGGCTCTCAGTATGGCGTGGCGGCATCGTCACACTCGCGCCGTGCAGTCGATGCTCTGCACATCCGCCGTGCCGATCGCGATGGCAGCCAAGTGCGCCGGTGCTGTTGAAGGCGCTGGCACCACCGCATCGGTTCCAGGTCACTTGGATGCCGCAGCACACTCTGTACTCCTGCAACGATGCGACGCGCTGAAGCAGGTGTGCCACCGATTGAGCGCCTCGGCAGGGTCGGACACATTCCCCGCCCTTGAGCCGGCCGCCTTGCTGCTCCCGTGGTCGCAACAGTGGTCAAGTCCATTCCTGTGCTTCGTTTTTTCTCAACTGCACCCGCCAGCGGTCGCGAGGATGGCTGAGGCGGTGCTGGAGAGGCTCGTACCAATGCCTTCACTCTTCTCGGCAGTCCCTCACGAAGCGCACTCGGGCGCGCGCCGAGCTGCGGCGCCGGCGACGAGGCCAAACAGAAAAGAGGAAGAGTGCAGGGGGGCTGGAGAGGTCGTGGGGACGACCCGGCATCAATTAGCGGTGCTGGCGCTTCACAGCACTCTCGCGTCCGCTTCATCTGAGGATGTTCGGGCAGAGGTGGCGCAGGTTTTACTCTCTCGCCTCTGCGCGGTACTCACAAGGAACGCATGCACGATGAAGAGGAGTGACGCTGATCTTACGAGGATGCGAGTGCACGTTGCTTGCCTCTGCCTTGCCGTCTTGCTGGCATGCACCTCGACGTCGCCACGTGACCAGGCCGCCGCTATGCATCAGCTTCTTACAGCGCTCACATCCCTGGCCGATGATGGAGAACACCCGCCGCACAGCAGGCGAGAAGGGGATGACGTGTATGCAGTGCTGCACAGTTGGTGTCGGGGGGCTTTGGGCGACATGATCCTAGCGCGGCACGCACAGCTCTCTCGGTGGTGCTCTCTGTGCGTAAGGGGCGCTCCAGCGGAGCTCCGCAGCAATGAGGCCCCGTATGGCGGCCCGCTTAGGCCTCCATCACCAGCGGACCATTTAGCGGCGTGGTGGGAGGACCAGCCACGTCTACGCAAAGACTGCAACTGGACAGGGGCACGGCTGATGCGGCTATGCAACACCGCCGCGCACCTCGCCGCCACGCCAACGGCAACCCCCATTGTACCCTCTCCGAGACAGCTGCCGGGCCTGCCGGCTTTCTCCGTGGCGGACGCAGAGGCTGCGAAGGTGGCCTGCACGGCCGCCTACGACACACTGAGTCTGGAGCAGCTTTGCCACCTCGCGCTTGCCTCTGCAGCCCCCCCGCTTCTCGAAGCGAGCCAGACAGCCCCCACTGCAGGAACGGAATCGTCTACCACGTCTGCGCGGCCTCCAACTCCTTTAGTAAATCGTTCATGTGTTTGCGCGCTTGTCACCACCGAGGGGGGCGCCCTGCTGCTTGGCAGTGATCTCAGCTCTGAGGTTGGGGTCAGGAGCATCTTCAGGCACACGGCGACTCAGGCGCAGGCGCGTGAGGATGGCGCGCTGAACGTCTTGCAGCACCACCAGGGGCGGCTCCTCACTGATCGGCAGCGACAGAGCCTCGTGAAGGCGCTGCGTGACTTTTCGCAGCGGCGCTCCGTGAAGGAGGCGGTTGCGCTCTTCTACGCGCTTGAGCGCCAACACCGGCGTCTGCAGCTGGCAGAGGCGGAGCTGTTTGCGGAGACAGCACGGCGGGCACCGCTGGTGTTCCTCGTACGCTTGTTACTCTACGTACCGCCACCGTGCAAGAGCGCGGTGCTGGCTAGGGCCATTATCGCCGGCGCGTGGAAGGCATACCAGCGTGCGCTGCAGCGGCACAGCCGGCAGGTGGCAGAAGCAGCAGTGGAGGAGACGTGGCCCGGCGGCCAGCGCGAAAAGCTGCCCATCCCGTCACGTCTTCGCCGCCTGTCACGCCGCCGCATCGAACAGGCGTGGTACGAAAGTCTGGCGGTGGCACTCCGCGCGTTGGCGCTTATCCCCAGTACCAGCGCTGCAGACGGGCCTCATGAGGAGCAGCACCGGGCTCTCTCCCTGCTCCAGCGACTTGTATACGCGCGTCCGCGCTCGATGCAGCCCCTCTCGCTGCCACGGCCGGCATCCTCGTCTTCTGCGGGTGCTGCCGTGCCTGCTGATGAATGGGACAGCGGCACGGTGCAGGGCGCCCAGTTGCTCACTGCGCTACTGCGGTCGTCGCCATGGTCAGGTGCGCCGCACACGCCTCATGAGCCGCAAAAGGCGGCGTTGAGCCACTCAGTGAAGACGCTATGCCAAATCGTTCAGCTCTGCGACGCCAACGGGGACTCGGTCACCGCCATGCGCGCATACTTGCGCGTTGCCAACTCGCATGCGCTGCCACCACCGGCGCACTCGCATCCTCCGTCATCGGCGGCGCCGGTGGTGGCAGCCCACGATTCAGCGAAGCAGATCCGCTTGACGGCCCACGCGCATCACGCACAGGTCATACCGCTGCCGCTGCTGCTGCCATTGGAAACGTGCATTTCTCTTGTCCACTTGGCCAGCATGCACGTGGCAGCCGCGTGCGATGAAGGGGCCGTTGCCCACGCCATTCGAGCGACGGCGGCGTCTGGTGAGCATCATCAGGAGTCGTCGGAGGCGTTCGCCCCGGGAGCGCCATCAGACCCCGATGCGCTACGGAGCGGTACTGCGCTGGTGGAGGACTCTTTCGATAGGAGAGTAGGCCGCGGCGATGCGGAAACGAAGGCGCGGCCGTATTTGCGCGCCGCCTTGGAGGCCGGTGCTGTCGCGCCATCGGACGCCGTCACCGAGTCCGCTGCCGAGATCGCCCGTTTGGCGAGTACGCCTGCCCGAGGTGGGACGCGGGGAGGCAACGTCGACCGCGCCAACGACAAGGCTACACCGGTCACCGTTGCCACTGTAGCGACCGCTGATGACAGTCACGTGATGGAGTACGCGGCGAATTGCATAGCGGCAGTGCAGCGACTCTCGCCGACGCTACCGGACCGACTCAGGCGCGTCCTGGACGCCGACAGCGCCCTCATTCCGTTGACGGCAGCGCTGCATGACGCACTGCAGTGGTGCCGACTGCGGCCGCGATCGATGCCGGCTCGCGAGGGTGCTACCATAATAGCGGACGGACTCGATACCGCCTCGCTGCACTTGCTGGCCGACCATGCAGACAGCGACAACCCCGCTGCTGTCGACGTGGTGACGCCGCTGTTAGCAGCGCTGTTTCAGCTGGAGGGTGCAGAGATGAGCGATGTGGTCAACGTTGCACCCCTCCACCCCGTTACGCCGTTCGCCGCGAACGCAGCGGCGATTGGGACTGTAAGCGACGCCGGCGCTGCCATGGAGGAGGTGGAGGGGCGGGAGACATCTTGCATGGTGGTGGTGGTGACGCGTCGCACCTTTTTGTGTCGCGCTGCGCGTGCGAACCTCGATGTCTGGCGCCTCGTAAGGCACGCCGACGTCTTGCTGAGCTACACTTGGGACTACGTGTGGGAGCTCTACCGAATGGAGTCGACAGTGCTGTGGGTGTCTCCGGCACAGCAGCAGCGCGCCTACCTGGCCGTTGCCGAGTGCGCTCAGGTGATTGTGGCTGCCTTGCAAGCGCTAGATGTATGGGCTGTGGAGATGCTCGCGCACGAGGCGCGTCAGCGAGGCTACGACGACAACCAAGGCGACGAGCTGCCCTCTCTCAGAACTACCGGAAACAGTGTGCCTACTGCACCCTCGAGCGAGTGGGGGCTGCAGAGATCTGTGGATGAGTGGCGTGGCCGGTTGCGAAGTGAGATGCTGGAGCGGGTCCTTGTGCGGCTGCTCAACGACAGCGACCTACCCGATGCCGCCGTGGCCTGCCGCGGCGAAAAGGCGCTGGCAACACTCCCGTGTTGTCTTCCGTCATGGGGGAGAGCAGATACAACATCCGCCGCGATCGCGCACCTGTTGGCGCTGATCCAGCACAGCAGAACCGCTCTCGAGAACTGCTCTCCTTCGAAGGCACTGATGCAGCTGGCGGGCGACTCCCTACGCGGCGGTGTGGCGACGACGCAGCAGTTCTGCGACGCACTCAGCCCACTCATGCATACCTCGCTTGCAGGCGTCGACGGTGCAAGGGCCATGTTGCCCGTGCACCTCAGTCATCTCGCACTGGACAGCCTCTCTTACGTCCTCCATTGTGTGACGGTGGCGGCCATGTCGCCGCGCCCACCGCAAACCATCGCCGCGCTGGCGGAGCTCGAAATCGGTGGTATCGCGGCGCTGCTCGCGCGGGTGGCGGCAGCGGAAGGTGTGCTGCAGCATACAGCGTCGCTCGTCGAGCACGCGCTATTGCGCATCGAGCTGACTGACTTCGCGCCGCACACCGCCGATGCGCAGCTCCTCCGCACACTTTGGTGTCTGTCGGCCACCTTGAAGTACACTGCGGTGCTACTGGACGAGTGCATGGCTTGGTGGACGCTTCTTGACCTCGAGGCAGCGACGGCCACTGCGCCGCCAAGCGAGCTCCTGCAGGCCATTGACACATCGGGCAGGAACTGTGGTGGCACCTTCACCTCTGCACGCATGCCACCGGTCAGCGACGGCGTGCTGGCGGACCTCCGGGCGCAGCTAAGGCGGCTGGCAGCCGCGTTTGCGGATCTTTACGCCCTTGGCTGGTGCGGTGGCGTTCATGCGCATCTTCCAGAGGACTTTCGCGCGCGACTGTGGAGCCGAGACGAGTCGCGTGCACAACATCTGCATGTTTGCTTGGCGCTGCATCACCTCACAGGCGCCTCTGGTGATGCCGCGGTCTCTTCGCGGCTGACAGGGGTGGCGGAAGCGCTCGAGCAGGCTCTTGCGCTTCACCCCTCCGCCTCGGCCGTCTCAGGGTCGAGGAGAGGCAGCGCGATACCGAAGCAGTCAGGCTCCATCGACATGGATGCATTCATAAGGGACAGGGACGAAGGCGTCACAGAGGCGGCGCGGCGCACGGCGCTGGTGGCCACGCGAACGATAGAGCGCATGTTGCTTGCCTATTTGGCGCTAAGGAAGGGCGGCGCCGGGGTGGCAGGACGCACACCCGGCCCAGTGACGCTGGTGTCGATCACCGCCGTCGAAGCTTCCCTCCAGCGAGCTCTAATGCATCACCTGCCGCTGTCGCAGCGGGCGCTGCTCTGGCGTCTGTTTCCGGTGCTCATCGATGATGGCTGTCACGCTCCTAGCGTTTACGAGGCAACGCCAGATGGGGCGAGCGGTGATGCGCCGCAGTCAATGTCGTGCGAGACTGCTGTTGCCGAAGAGAGGCCATGGGGTGCAATGTGTGCCGTGCCGACAGCGGTGTGGCGGCAGTTGGTGCGCTTGGGCGAGGGAAGGGAATCTATGGGAAGCGATGGAGCGCTTCGATCGGGCACTGCTTCTGAGGATGCATCTGTGATGCACAGCGAGCGCCTTGTCGTGTACGCAGCCCTCCTCTCCCGAAGACCCCTGGTGTTGGCGGGTGTCGTATGTCATCCTCTCGTGCGACACCATCAACTGGCCGAGACGCTGCGAGAGCAGCGGCAGCAGGTGCAGGTTGGCGCCAGCAGCGCAAGTGCCGCAGGCGTTTCGAAGGGCATGTCGTGCGAGTGGCTCAAGAGGCTGCTGCTGTACGGCGCAGAAGATGACACGATAGAGGAAGCGAAACTGGCGGCAAGCGGCGAGGCCGGCGAGCCCGCCCTGCCCATTGTAGGGGCAACAGTGGGCAGCCCCCTCAACGAGGACGGCGGTGGCGGGTCGCTGTGCACGTCCTTACGAGGCCCCCTCCCGTTCTTGCTCTCACATTCTATGCGAGAGCAATTCGTGTCCGTGCTCACTCTTGCAGTGCTGCGCGATGCATCGCTCATCTGCGTGGATCATGTTGGTGTCCCCTTGGCTGCCGCCGCCAACGCAGCGGGCGGGGCTGCAGCTTGCCCGCCGTCGCTGTCGCAGCCCTCGTCCTTCATGTCCCCCTTAGCGGTGGAGGCATTGGTGGCCCAGAAGCGAGAGCGTATGTTGATGGAGCTAGTGCAGCATCTTGGCTACGTCGCCCCACATGCGCTGCGCACGGCGTTTCAGTGGATTACGGGGACGCCGTATCCGCCCAAAGCGCGCGAGCCGTTGTCCTCCGTCTTGTCCGCAGAAGAGGTGCCGCAGGCTGAGTTGGAGGGCATCACGCTGAGCTGCGTGGACGCCACCTCACTGCGCCGAGTGCAGGTTGCACTGCTGTCATGTGGCCCATGGCCGACTGGCGTGGCTCGAGCGCTTCTCGAGTACGCGGCTCGTGTACACGTCGCAGCCCCGGCAGGGCCTGTGACCCAGGCGCACAGCAGCGGCGATCACACGACAAAGGCGCCGTTCTCAGAGACACGTGAGCTCTATCGTGAGCTGAAGTGGCAGCCCGACAAGGAGCAGTACGGTGTCGATGCTACATCACGCGCGCTAGCAGCAGCCGCGCAACTCCGACTCGACGCCACTGGAGGTGTGCGGATGCCGAGCGTGCGACGCTCTCTGCAGCACCACAGCGCCGACGTGGGCGGAAGCCCACTGCGCGAGCGGCACGAAAACAGCAGCGACGCCTCCGCGTCCTGTTTTCCAGCCGGCGCTGCTGCACTGCCCTCGTCGGCTGAAACTTCTGGGTCGAAACTGTCGGCGCACTATCGAGCGAACCACTTTCGCGTGGGGTCGTCACCGCGACTGCTTCCCGAAGCCGCTGAGGAGAGTTCCTGCGTCGACAGCACCAGGCAGGCGGATTACCCTTCTGCCGATGTGCCGCTCTCTGCGATTCAGTTGGCGTGCGAAAAAGGCGCGTACTTGGTGAGGGGTGTCCGCGCAGCTGATGCACCACATGCGGAGGGGGCAGCAGCGCGCATGGCGCTGCGCATGCGAGAGCTCGCCATGGCGCCATCCTACACCGCCTGCGCTCACCTCCTCGTTGACGACGCGTTTTCGGCAGACGTGACGGCGCTGCCGACGACGCATGTGACGGCTACCTTGATGTGCGCTTGGCACACGCTGCTGTTGCGCGCTGCCGAGTTGGACTGCTGTGAAGAGACTTCGGTCAGTGCTGGCGGTCACAATAGGGCCGTGACGGCCGAGGTGCAAAGCTCGACACGAAAGCTGCAGCGTTCCGAAGGCAGTTCCAGAGACCCTCGCAGCATGGCACTACTGGAGGTGTACGCGATGTTCTTCCTCTTGGCATCGCGTATGCATGGCCGACTTACCGCCACCATGTCACCCTGCCAACAGCCAGAGGTGCACCAGCTGCTGTTGAGTGAACAGCGCCGGCTGCGCTCGTTGAAGCAGGAAGTAGCAGCGTATTGGGCGGCAGTGTGGGCAGACGAGGTGATGGTGTCGGAGCCTGTGCTCCGCTGCAGCACCGCGAGCGAAGCAGAAGCGATTGGTGCTCGCATCGACAAGTACTGCCGCAGCGGTGCGGACGGAGGTGGCATGCCCTCCCTCACGTTCGGTCCCCTGAACCTGCGGGAGCACCTGCGTCGCGCGCAAGCACGTATGCAGACGACGTCGAATGAGCGTTCAGCGTCGTGCTCGTCCTTAAAGACCTCGCGTTCTTCAGAGGCGGAGGACTGCGGTGCTGCAGCGGAGCTCGTGGATGTGCACAAGGAGATCTCTGCACAGCTGCGTGACGCGTGCGCGAGAATGACACTGCGTCCGCGCGTCCTTACCGCAGAGGGGTCGGCGAGGCCGCAAGACGCTGATGCCCACATCAATCCGGAGCAGGCGTGGTCCTTGTGGCCGCCGGCCGCCTCAGAGGCATACCGGCTGCGGGCATCCATGCGCGAGAGCCTGAGGGCCGATGCCCTTGTCACTGTTACGCTCCGCCACCCGGTCTCGGTAGTTGCCTACCTGCGCGCGTGGCAGCGAGAGCACGAGCCCGTGCTTGAGAGCCGTCTCTCAAGCACAAGTGCAGCGCGGCCAGTTGGGAGCGTAAGGACCTCCGCTCTGAGCGCATACAACGTGGAGGGTGCGGCGTGCGTGGTGCTACCGGCGGTGTGCGTGCAGTCCTCTCCTGCGGTCCCGAGAAACGATGCACAGCGGATATCGCTGATGGATGTGTGGCGTGCGGTCGATGCGTTCGAGGGGCGTGGATGCCTCGTACTTGCATGCATGCCACGCGGAAGTCACGGGCACGCATCCGAATGCGGCGTTACGTGTGGCCGTGGTGAAGGCGCCATCTCAGCAGGCCCTTTTCAGGGCGGCTTGGAAAGCGCAGCAGGCGGGGGTGACCCCGCCGGCGCAGGTTTGGTGATGCAAGCATTCTTTGATGTGGTGTCGCGCGAGGACGCGCGCCTTCAGAAGGGGCAGCAGCAGCTAAGGCGGCAGCGCGCAGGGCGCCCTTCCGAAAAGGCCCCCAGCGCTGACGCGCTCGTGCTGCTGTCCGTCCTGCGTCAACTGCGTCAGCGGCTGCTTCCGCCGCCTGCGGGCAAAGCTACTGTCACGGTGCCCGGTGCATGTGGCAGGGAGATGTCTTCTGCAGCTCCGTTGGCGGGGTGCGAGGGCGACATGGCACGCTCTGTGTCCCAATGGGCCGCCTTCGTTCCTCTTTCCCATACACGCACACGAAGCACTCCGCCCACTCGCCGCAGCGGTGGATCTGGCGACGCTGACACGGACCCATGGCCTTCGGGGCCTTTGCGTGATGACACCGCCTGGAGCACCTACCTCCACATACTTCACCTATGCGGCGATGGTCTACGGAGCCGGGCTGCGCGGCGTCGCGGGCGTCGTGCCGCGCCGTCTGCGGCCACTGTGACACACGTCGCACACCAGCTGCAACGATTGATGACGCTCGCCCGTCTTGAGGAGCAGACAGCCCACCCTTCAGTGCCGTCTGCACGCCGGTCTCGCCTGCTGAGTGATGAAGATTCGGAGCGCATCATCTGCTTTCAGATACGCGGTCTGCAGCGCATCCGAGACCACGTACGCATTCTGGGATGGACCGTCGAGCAGCACATGGAGCTGCTGCTAGCGCAGGAGAGTGTGTTAGCAACGGTGACTGCGGTATGCGCGCTTCAGGGCCGCCCTCACCGTGATGGAGAGTGCTCGCTCGGAGAGGGGTCGAGCGGCACCGTTTCATCAGGGTGCGCCGGACTCTCCAGAAGACCACCAAGGCGAGTTGCTCCAGGAGCGTATGAAAGGCCTGTCAACCGAGTCGAACAGGCGACAGCAGCGTGCTTCTACCCTGCACTGGCACACCTACTGCGACAGCGCTTTGTAGCAACCCCGTCTAGCCGCACCACGAGCACATCCGCGCCTGAGGCATCCACGTCACGACTGGTGTTTCCTCTCGTGGATCGTACGCCGCGTGCTCCGCATGCGACAACAGCGGTGGTGACCGAGTTTGGGGGTGCTGCTGCTGCTTCGGCGCCTCGCCAACATGGCCCCGCCCCCTCCCTAGCACCGCAGACGACAGCAACAACAGCGACAGCAGAGAGCGACAGAGTGGCTTCGACTCTGTTGACCAGCATACATGCTGCCCTCTCTGAAGCGAGAGAGCAAGGGGGCCATCCAGCTCACCGACACCCCATCTGCGAGGCGGCGCACCCCTGTCCTACCCCGACCCCTGGCAGAACCTGCAACGACCTGCATGCGCTTCTCTCTGCTGTCGTCGCCGCTGTGCAACGGCGCTCGCGCGACGCCGATCCGCGACTGCTTTTTGCCTTCCTCAGCGGCAGGGAGCGGGACGCACTGTGGCCGCTCTGGGCCTCTGCAGAGGCGTCTTATCTGGAGCTAATGATGGAGTCTGTGGGGCTTGCCGGATCCACGTGCTCGACGACACAGCATGGGCACCGCGTCCTAGAAGCTGGTTTGACGCTGTACGCTCTTGTGCGCCCGTGGCTGCCTCTCTCCTCGGCTGCTAAGGAGGCG
The DNA here is from genome assembly GCF_017916325.1 of Leishmania martiniquensis. Classification (NCBI taxonomy): domain Eukaryota; phylum Euglenozoa; class Kinetoplastea; order Trypanosomatida; family Trypanosomatidae; genus Leishmania; species Leishmania martiniquensis. The sequence continues at coordinate 125,732 of NC_090143.1, forward strand.
TGTGCCATGGAGGCGGCGCTGTGTCTCGTCACGCTCGCACTACAGCGGCACAAGCCCCTGAACGACGCGAGAGGCGCCGCAATAGACGTGGACACAGCTGCGACGTCCCTCCCGTATCTCCTCCAGGCTGTGCTCGTCGATATTTTGCATGGTCAGCAGTCGGTGCGACTGTCCGCGCGCAGTATTGTTCTCCTCGGTGCGATCTACAGTCAGCTGCAGCGCTGGGAGGATGAGGGGGCCACGACGCCGCAAGTGGAAGCAGGGGTCCTACTGTGGCGGATCCTGAGGTCCTTGGGCGCATTGTCTGAGAAGGATGCCGCTGAGGTGCGGGACGCGTGGTCAGCAGAGAGTGAAGCCAGCATCGCTGCCTGGAGGCCGGGAGCTGCCGATTATATGCCCTCACGGGTGTCTGACAACGCTGCGCCTCCATCCGTTTCGGACACGATAAGGCCTTGCACAGAGCTTGACTGCACGCGCACCGATGTGGGTAGTGGCCCTCGTATCATCCACGCAATCTACCACGGTTCGTTGCAGGTTCTTTGTGAGAGCGGGAGCAGTGATGGGACTGCCGAAGCGGAGTGTGGGCGATGGAGGTCCCCTCTGCTGCTGGCGGTGACGCGATTAAGGACCTGGTTGGCCTGCGAAGAGATCGCCTTTGCGCCCCGCCCTCTATCACGTGCGCGGAGTAGTGAGTCAGCAGCAGAGGCAGCGCTGCACGCCTCCACAGCCACCAGGCTCGCCCTGCCGCAGCTGGGTGTCTTGGAGGACGTGCTCTGTCTTATGCTAAACAATTTAGCCGGAGACGCCAGTGGTGCGCGCCGCGCCCACAGGGGTGACAGCGAACGAGAGCAGTCGGCAACGCGCCATTACAGACGCGCGTTTCTCAGCATGTATGGACTCTATGCAGAAATTAAGCGCGCGTTATCGCTGCCGCCGTGGAGAGGGCAATCGCGGCGCCGCCAACCGAAGCGCGCGCGCGACGGCGACGGTTCGCAGCACTGCGATGGTGGTGGACGGCTCCGTGACGGATGCGGCGCTGACGTCGGCGACGTTGCATCGCTTCTTCTGGAGGTTGCGGTGGTGGCGGCGCTCTCGGCAACTGAGGCTGCGCGACCCTGGAAGAGCGCGAGCGCCATCTCCGGCGCTTGGCAACTCACTCTTCTTACCGCCTTTGTGAGCTGCTGCAACGCGCTCGGCACTCCGCTGCCGAGTTCTTCATACCGGCATCGGCGACAGCGCTCGAGGCCGGAGCAGTCATTGGCAACACCTGTGGCGACGCACGTTACCCCGCCTGAAGAAGGTGTGCTGGCATGTGTGGGTGTTGATATGCACGCCGCTGTGCGCCACCTCGCAGCGCGACTTCTTCCTCGCCTGTCAGAAGGCATGCCGTTCTCAGCGTTCTCTGCCTCTGGCGCCCTTCAGGACTGGCGCGGCGTGCTGACGGCGCTGCGAGCGGTGCAGCGCGTGACGTTAGCTTTTTCGGTACCAGAGACGGGTGTGCGCGACGGAGGGGAGGGTGGCGATGCTGGGGCGGCACAGGGGGGCGTGTTGGTGCTGAGCACCTCCACAGCAGGGCTGCTGTGGGCGCCCCAGTCTCATGAAGACTTCTGTGTTCGAAAGTCGGAGATCTGCCTCGAAGCGCCAAGCCACGGCGCTGATCATGCCAGCCGCGGTACTGCTGCTCTTGAGGGTCATCAAGCGGTGCACAGCCAGGGCCGCCATCGACACATGGAGCAAGCTCTCCACAGTATGTACTACGCCACGCTGCGTCTTCTGTGTCGCACACAGCACCTTCTCGCGCTCCCTCTGCCAGTCCTGCTGAAGGAGCTGCTGCATCCATTAGCGGAGCTCGAGCGCGCCGCCGCGAAGGCGTCGACCCTTTCCCCCAACGCCGCCGACGCGACGCCGTCTGCGGTCAGGTCGACTGCGCCGGGCTGCGACGACAGTGCCGCTGGCAGAAACTGGAAGGTGGCCGATCGACTCGCCGAGCTCGTGGAGGTGGCGCAGCAGGTTTCAACTCACCCGGCTCTGCGGGAGTCAGCGTCATCCGCTGGTCCACACAGCGGATTTAGCAGCCTCGGGGCTTGCTGGACGACAGCGTGGCTCGTGTTCATGGCCCTCGCGCAGGTGGAAGAGGGCCTCTTTGCTCAGTGCGAACCGCCTCGAAGCAGCACCGGTGGCGGCGGCCTTGCGACGCGCGCGACAGCCGCTTTCGCCTCACCGTCACGCTTGTTTGCATCCCGGTACGTCGACCTCCTCGCCCAGCGAGGAACCTATGCTGCCGACTACCTTGCCTTTCTGCTCGTCGTGTCGCACCACTGTTACAAGCTGCTTCCCATGCATGACAATGGCCTTTCTGTGGCGTCACAGGCCGAAGAGGAGCGTCGAGTGCAGCTTCGACGCACGCAGCTGCGTCACGTCGTCGCGGTGGCAGCGGCGCCGTCCGCTGTCGGCGCAGTGATGAGACTGTTTCAGCTGGAGCCCTCGCCGCATCCCCTTCGTGCCGCTACAGTCAAGGCGCGCCCATTCTTGGGGGCCGCCTTTACATCGACGGCTGCACCGGATACCGACGCGAAGAAGGGACTGCCGTGTGCACATGAGGAGGAGAGGGCCTCCAGTGAAGCGAGACTCCCTCTGTCAGCGCTGACACCCGACGAGGAGGCCCTGCTGCACCGCCTCAATCACCTCTTGCAGACGGCGCGTGGCCAGTCGGCACTGCCGTGTAAGGGTCGCGGTGGTGCGTGAAGGAAAGCAGCAAGAAGGCTGTGCTGAATGTGGGCGGCGAACGCTGCCGTGCAGAAGCGATTCCTGCAGCGAAGGCCTCTGAGAAAGTGAACGAGGAAGGGTGTCATGTGTCGTCTGCGGGGTGGTGTTAGGCACTGTGTACATGTGCCTCTTCGCCTCACACATGTTGCCCCTACACTTGTCACGACTGCATCGCAAAGGCGCCTCCGTTTCGCGCTTCCCTTCCTGTCACCTGCAAATTGACCCTGCAGCGATGTCAGCCTCCAGAACCCACACCATAGGGAAGCCACAGCGATGCGCCGGTGCTGGTGTCGGCGGTCAGGTCCTGCATGGTGTTGCGTCGCCGCGGCCTGCGACAGTGGGCGCGTTTGCGCGGCGCTTCAGCGTGACTCGAGCGTGTATTTCACACGGGCCTCACGCTGCCCACACCGGTGGCGGCGAGCCGGCGCGACGCCCCCGACGTGGATGCACCACGTGGCGGCCGGCATGGTATGCGGTTACTGTGTGTGAGGCGGCCTGCGGGGCGGTGCGGCGTGTGGAGTTGGAGGCAGGGGCCTGCGAGAGGGCCGTGGAGAGGGGGGAGGGTGGCGGTGTGGAGTGTAGCCCGCGCTGCTTAGGGGAGAGCGGACACACGGCAGGGGAGGGCGAAGAGAAACAGTCTTTGCGGTGAGCTCCGTTGCACACATTTGGGTGACTGGTGGTGGTACGTTTATTTTGGGTTGCGATGCCCTTACGGCACCGCCCCTCTCCCCTCCCCACCCACACACACACACATTCTCACAGATGGACTGGCACGGGTGTAAGGGCGCACACGCCTCTCTCCCCCCATCCGACACCTTCCGAGCGCAGAAGCGGTGAAGGTTTGGTGAGTTAGTTAGTTTGTTGAGCCACGCTAAGGACGGCCAATGGAGCCAAAGGTTAAAGAGAAAGGGTAATCGAACAGCTGTGCGCGAGACCCGAACGGGTGAGATTTCTGTTGCGGCGGTTGGTGCCTCCCCTCCCGTTCCATGAGACGACTTTTTGCGTTGAAAGGTCCTTCAAGCTTTGCTGTCGTCGGAATCCTCTCGCGTGCGTTGTCGGCTCCCACGCATGCGCGTTCTCGGTCGTCGCCGTAATGGCATCCTCCTTGGCTCTTCCACTGCCCCCTTCCAACCCCTGGCCTCTGTCTTACCACGCACGCACCCACAGTGCCGCCCTGTGCAGGTAAATCTTAAACCTCTCGCCTCCCGCCCTCCCCCTTATCCCCACAGTCCTGGTCGCGAGTGCGGGGCCTCCTCCCCTCCCCCCCGACACACACATACACGCACATCACCGGCGCCTCACATTACGACCCTCCCACCAAGCCGCACCTCTCTTTGCCATTGCTATTCCCCACCTTCACAGTCGCAGTGAGAGATAGAGAGAGAGCGCGGCATAAGGACGTGTATGAGTCCTCTCCGCGGCGAAGGAGGGGGAAGACGGGCGGGCGGGGTGGGGTGAGGGGAAGGAATAGGCGCTGCAATGGTGACGCCGTCATACAAGCACGTCCATTTGTGCTCTCCCGCTTTCTCTCCCCATCGCGCGCCTTCATCGAATCCGTCGCGCGAACGGGCGCGCCGGCCAACACCACCATAGCGTACAGCTCCTCCACGAGCTCTCCTCCTCCCCTTCTTATTACTCTTCTGCTTCCTCTTTGGCCCCCTCCCCCTTCCTTTCTCGTCCCTCACTGCCCCTCTGACGGTGCCAGGCGGTAAGTGCTGCCAGGGTGGCCCCCTCGATTATTATTTTTTCAACAAATTCGTGTCTCTTCCCATCCTACGCACTCGGTGAGTTTTCCCGTCGCACACACGCGCACGCACACACACACACACACGGTGAGGCGGAGAAGAAACAAGAGGGAGAAAGGGCCCTTCTTGGTGCGCGCCGTCATGTCCAAAGAAGCGGCCTCAGCCTCGGCCTCAGGATCGAGCGCCACATCCTACCCTTCAACAGCCCCGCTATCGTGGCTGAGTCTTTCCCGCAACGAAGTCCTCGCCGATCACTGTAGAATGCGGCACCCTCACCTACATGGGCGGGCCGCCAAGGTCGGTGGAGGCGCAACATCGCGGCAGCTGCGCTCTATAAGCTTCACCAGCACCCTCTCTGGCTCTCTGACGTCGTCACGATCTCGTCCGCTGTCGACGCGCGCGACGCAGACTGTCTCGCCAAGTTGGCGCCCACGTCGACTGGTCAAGGGGGCAAAGCTCCCCGCATCTGCTTCTGGTGCAGGGTGGACGAACACATCACACATGTCTCTCTGGTCGGCCCTCTCAGTGCCTCCCGCCACGGCACTGGCGACGAGCATCACAGCCGCTGCTGAGATGGGGTCCCCGAGTACCGACCGATCCCTGTGCAGTGCCCTTGGCGGACACCGTTCTTCTCCCAAGCTCATCGAGCTCGCCGGCACTGAGTCCGCGTCGGAAGACAAGGATGCGCCGTGCTTCAGCACTTCAAAGCCGCTACCTCCAGGAGGCAGCTGTCCCACGCCCTCGCTGCCACATGCCAGGCCTCATGAGCTGGCTACTAAGACTCCGCTCAAGGGCGTCACGCACACATGCGCAGCAGGGCCGCCATCGACAGCGACGTCAGGGAACCATCGACGCCCTTCGCCGTCGGCCACGACACTGATGTCCGCCGTTGAAGCGCTCATGGTGGACCCCGACGCACCGCGGCCTGGCCGACGGCACGTATGCTACAAAAGTACGCCAACATCGTGTGAAGGTTCGCGTACTGCCTTCGCCACCGGCTTCCGAGCACCGCTCTCCGGTATTGCGTGCAGCACCACACCCGTCATCTCCCCCTGCGCCCGAAGTGGTGTACCGTCCAAGACCTCGTCGCCGGCAGTCACATACATAGCGGCAGTGCCGTCGTCCATCGTGTCGCCCGCACCCCCGGGCGGCTTCCTGTGGCACCTCTCAACTCCAAAAACGTCACTGGATCGCGTAGAGCGTGCGGAGACCCCCGCGCATCCCCGCAGCGATGGCGCCACCGTCAAAGGAAAGTCATGCTCCAGTGCTGCTGCGGCGGCCACGGGCTCCTCACCCCCAACACTGGGCGCACCTGCACCCCGGTCGCCACTCACCCCATCCAATGCCTACAGCTGCGGCGAACAGCGCATGGAGCTGCCCCTGTGCACTCAAGGCGGCACTGGGTACAGCCGCAATCCACTCGAGCTGAACGTCTCTCACAGCAGCCGGGGACGCTCTTCTTGGGAGCTGACCCCGCCAACGACGACGTCGCTCTGGGGGAAAACACGGCGGACAGAAAGTGTCGCCAGCGTGCAGTCGGCCAGCGACCGCACCGACGCCCCGTACCACTTCGAGAACTTCCTCGACGGCGCTGTGGTGTCCTCCGTAGGCGAAGACGATGACTTGCTTCGCGACACGCTATGCAGCTGTGATGTAAGCGGTGACACTTTCGAAGACGGCGTGAGGTACGAGGCAACGTACGGCCGCAACGATGAGAGAGACAGCAGTACCCGCGGTACTGCTCAGAAACGGGGGAGGAACCTGACTTCGATGGGTGCTATGCTGCCGCAGTGCCAGTATCTCACAAGCCGGCAACGGCACTGCGACATGCACGCCTGCACCGCAGCACCTTTCAACACCGACGCACCAACGATGGACGGCCCCATACTAGCACATACGTCATCATCGCGGGCCACATGGCACCTGCGCACATCGCTCATGAACGCCACTGATAGGTCCGACTCGGTGTCAAGCCATGAAAGCAGGCGTGGCGGTTCGACTGGCCGCAGAGCTTGTGACACATCCTCGATGGGGGGGCAGTCGCAGCACTACTCGCTGCGAGGCGCGCCACCGTGTCCGCTGCCGGCACAGTCGCATGATAGCGTCAGCAGCAGTGGCTACCCCCTTGCGGAGAGCCGCAGTGGCGCTGCAGATAGCTCGACCAGCTCACCGGAGCTGCCCGTCTTCATAACCACACTGTGCTCACCCTCTTTGATGGCGGCAGCTTCTTTTGGCAACGGCGCAGGCGGCAGGCGCCTCCATGCGGAGGTGGGCGAGGGCGCGACGCGCGTGCGGGGAAGGAATGGCTGCACCACTGTAGACCTTGTCAAGAGATCCGCCCCGCTGCCCCGCGGCCCCCGCAGGCACCGATGCAGCGACGGCGGTAGCAGTAGCCTTCACAGGTCCTTCAGCAACCCTCTTGACCTACCTCTCAGAGCACATGATCGTGCTTCACACCCCGATAACAGCTCGGACACTGAGGGGTGTGCGCGCAACGCCATGAGCGGCCATGGTGACAACGACAGTGGCGGGCGAAACGGGACGCGCACCGGCAGCGGGACGGCGAGCTGCAATCCAAGCTCAGCTCCGTGGGTGCGGCGCGTCTCTCGCCCGTCTCCACTTCACCTCCGTAGCCCCAACAACAGGCAGCGGAGGGTGGAGGTGGCATCGGTGGCAACTGCAGATCAAGGCCATGGCACTGGCGACGATGCTGCGGCGTGCTTGCCAGAATGCGTGCCGGCCGCACCGGCATCCTACCCCGGGGAGAACCATGCGTGCTCGCTGCACACGAGGCACGCCCCAGCGGCTGCCACTGCATTGCCATCAAGCGGAGCGACCATGCGCACGCAGGAGCAGTCGGTCGTGTCAGTCGGTTCGGCACACGGCTGCGTGGCGCTGAGCCCCTCGGGGCGATACCAATACCACCACCAAGGGCTCCAGCGGCGCTGGGGCTTCGGGCTGCCATGGGTCATGCTTCCCTCTGGCATCGTAGTGATCCTGCTGCTCCTGGCCACTTGGGCTGCCACCCCCGTCATGTCGTCGTGTATTGTGTCGCGTTCCACCTCAGAGTGCCACATGCGTAGCTGCGCTAAGGTGGTTGCTTTTATGGAGGACGTGACGCTACTGCCCGCCACGCCACGTAAGATCTTTACCGGCTCGCATGCCATGAATACAGCGCGGTCGAGCCGCCGCCGCCTGCACACGTCACCACCAAAAAGGATGCCGCGGTCGCCTTGCGCGACCATCGGGTCTACGGACCTCACCAAGGCGATGGCCACCCATACATCCGTCTCTCTCAGCTCCCTGGAGCCGTGGGACGACGCATTGCATAGTCCGCCCCGATTCAGCGACACGCCAGGCAATCTCAGCGCCGCTGCCGAGATCACGGGGCGGGTGATGTTGATGACGGACGAACACCAGGAAGGCGAGCACGTGACCCTCAGCATGAAGGCTGCTCAATCCAGGTACAACCGCCGCCGGACTGACCTTGAAGGCGGTAGGAAGGCGGCATGAGTTGCCCGAGCTCAGCCAAGCGCTGCCGACGGTCTCCTGTCGATCTTTCGCAGGGGCACGCACGGCTTTGTGGCCAAGGGCAGCGACAGGAGGAGAGCCCTGTACGTGCTGCCTACGTGGCCGCCGAGGCGCTCGTCGCGGACGCGGAGGTGCGCCCCGGGTGCACCCCTCCTGCGGCGTCGCCGACACAGGAGAGCCCTTGTTTTCGACGGAGGCGAGCGCCGAGGGCGCCAGTGAGGGGGCGGGCCGAAGCGCATACGTGTGCGTATATGTGCCATGCAACCCCCCCCCCACGTACTCCGCCCGCCCCATCCGCTCTTTCGACTCGTCAAGAAGCCTTCCGCGATGGAGGGCTGTTGGGGGGGGAAGGGCGGTGCCGCGCGCATCTCATACGCGCTGCCTATTGTTTACAAGCTGATAGATGGCTGTCGCAAGCTCGGACGGTCCGGGCCGGTTCGTCTCGCCTTGGCGGATCTCGTTGGGGGAGCCAATACATGCCGGATTCGTGGGGCTGCGCTCCCTCCGCAAACGTGGCCACGCAGAGCCATTATTCCCCTCTCCTCTTGCTGAGGCGCAGGGTAGCGCACAAATCTGTATGAGCAGCCACACGATGTGGTGCTCGTGCCGCGTCATCCTTGCAAAATCCTCTAGAACCGCGGCCAGCCCACCTCATCGGTGAAGTAGCGGTGGTGGTCCGCAAGAGCCGATGTCTGCGGACACGCTCGCTCGGAGCAGGGCGATCGACTCTCGGTGGACCGGCGCGCCGGTACGGGTACACGCCCCTCCCCTCCCCCCTAAAGGCCAGCCTCGAGAAAAGGGCGCATCCCCGGCTTCACCACTGCTGGAGGCGCTCTGAGAGGGGGGGCGAATGTGGAGGTTATCGAGAGGCCGTAGCTCTGCGCTGTTGGCGCGCCACGTCAGTGTACACGGCCTCATAAACGTCGGCGACGCCGGTGCGGCTCCGCAGCAGATGGCGAACCGTCACCCCAACTGTTGATCACCCCCTCCCCCTCTTGGAGGGTCTAGAAATGTCTGAACGTGTCGCGGCTGCGCATTGTAGCGTCGAACGGGGACGGCTGTAGACATCTTCACGTACATCAGGCGTGGCCACAGCGGCTGGGACGCCACATCGAACCGCTGCAGCGCTTTAAGGCGGCCTCGACAGTGGCCGTCATCGCCGCTGCCGTCACGTCCCACGTGTGGGCCGGCGCGCGCTTGCGGCTCATTGCTGTTTTTTTCTTTTCCGCTCTCCCATTGAGTGACAGCGGAGGAGGGGGGAGAGGGACAGGCAGAGCGGCACCAGCCATCGAGGCGAAGCTGGTAGCTTGCAGGCGAGTTTTTCCCGTCTTGCACATCGCCCAAGCCTTGGCAGTAGAGGAGCACCCACCCATCTACTCCTCCATACAAGCACAGCCGGTCTTCTCCCAGCGTTGACGAGCACGGGGTGACAGCGTACGGCACGAGTGCTGGAGCGCGCTGTCGTCAACGTCCAGAGACCGCGACGGGAAGAGGTGCCGCCTTTGCTACACGATCGACGGTACTCTCCCCCAGCCGCGCCGTGGGCGCTGAGCGCGGGAGGGGGTCCTCGCTACCGAGGCAGGGCGTGAAGTTGCTTCCCAGCAGGGACGCGGCAACCACCGCCAGGACGCGAACTGTGGACCGGAGCGCGTTCTGAGAGATCCAACCCACAGCAGCCGCAGCATGCAACCAGCAAGCTTCCCAGGCTCTCTGCAGGTAACGCTGCCCCCTCCCTCCGCAATTTTCACGCACATACGTCATTCGTGGAAACGGCACCGCTACGCTGCTGTAGTCAAGAACAGCGGCGCTCGCCATAACGAACTGGACGACAACGGCGCCCGGCATCGCTTTCTGGTCAACCTGCGGCCTCGCCAGAGCACCCACAGCCACAGGACCGCGACAAAACTGCGCGGTCGCTGCCACGACAGGCTGAGAAAGAGGGCTTCTCTGACACGCCCTTGATAGCCTGACGGAGCTCACGCAGCGCACACGCCAGCAATGCCACTGGAACCACCACCTACACCTTGTGGTCTCGGCCGTGTGGCCGCCGCCGTGCCGCACCGCTTTCGGCCACGGACATGCGGTCCAGTCCCAGTTAGATAACTCGCACCGCGGCGCACCCCAACGCAGGCTCCGAGTCCTTTTGCTGCCCCCCGCTCCCTCGAGTCTCTGCACGTGAATTGTCAGGTCGTGCACGGTCGAACGCCGCTGGGCAGCGTCATCGTCGGCAGCGTAGACAGCTGCAAACCTGTTGGGATGCGGCACATCTGTGTGATCGGGCTCGTCCAGATCGTGCCATGGGTGCTTGGCTGGCAGAAGCAGTAGGACATAGCGCCTCGCAGGCGCTGTCGGCGACGAGTGGGCTCTAGCTGCAGCTCGGCATGAATGGCGCCGACGCCTTCGCTAAGCCTCTCAGCGTGGGCGTATTGGAGCCGCTCCCATGCAGACGGCATGGCAACCCGTGCAACAAGCTGGTCTTGTTCCAGCGGCGTCATCAACGGCTGACCTTTGCCTCGACTTGTGACGTCTGCAAGCCGCCGCGCGACCACTCCGCCGCCGACGGCGCCGAGGAAGCGCTGATGGTTACTCGGGTACGCGAGAGCTGTTGGGCTCGCACGGCCCTCACCCTCCCTGCGAAGAAAAGGCTCATCGCGGCCCGCGTGAGAGGCTGACGGCGATGGAGTCCGGCACGCGCGTCTGCATTTGGACGGGGGAGGAGGTGGGAGGGGCGTCTGCAGGTGTGCCCATGCGCATATCTGTTCGCCTCACAGCTCGCAGAGCTGATGGCGAGGTGCCCATTGATTACCCCTCTTCCTCCCACCTGCGCCCCACCTCTGCCCCCCTTCCGTGTGTGTCTGCGTGGCTGCCCGCCCGCCGCCGATCAAGAGCGGAAGCCGGCGCACGTGCACGAGGTCCACGAACGGCTCCTCACCTGACTGCAGCCTCTTCTGCCTCTTAATCCTCTCCGTTCATGCACAGTTGCCATTCATGCGCTCCTGTGGTGCGCGTACGCATTTTATTTGGCTTTATCCCCCTCTTCTGTCACCGTCCCTCACTCCCCCCCACCCTCCCCACACACGCACACACATACATACACATATGCCTCCGTGGATCGCCGCTTTGCCTCTCCCTCGCTCGCCCTCTCCTCCTCACCACCCCCTCCTCCGTCTCTGCTTGCGTTGACGCCGGCACGCCATCCAAAGCACTCGTCCACGTCTTCTCATGGATGTCTGTGTACGGCTCTTGGCAGCACCTCTGCATCACACTCCCGCACTCGCTACCGTAGCGAGGCACGCAGAATGACTGCGAAGAATGAGGATGGTCAATCGAACTGTGACAGAAAAGCAACAGAGACCTGCCGCCGCAGCAGCCGGAGAGCGAAGCTGAGGCAATCGAAGAAGAGTCCGCTGACGAGGTAGTGTGCCACCTCCTCACCCTTCGCATCACCTTAGGCCAACCTCGCCTAATCGCCTAGGGCGCGCTTCTGCCTCTCCTTCGCTCCAGCCCCTCTGCCCAGACACACCTCAGTATCCCTCATAGCGCACACGATGGGGGTTCGTGCGAGCACGCCACTGTGCTAATGAGTGGCATGTGCCCGCGCATATCGGATGGACACTCACGCTACTCTGCCCCCACTGCCACGGCCCCTCCTTCGCTCCGCACCTCCTCAGGGCCCCCTCACCAGTTTTCCTGTCGGCATACTTTTCGCTCCGCCTCTGTCCTCGCATCACCACCCCTCGCTGTCTCACGGGGGATCCCTCGTGCCCTCGCCACCCTCCTCGGAGCCGTGCGTGTGCGGCTCTCTCTTTCTCTGCCTCTCTCTCTCTATCACCGATAACACACCCACACACGTCAAGAGGCGCTCGTCTAGCGAGGCGCGCTCATCGTTATCTTCGTACTCCTGCCGCATCATTTTTTCCCCTCCCCCTCCCCCCGCTGCCGCCCCTCCGCCCCCGGCTGCATCGTCGTGGGCGATACCATTCGCCTCACCTCTCCCGCCCCCGCCCCTCTGTGTCCCTCTCTCATCAGAGCACGACGATCATGGCGACGACAGCGACGACGCCCTACACCCGATCCGCGATTCTCACGTGGGCGAACGACATACTGGAAGCGTCCTACACGAACTTTCAGAGCATTCCCAGCCACGAGGTGGGCCTGCTGCTCTACGGCGTCTTCCACGACTCCCCTTGCAAGGGCAGTGCTGAAGCGAGTCGTCTCGGCGACGCCGCTGCCGCTGCGGCGGGCAATGCTGGTGTGCCACGGCTCTCCGAAGCGGAGCTGCACGTGCACCACAAGCGACACCAGGCGACGTGCATGCGCTACCTTCAGCTGCTGCAGTTCCCTTCGACGCCCTCCTCGACAGCAGCGGCGACGGAAGCCGCGGCTCCGAAGCTGGACTGCACATATGCGTCATCCTCGTCACCGTGCCTAGATGGACACAACGGAGCCACGTCGGCGGTGGCGCAGCAGTGCAACGCCGAGCACGTTCTCGCGATGATCCGTGCGCTCAGCGCAGAGGAGGCGGAGCTGTTGCGCGCCGAGGCGAATGACACCCCAGCGAGTGACGCCGGCAGTACCTCAAACATCGTGTTGCTACTGGGGCCGTCAATGACGCCGGCGGCGTGGCTGAGCGGCGGCGCCTTCGTCGAGGAGCTGAAGTTATGGCGATGGGTGCGACTCATGGCGGAGCGGCACCGCTGTTCGGTCCGCGCCATTCGCCGCACGATCCGCGCCTATCTGCAGCAGGAGGTAGGCACAACCCCTGCGTTTTCGGTGGCCGCAAAGGAGGCGCGGACGAGTGCGGTGGACTGTGCCCAGTCGCGAGGCGCTTCGCCGGCACCGCGCTCACCTGTTGTCGTACGGGAGGCGCCAGAAATGACCGAGCCCGAGCGAGGCGAGGCGCGTGTCGCTCACATCGTTGGCCAGACCGCGCGAGCGCATGCTGAAGATGAACCAAATGATAGAGCGTCGCCAGAGATGAAGCGCATGAGACCGGAACTGCTGCCGTCAGCCTCGCGAGTGCCTGTCCATGCAGCTGCAGTCGCGGGCGCCGCCGCAACCATCGAAGCACCAGCAATGTTAAGTGTGACGCCGCTCGTCGGGTCTCTGTCGCCCGGGCACGGGTTCTCCTCTGCCATCACGGAAGTAGCCGCAGCACCCGGCGCGCGCGCAGACGATAGCAGTGCGAGTGGGCGTAGCTGGGTCACTTCAAGCAGTAGTGCGCTCACCGCCTCTGAAGCAACCATGACGCCGTACGTTGCACAAGTAGGAGAGCTGCAAACGAAGCTGCGCAGTGCCCAACAAGCTCTCCAGAATGCGCTAGCACTCGAGAGAGCACAGCAGCCACAACCCCTTTCTATGCTGTCGGCGTCGACAACCGAAAGTGCGTCGGTGCGTTCCTCCGACGGCGGCACGCCCGATGGTGTCGGTGCCATGCACAAGGCGGCGCCGCTGCTCGTGCCAGCGACCAACCCGTGCGATGCCCAAGAGTGTTTGTTGCGCCAGCGGATGGTGAGCACCGTCTTCGCTAAGACACCCGGTTGCCAAGGCGATTCCTCATTGTCTTCACCCGTGCCAGACCCACGCACGTGCGATGTGTGTCCGGCCATCTTGGGACACGCGATCCAGGGCAATCTCGCCGCCATCGACAGCTTGGAAGAAGTCCGCGCTCGTGCGATCGCGGCGTGCCTCAAGAGGGATGCAGTGGCGTTGCTCGCCGCCCTTCAGAGTATTGTGTAAATACGAGTGTGCGTGGGATTGGGGGAGCGGAGGGGACATCGCAGAAGACACCACACGCACACAGAGAGAGGGGGGGCGAAGTCTGAGGTGATTGGCTGCGAAGTGCGCTCGAGACTCGGCGAAAAGCGAACGGAAAGGGTGTGCATATGCGGCCTCATCCAGAGTCCTTTCCACCTCCATCCCCCCCTCAGGAGGGGCCGTCTTGTGCGGGCTCACGCCGCAGTCTTTCCCCTCCCTTCTTCCTTCATACAGCCAAAGACGAATGCCCGCTCATTCAGTGCACACGGGCGGAACTATGTGTCGAGGGAGACGACGACACATGCTCTCTCTCTGCTCGCAAACACAGTTGGCTCTTCATTACTCGGCTCTGTTGTGTCGATAGATTTCTGTTGGCTCGCCTTCTCCGCCCCTCCGCCCAGCTATCCCTTGTTGTATGCGTCTCTTTCCCTCTCCCTCTCTCTGGCGCCTCAGTCCATCTCCTCCTCTTCTCTGCCGCCCGCGGTATCGCACGTCGCCCGCGCGCCTCTGTCTCGCTCCCTTTGGTTCTCTGTCTCCCTCTCTGGTCACGCGCGCGCTGCTCAGTGTGTGTGTGTGAGGGGGAAGGGGTCGCCGACTCTCAGAATGGCGCTCGCGCATTTTCCCTAACGGCCTCCTGAAGAGGGGAGGCGGACAGCCCGGGAGGAGCGTACGACGCATGACACAAAGGCGCACGCACATCGCTGCGATGCCCACCTGCCGCTGCTTTGGCGGCTGCGCTAATGGACGTGGGGCATTTCACGTCCATGGCTGTGCTCGAGGGCTCGTGGAGGAAAAAGGTGAGGTACGATGGCGGTGCGAACTGCCGACAGCTCTGCCACTTCCACTCCGCCCCCCCTCCCCTCTCCGCGGCACATCAGCGTGGGAGTGGTCTTCTTCGCCTAAAATATGTGCTCACTGGGCTCTCTGTCTCCGTGCCTCCGTCCTACCCTATGCTCTCCCTCTCTGCCCTCCCCCCTTCCGCTTCCCCCACACCCCCTACGGCGCAGTACGAGGCTCCGTGCACCGCCTCCACTGTGTTACTTCAGCGAGAATCTATTTGCTCAGCCCTCGTTGCATCGACTGCTGTGTGCATACCTTAGCCCGCACACCCGGGAGCTTGCTTCTTGGCCATCTACTGTACCACCACGAATCCCCTCCCTCCCCCCACCCCTCCTGCTGCACAGGGTCTACTATTTTGTGCAAGCGACGGGGGAGACACGCAACATTTCGCCTTCTCTACCAGCACCACGGTAGCTGTAGCTATCCCCACCCCCCATCCCCCCACACACACACCTTCCCTTCCTCCTTCTCCCCTCTCTCTGCTTTCTGCGCCTTCCCTTATCCTTGTCCCTCCCCCCTAGCGCCTCGCGACGCGACCTGTGTCGAAGTTCGTGGCCGAGTGCGCGTCAACGCAGTGCGCTCACGACGTTTTGTGAGCACCTTTCGATTTCTGTTCTCCCTCTCTCCCTCTCACTCGCTTTCGCTTTCGCTTTCCACCCCTCGTTCTGGCGTCCACACAGCACCACCCGCTATTCGCAAGCGGGCCGTTGTGGCAGCCCGACGACCTCGTTGGATCGTCGTGTTCGAGCTTCCGCCACTTCACGCACCCGCCGTCCGCTCCGCTCCGCCCCCTACCCTCTCACCTCTTCCGAGTGGAGCGCAATGGTGTTGCGTCGTAACTGTGGTGCCTCCGTGTCTGCGGCGGCGCCAGCGGTGGAGGTCCACTTGACGTGGAGTGCTCGCTGCATCGCAAGCGAGTTTAGGGACATCCGCGTGCGCAGCGGCGGGGCCGCCCCGCCGCCGTCGATCCCACACGAGCCCGTTCTGCCCATCGACTTCAACCCGCACATCGAGTGGTTTGAGTTTCCCAAAGAGATCTTCGACCCAAAGTTTCCGTACACACGCGAGGAGAGCATCCGCATGACGGAGGAGTCGTGGGAGAGCACAATGGACGAGATGGCGAGCCGGTATGGCATGCGGCTGAATATGTCCTCCAAGCCAACGTTCTGGATGGCGTGGAGCATCATGTTCTTCTACAGCTGGTACACCCTCTGGGGCTGCTACCGCGCCATGGGCACCGAGCCAGGCTGGTCGCACTTCAAGAATGTTGTGCTGAACCAGCCCACAGTGCCGGTGCTCGAGGAGGACGACATCTACCTCGATCAGTGGATGCGGCCCGAGATGCGCGAGAAGTTCAGCCGCTACGACCGCTTCTGGAACTGGAAGCCTCTCGTGAAGCGTGACGGCGCACAGACAACGTGGCAGATTCCTATGCAGTACAGCGACGAGTCTGAGTGGCGCCATATGACAAGCCGCTACTAGATCGCAGGCACGCGCGCGAGCGCAAGCTGGTCGGTGCGCCGAATGGCGCCTTCCAGTGAAGGGAGGGGGTGGAGGGAGAGGGCTACAGCGATGGAGCGCCGTGAGGATGCGACGCGCACAGACGCACCCTTGCCCATATAATGCATGTACGTCTGTGCACAGGTACATACGCCCCTGCGTGTGCCACTGCGAGTGAGCATGACTGTCGTCGTCCCTTACCATCTCACTCCCCGTTTCTCGCGCGCGGGCGTGTGCGTGCGTCGATCAGCTCCGCACTCGTTGCGTGGGCTCGCGTTGCCGCATCATCCACCTCTCCTATTCCCCTTCCAGCCGCCCAAGCCTTCCGTCTTGTCGCGGCCCTCTTTGCGCGTAGCAGGACAGGTGCCGAGGAGAAGGCAGAGAAGTTTGAGGGGCACCGCGTGCAATAATGGCTGCGCTCTGGCACCGCCTCCTCCACGGCCTCACCTCCCTTTTGAGAGAACGCAGTGCGCGTGTCCGTGTCTTCGAGGCATCGGGAAGCGCTCACAGGCACGCCTCGGTGCATGCATGGCAAAATGTGGACGTCTGTCGTTGTTGTGGGAAGTCCTATGCTGAGGGGACGGGCGAAAAGAGTCGCTGCGCTGCGGGCCCTGTCATCCTCTGCTTCTCTCTCTGACACACACACACACACTGCTGCGTCCCGGGTGTGCGTCGCATCCCCAAGAACCCCTCCCCCGAGTAAGAATGTCTTACCGTTTGGGGTGCTCCGTGCACATCGATGCGTTTCATGCCCCTCTCCCCCTCCCGTGCGCTGTCGCCCGCACCCCTCCACTCCCTCTGCCGTTCTCCCTTCTTCCCCACCCCCCATCCTTCTCATCACGCCGCAGCACTCCCAGTGCTTCTGTGTCGGCCACTGCTGCTGGGGGCGTCTCGTGCTCGTGTCCCTCCCTCTCTCTATCTCCGGTCCCGGGCGATACGCGCAATAGCGGCAGTGCCCGGGGTGGTTTCCCGATCAGACGCGTCCAGCGGGGAAGGGCCGTAGGTGTGCGCGTACTCTGGAGAGAGGGGGGGTGCTGGCAACCTCTCGGCGGCGCTCGCTCCGCCATCTCCTCCCTGCATCACCCGCCACGCCGCTGGCTAGCGCGCGCGCACACATACACACGTTTCGTCAGCATGGCCTTCACAGCACCCTCCACGAGTCTCGCTGCCCGACGCACTTTGTCTGCGGCCCCGGGTAGGGCTCTCGACAATGCCAGTAGTGACGCCAGCCCACAAGACGCCTTCGCGCTCGCATCCCTGTCCTCTGCATCGCCGCCGCCGTGCTCGAGGTTGACCCGGTGCGCCCCGAGATCTAGGACCTGTGTGCCGTCATCCCGGTCGCGCAACGCCAACTCACGAGGCCTCGACGGCGGCGGTGCCCGCCTACGATACGGAACTGACCCGATCCCCCTTCGGCGTTTTGTGGAACCAACCTACGCTGCCCCTGCCGAAATGGACGCGCCGTCGGTCGCCGGCGTGGCTGCGTGGCGCCACGCCGGCGGTGCCGACGGCCGCGGGCAAGACTGCGTTCCGGACGGAGACCGGGCAGATGTGTCACCGTACGGCGCCATGGCCCTTCCGTCAGAACTGCACCGTCCTTATTCGCCTGCAGGAGCAGCAGCGCCGAATCGGAAAGGGACGCCGTCCAGGCCGGTGCTGCTGCGCTACTCGAACGGCGCCAAAACACGTCTGCTGCTCGCCGACGGTCACATCGAAACAGTCGCCGTGCGGAGCGCAACGGAGTCCCCAGATGAGCGTTTACCTCTATCAAGTGTGAGTCGTCGTCGTCGACGACGCAGGTGCGTCGGCGACAGCGGCGGCTGCACCCCAACCCTGCAGCTGGGTGCGGCCACGAGAGAGGCGGCGAGTGCACGCATGCCCACTTCGGCGAACAAAGAGTGCCTGCGCCAGTCCTTCTGTGTGACCCGGACGCAGCAGCAAGCGCTGCCTCTGCTTGACTCTCTGACGCCGCAGTGGGCCGGCATCCCTTCGTCAGCAGGCTTCTCTTTGCACGCAGCGGGCAGCGGAGTGGCGTGTCCGCCGGTGGAGGCGCCACGGTGGCAGGCGCCGATCTTCTCGGCGATCTTCGAGCAGCCGGAGCCGAAGCAGTCATCGGCGATAGGTCTTAACTTCTCACTCCGCTCACAAGAGCGGCAGCCGCCGCCGCCAGCGGCAACAGCCGCCTCGTTGGGCCCTCACGATACCGACGAGAAGACGCTGGCTACCGTGGCGTCAGCAGCGGTCGTCAGGCTCCCTGACTGCGCGCGCAACGCGGATGTAACCCCCGGCAGCGAGGCGGCTGATGTCACGAGGGCCGTAGTAGCGGCTATGCAGCGCGGGGTTCGCGCCGATCTTGCGGCCGAGCAGCATGCCAGTGAGCGAATCTTTGCGGAGCGCCACGCCCGAGACGTCTCCGCCTCGCCGTCGATTTTCTCACTCCGGCTCCCCTTCCGCCCTTTATCAGAGCTGTACGCCTTTGCGGACCGCTCCGACAGCGAGGGGATGGCCGCCGCCGGGTCGTGGTGCGCGCGGAATGGAGAGCAGCGCAGTGCATCGTCGTCGTGGCACCAAGGGATGGCTGGTCGGGTAGGCGGAGTCGAGCATGCCACTGACAACCCTGCTACACGCACACCAGCGCCGCAGCAGACACCAGAGGTGCTGTTGCCACACGCGCAGCTCACGACCCCCTCCGGCTTCACTGTGCCAGAGTTGCTGCAGGAGCGTCTACTGCCTCGTGAGACAAAAGCGCTCCAGCACAAGCTGAGCGAACTGCTCGCCGTCCGAGGCCTCATCGACACGCGCGACTCCGCAGCGTGTCGGTTCACTGTATCACACATGTGGTTCATCCTGTTGCGGTGCCGCAAAGCGCACCGTGAGCAATCGCTCGTGGACGACTTCCGCCGACTGTCGCGCGCCCTCTCCTACGCCTTCCCGCACGTGACGCTAGACGATGTGCTGCCGCCGTTGGATGTGCTGGAGCAACTGCTAGTGGAGCTGTTGACCTGCTCGCGCTACTCAAAGGCCTTGCAGAGCGCGACGGATACCGGGACGAGCGCTGCCGGCTCAGCGAACGTCGCCAGTGCCGCCAGGTCGTCAGTGCAGGCAGACGAGGTGCATACGGCCACTGCTCGCTCCCTTCTCCACAGGATGGCCGTCGGTGCGGGGAGCGAGACGGGCCAGGGAGGGGGAGGTGTGAGCCAAACGCCGCAGCCTTCTACAGAGGCAGAGCAAGAGGCAGCCCGCAGCCCAGCAGAAGTGAACGCCACCGCAGCACCGCCGGGGATGTCACTGCGCCTTCGGCTGCACGAGCACAGCGCCTTCTTTCCGCTAC
Source organism: Leishmania martiniquensis (assembly GCF_017916325.1). Lineage (NCBI taxonomy): Eukaryota > Euglenozoa > Kinetoplastea > Trypanosomatida > Trypanosomatidae > Leishmania > Leishmania martiniquensis. The sequence continues at coordinate 145,202 of NC_090143.1, forward strand.
TCTTGAGCCCGGCATGGTCGAAACTGATCAGCACGGATGCCGCAGACCCCGGAAGTAGTGGCAGCTACGAGGACGCAGCGCTGAGGTACACAGAGCAGCAGCGCCAACAGCAGCTGCTGCCGCATCACCGGTGCCGGCAAGAGGGGCAGGGGGTGCTCCCCTCTGTGGATGCCCTCGACACGCTATGCAAGGTGTATCAGGACCTCAGGCTGCACTACAGCGAGTATGTGGAGCTGTGCCTGTACGAGGAGCTTCTCTACAAGCAACTCGCCCTGCAATTCGGTACCTTCACCATGCACCTGCACCAGGGCGCCATCAGCGCTGAGGCATCGACGCCGGCGGTGGCGGTGATCGCCACCACCGCTGCCCTCTCGGACTGCGTCTCCAAAGCCTGCCAGCCTTCGGTGTCCTGGTGCTCGTCTGCTGTTGCTGACACCTCCAGCCACTCAGGTGGTGAGGGCGTGAGTGACCACCGCGCCAGCCGATGCGGCTTGCGGACCTCCGCGAGTGATCTGCTGGCGTCCACAAACACAACTACTCCGACCGTTATGGCAACGGCGGCGGCCGCCGCCGTTACGCCTGTGGTCATGGACAGCCTCCTCGACAACCTGCTGCTGCTCGTGGCGCACGCGACGTACTACAACTGCGTCTTCTGCTTTCCAAACGATGTGTACGCTGGCGTGTTCGACGAGGATTTCCGCGCGGATGTGATGCGATGGCTTTTTTTCTGCTGCCACGGGGTTGTCCTGACACACGTGCAGGCGCGGCGCTGGCCGATACCAGCCAAGGCGGACTACATCGCTGCGCAGCAGAAACGCAAGGCTGCCATGGAGCTTCAACTCTCAGCTCTGGGTCTATTGTCGACGCATGCGCAGCAGCCGATAGCCGCGCCCCACGCCGCGATCTCCGCCAGTGCGCGAGGACAGCTGCCGCGTACTGCCAGCGCAGACAGCAGGCAGTGCACCTCGTTCGCCACGATCGCCGAGGACGGCGCCTTCGATGCTGCCGACGTCGCGGCGAACAGCGAGGCCCGGTTGGCTTACCAATTCGACCGATACGGCCGCTCTGCTGCGCTGCACATAGCCGAACTCGAGCGGCGCATGGCGCGCCTTCAGCGGCGCTACTTAGCGAGCGGTCCGTACGGTAGCCACAGCATGCTACACCGCGTGTACGGCGGTAGCGGCCATGGTCGCACGCCCGGTGGCAGTCGGCGCAGCTCCATGAGTAGTCTGAGGGGAGCACCATCGCCATGCCACATGCACTCCAACCTTAGCGAGATGGCGGAGGCGGGGTTCAGCTCCCTGCAGTGGAAACGCCCCAGCGTTTCTTCGCGCGCAAAGTTGACGGTGGCAGAGAAGGGGACGTTGTCGCGGACATCGACCGGAGAAGATACCCTAGCTGAAACGGAGGCGTCGGCGCCACTTCCTGCCGTCGGTGTGCGCAGGGACGACACTCGGGGCGCGCCGAAGCAGGTTGCTTTTATGCACGGCAGCGCTCGGCGGCGGGTGCCGCAGTCACAGCGCACGCCGTCTCTTGCCGCAGCGGCCACGTTTCTCCGTGATCGAGAGGAAAGGGCCCGTGCGCAGTACCGCACCAGCATCACCACGGCGGTGGGCAAGAACCTGGTGGCCCTGGCTGCAGAGCTCAGAGGCGCTGGCCGGAAGGGCGCTGTTGGAAAAGCACCGTGGAGGACAAATTCGGCGTCAGCAGCTCCCGTCGAGAGCGGCCGCCGAGCGAGCGCCTCGCCATGCGCTGCGAAGGGCGCCAGTGTGGGTTTCAGTGACTGCGCCGCTGCCAGGGACGGCTCGATGGGTGAGGACGAGCCGCCCAACGACAACGGTGAACGTCCGGAGATCGGAAGACAGGGGCACCGGCGTGAGCCTTCTGCCGGCTCTCTAATCTCTTCCTACCCCCTCTGTGTCTGCCCAGCACCCGTGCGTGATTACTGGCTGGCCACGCTCCTGCGTACGCCGTTATGGTGGACTACGCGAACGGCGCCTGCCGCAATGCAGCAACAGAGCACGCAGCTCGTGCTGTGGCCGTCCGTGCCGATCGACACGGACGGTGAAGTGATATCGCAGAAGAATCTGTGTCGCCTACAGCTTGAGCCGTGGCGGGCGCTGTTCGCTGCCGTGGTGGTGCCGCCAATTAGCAAGGATGCACAGCAGGCGGTGCACCAGGTTCGTGCCTATGGTGTGACCCTGCCGCAGCAGCAGGCGCGCCTCTACAAGATAATGGAGCTACAAAGGTCGCACCATCATCATGATGGGCAGTGGTGCTTGCAGGAGCGCAGCCGGGACCTACCTGTTCTGGCGCTCGCCCCTCCGACATCGGCAGTCAGCGTAGGAGAGATGCCGGCGCTGCCGCTGGAGCACGCGTCGTCAGCCGGCGGCACGGCGGGGCTGGGTGAGTGTGGCGCCAGCCTGGAGCCTTTTGCAGACTTCGTGCGCGTAAGCTCTGCAATGCTGCCGCTTGGGCCGCTCAGCACTCCAGCGAACGCGGCAAGTCTGGCAGCATCGACGACGACATCCATGCTAGGAGTTGCCAGCGCGCCGACCGACTTGCGCATCCGACGCAGCGGCATGGGAGAGACCTACGAGGGCTGCACGTCACCCTTCTTTAAGCTGTGCTCCTCCTACTTTATCCCCGCACCATCGCGCCTGTCGCTCAGGCCCGCGCACAGCAGGAACAGCGGCCACGCCCGACGGCAGACCCAACAGTCACAGATGCGCGGCAGCGTTGTGGGTCGCAGCAACAGTTACCCTGACTCGGAGGCGACGGGTCCGAGCATGGCGGCCATGCCCTCCGTTTCGATCATGCGGGGAGCGGCGCCGGAGTCCGCCTTGGCTCTGCCAGCCTTGGAAAGCCTACGCCGCTGCGCACCAGCCGATCAAGACGCCGCCTCTCCTAGCACAGCCGCGGCCACCACGCAGCTGGCCAATACCACGACGCTACAAGGACAGCCGAGCGCAGCAGACGCGAGCAGCGGCATCCCCAGCGGCGAAGGTGACCCTGGCCCACACGGCAGCGGCGCTGGCCACAGCAGCGTCGGCACCACTCACATGAGGATCAAAGGGAGGAAGCGAGGCAACACCTTTGCGATCACCGTCATCCCACGCGAGGAGGCAAAGCTGCGGCCGCGTTCGCTGGGCCCGCTCAAGAGGGAAGCGCTTCGTCGGCGCGCGCAGCTTTTGGCGGACATGGATACGATCGGCAAGCGAGACCGGGTGGCTCGACAGCACTACATCGTCCAGCATCTGAAGCTGTGCAACGCAATGGCCTACACGCAGTCAGAGGCCATGATGCGGCGGTATCGCGCACACAGCCGCCAAGCGTTGGAGCGACTGAACTATGGGGACGTTGGTGACGCGGCAGCGGCCCGTGCGATGGCGGAGGGTACGAGGGACTTCAACCTCTAATTCTGCGGGGACGTCTGCTCGCCTCTGTACAAGAGCTCAGCAGCGCGCTGAGCATCGCTAGCGGCGCCTCTTCTGCATGTATGCCGGCCCTTTCAGGATGCGGAGCGGATCATGCGCACCATTCCGTTCCTTTAGCAGCTTTTTTATTTTTATTTTTTGCGGTACCTCTTCTGTACGTCTGTGTGTGGGGGGGGGGGTGTCCGCTCTCCACCCCTTCCTCGCCCCTTCACTCCCTCGTACCTCCACTCTTCTGCGTCAAGGTGGAGCAGCGATGCACAGACATGTGCGTGCGCACAGTTCGGGTCGCACCCGTTCGCGACCCCCTCCCCTCTCACTCGTCTTGCTTGGCACCGCTGCCGCTGCGGCGGCCTCGGCCTCCTTTGTATCTCTTGCAGATGTACACCAATTTTTGCTTGCCTTGTGAGCAGAGCGGGAGATGAGGGCCCCGCGGCTGCAACCGCCCGCCCTCACCTCCGCGCATAGGGCCCTCTCCTCCCCTTATCCCCCTCTTCCCCTCTCTTTCCCACGCTCCCACCAGCCCACCCTCTATCCGCAGTCGTGGGACGGTGACGGCGGAGAAATGGGGAGGACGAGTTGATGGGGGGGGGAGGGCGTGCGCACATGCCTGTCGTAAGTGTAGAGAGGGCCTCTTCATTTTGGCTCACGCATGTGAATTAATCGCCCATGGCCAGCCTCTCACCCGTCCCCCTTCCCCTCGACCTGTGCACGGTGCCCATGCATGCGGCGCCTCTCACCGCATCCAGCAGAGGCACATCCCCAGTGAGCTACCCCATCCGCCCACCCCTGTAAGCAGTAGGGGTACCGTCGCCGCACCGCGCGGGTAAACGCCCACGTGTCCTCTTTTTTGTCCTGCGGACTCGTCTGCGTCGCTGTATGGGTATACCTCCGTGTATCGCTTTCTCTATCTAAATGTATATATATATGTGTGTATGTGCGCGTGCCTCTGTATCTCCTCTGCACCCTCACCACCACCAGCACCCCCTCTGTCTCTCACGCTGCTTCCCTTTTTTTTTCTCCACGGACGGTAAAGGGGATTACCACACGCATAGGTGGAGAAGGGAGTGTATGTGTCGTCTGAGTGGGTGACCACACGCACATACACACGCAACCACACACCGATACCCTTGTCGTCATACACAGAAAGGCGGGGACGTGCACGCTTACCGTTGCACGTCGTCCTCCTTCCTCCCTCCCTCCTCCCCCTTCGTCCGCCTCAGCGCAGCATTACCCCCTTTTCCCCTCCCTCAAGCCCTCTCTGCGAAGATAGTACGCTGCATCTGTCGGCAGCGCCGCCATCATGCCCGCTCATGCCTTTTCTTCGCCTCAGGACGGTGGACGCGCCGTTTCGGCATCGCCGTCGGGCCGTAACGCTGCCGTGGTCGACGCAGCACCGCGCCCCGTGTCGTCTGCTTCACCAACGGCAACGACATCCGCAGGAACACCAACGGTGGAAACGGGCGGTGCTGACACGGTTGACTATTCTCGTTGGGAGGCGACCGACATTCTTGAAGCGCTGCTGCGCATGAGCAGCTGTGAAAAGAGCGGCCGTCGTTCGGAGGGGCAAGCCACAGAGGCTGCTGATCTGACCACCGGCCGCCGCTCCACACCCCTCGAGTCGAACGTTTCTCCGCCGAAGGCGTTGCGTCAGCCAGGGAGGGCGCCACACGCTGCAATCCTGCGTCCAAAGCACGATGAGGAACTCGCCGGCGCACGGGCACTACCAGCGAATGCGCCGGACCCGCTACCGCCAGCAGCCAGTGCAGCCCAGGGGGGGGGAAGCCCCTCCTCCATCGCTTCCTCCTCCCCTCCCCCCGCGCCCCCCTTTCGAGAAACCGCAACGATAGCTCCGCAGAATCAGACGCCGACTCAGCGCCGCGTTACCGCCGCCCACAACGACAATGCGCAGAGGCGCGACAACCATGATGTTCAAAGGCGCGCCTGCACTTTCACAGGTTCGACCGCAGGCGTGGACTCGACTGGGCTGGTCTTTTCCAATCTCAACTCGCGAAGCGCGACGACAGCTGCCTCGTGCTTATCACCGCAGGAGGACGGCTTCCTTGCGGAGACGTCACTGCGACGAACACTGTACGCCTCACTGAACGAGACGGCACCTACTGGTGCTAAGGGTGCATCAGAGGCTGCTGCCGCGCCTCAAAGCTCAACCGTGCACACGGAGGTGGATGGTGCGCTGTGGCAACAGGCGTTCGCGACGCACGCGCAGCGGCTGCTTCGGGAGACGCAGCAGCAGGTAGAGGAATTGCGCCGATGCCAGCGAAAGACCGCGCAAGAGGCACAGCGGGCCAATGCATTAGCGGCCGCTTATCGTGCACTGGAAGTTCAGCTCGCTGAGGCGGACGCGCGGCGCGCCGAGGAGCGTGCGGCACACGAGGATGCTGTTACCACGCTCTCTCAACAGGTGCTACGTCTCGAGGAGGGTGTAGGGAGGCTGCGGCGCACAAAGGTGGAGTTACAGCGGCAGCTCGAGGGCTCTCGGGCAGCGGCAGCACAGCAGCAGCAAGCACATGAGCGGGAGCTTCGAGAACTGCGAAGCGCACTGGAGAAGGAAGTGAGACGAGCGCGTTCCGAGCAACCCCAACAAACAAGTCAGTGGCGCGGAGAACATCAGTTCCTCGAGGAGAAACAGGCCGAGTGGGCGTCGCTTAGAGTAGCGGGAGCCGCGCTGCAGATGCAGCTGGAGGCGGGCGGTGCTCCGCCAGAGTGTTCCCACAAACACAGCAAGGCTGTATCGTTACATGCGGTGTCGTTGCCCTCAGGTGAGACCGGAGGGGAAGGCAGCGCAGCGGTCATTCGTGTGGATGTGGCCACCAATACGGACGATGTACACCTCCCCGCCACTGTGGCGCCACCACAAGAGGACCCTGCTTCGCCGTACACGCGAGTGCATCCAGACGTGCTGGCGCAGCAGCAGCTGCGGGAGCAGACGATACTCTCTCAGCTATCCATTGCCGACGCCCGCCTCCAGCATGAGTCGCGGCAGCGGCGACTTGCTGAGGGGCGTGTGGCAGAGCTGCTGGATCAGGTGGAGCAACTTCGGGGGGCATTGGCGAGTGCCGAAACAGCCGCTCAGAACGCGGAGCGCATGTGCGAGACAGCAAGGCAAGCGCCAGTGGTGGGGCCGGGGCTAGAAACGGCGGCGACCAACAAGGACAGCGCCAACAGGGGTACGCCTCAGCAGCGGGGCGCGATTTCTGAGACAGGAGATGAACGGCAACCGGAGCCGCAGCTGCTGCGGGAGATTCAGCACGAGTACCGCGAGCTGCGTCGAGAAAGCGCCGCCCTGTTGGCGCGGCACAACGCGCAGCAGCGTCGGGAGGCGGAGAGGTGGATTGCCGTGCGCTCCGCTGTCAGTGCTCTCCTTCACCTGGTGGGCCTACCCAACGCGCAGGGCCCGCTGGAGGCTGCGGTCGCGACGGATTCGTTGGATCTCGACGGACTTGGCGGCCCCCTCAGAGAGGCTTGTGAAGCTTCGCTGCATGCCGTTTTGACGGCGCTGGAGACTGTGGCCGCCACCCTACGCTCGCAGCAAGAGGCGGCAGCAGAAGCAACGCTGCAGGAACAGCGAAAGCTGTCCACACTGGAGAAGGCGGTGCGCGAGGCGGAGGCGCAGAAGCGGGCGCACATGGCCACCCTCAAGGCAGCCGAGGCGCAGCTGTTGGAGTCTCGACGCGAGCTTGCGGCGTGTCAGAAGCGCGAACGGAGACGAGAGGATCGTCAGGCCGCACACTCTGCGATGTGGCGATCGGCAGAGATGCAGCTGAAGCAGGTCGTGAACGTTGTGCGGCGTGCCTTGCGGGAGTACGCGCGTCCCCTGTCTGCGTCGTGGGTGAGGCCGACGGCTACTGGAAATGCTGTGGGTGACGGCCCCGAAAGCGCAGGTGGCCGCGTCTCGAGGAGGGGCACCTGCACTCCGAAGTCGCCGTCGCGTCGCTCACCCACGCCGGCCGAGTCGCGCAACGATGCCGAAGAAAACGAAGGCGACGCTTCCATGGCGCACCCGACAGCAGACGCGGCGCTTGTGTGGGCCTCCGATCGAGACGCGATCACAGCCGCGTTGGAGGTGATGCTTCATCCCCATGGCTTCGTGCCACAGCGCGTGGCCTTTGAGGCGGACGAGGAAGAGGAAGCGGAGGCCGTCGCTGCCAGTACAGACCCATCACCGTCGAGGCCGCCCTCCAGCCCGGCTGCGCATTCTGCTAGACTGCCCATGTCCGCTCCCGTCGCGACTGAGTTGACGGGTGCGGGTGGTGACTCGGCAGAGAGTGATGTGTGCCGCGATGTGGCCGTAATCGCGCGGGGTCTTCTGAAGCTGCTCGCACGATGGCGCAAGCGTCAGCACACCCTTGTGGAGTCGCTCAAGGGGCTACAGCGCCTCGTTGCAGATATGATGGCAAAGAGCATAGCGCTGGAGGACAGTCAGCGAGAGACGGAAGCGCACTATCAGCAGCAACTGCGTCTTTCTCGCACTGCGGAGCAGCGCCGCGCACACCAGCTGGAGCAGATGCAGCATGAACTAGACGACGCGAAGCGGCAGCGCGAGATTGACAGCGCGCAAGTACGCCACCAAGCGGGCGAGTGGGAGAGCGAGCGCGACGTGCTACGTCGCCGTATATGCGTAGCGGAAGAGAAGCTGAGCCGCACGGAGCAAGCGCTGGTGGAGACGGATGTGAATCGCAGCGTGCAACATGCCTCTCACGAAGCTCTGCAGCACGCACTGAGTGACGTCACCGCAGCCCGTGATCGGCTGGAGCGCCGCCAGGCAGACCTTTGCGTACACATCGAAGATTTGGAAGCGCGGCTGTTGGTCGCCAATCAGACTCAGACGGGCCTGCACGCGCTGATTACGATCGCTGTGGCGTTTATTGTGCGACTCCTGGCGGACTACCAACAGCTGCAGGGACACTACCAAATTCTGCGTGCGCTGGCCTGGACAGATGCGCAGACGATGAGCGTCGTCGCACGTGTGCTGGAGAGGAACTGCCCGAGAGGCAGTGATCCAGCGACGGCAGTGACTGGTGAGCAAGGGCCGCGGTGGCCAACGGAAGCTGCTGGTGGGGCATCTCCGTGGCTTGCGGATGCGTGGCCCCCGTCCGCTGCTCCTGCTACGCGTCTCCGAGCAGCCGTCTATGCTGTGCGGGCTGTGATGCGCATTTCGAGGCTCCTGGCCGCGCGCCAGCGCCTGCGGGGCAACGCCGGAGCACGTCACCGTGATGGAGCCCCACTCACCTCTGCCGCCGCAGCGGTGCAGCCTGCGGCATGGCAGCCGCTCCTACTGGCGCTCACCTCTGCCATTACGTGGGGTGCCGCCACTCCGGGGCTCACCAGTGTGGTGGCCTTGCCTCATCACAGCCTGCTTCAGCGCTACACGACACGCTCCGACGCGTGCATCCTCCCCGTTGTGCGTCTCCCACCACCGCTGGAACTTGCCGCCGTCGCACACGATGAGGGCGAGGTCGGGGGGCGTGGTAGAGGGCACCGGGGGTGCTTCGACTGCAGTGGTGGCGCGAACGAGAACGGCACGGCGGGCATCGGCGCTGACCACCCGCAGCGACAGCTTATGCAGCTGCTGATGATTTCACAGATCGACGTGCAGGATCCCGTGACGCGGCACCTTTGGGCAGGGGTGGTGGCGGCTGCGTCGGCGAGTGGACGTGCGACGGCGGAGCTCCTGCGATTTGCCCAAGCGCGCCACGCGTTGAGTGAGAAACTGCTCATGCTGCCAGGCCACAGTACCACGACGATTCCGCCAACGCACCCATCGCTGCTGGCGCTACATCTTCGCCCCCTCCTACCCGATCGGCTTGCCGCGCACCTTCATCTACACCTGCAGCGGAGCGCCGCGCAGACGCGTCACGCGGAGGAGTCGAGCCAACTCTTGCAGCGGCTGGCGCAGGAAAATGAGACGTTGATGGCAGCGCTGAAGCAGCGAACGCACGAGTACGACGCCGCCTCCACGGAGCTGCAGTCGCTGACGTCGCAGCTGCATCGACAGCAGGCGGAGCGAGCGGAGCGCATGGCCGTGCAAGAGAAGCTAGTCGAGACGCGCGCATCGCTGCTGCAGGAGCGCAAGCGGCGCCGCGAGGCGGAGGAGCGAGTGGCGGCGTTGCAGCAGGCGCGACTTCAGTGGCTGGGCGACCAGGAGCAGTACAAGCGTGAGGTGTACGTCTTGAACATGGAGTTGGCCAACATCTCTGTGGGAGGGGCGCCTCCCTCCGGTGGGAGAACAGGTGCGCTCTCTCTTCCACCACGCGTTGGCGCCGGGCCGGCACTCACCAAGTCGGAGTGGTCGATCCACGTGGACGACACAACCATGACGGACGTGGTATGCAGCTCTTCCTCACCGCCTACCCACTTCGATCCACCTTCGAGCAGCTCGAGAAACGGGAGTGCACTGCACAGACACCAGTGCGCGGGCGACAGTCATCCTCTTCCGGTATCCTGCACCGCTCCCTTGGCGGCAGAAGTGGAGTGGCGTCCCAGCCCCGAGCTCGCCTACCACTACGAGCAGCTCCAAAGTGGCCACCCGTGCAGCCGCCACTCTCACACGAGGCATCCTCACGATGGCAGCAGTGACATGGAGACGAAAGCGCGCAAGGCGAGTGACGGGCATGGCGAGACGTCACCGTTCCCAGCGCAGCAGTGTCGCTCTCGCACGAAGCTGCCCACGCCGGAGCAGCTCACCCAGAGTGCGTTGCCAGGCGGGGCCTGCTCTGCTGCTGGGAGCAGCGGCCGCGAAGGAGTTGCTCAGACTGTCAGCGATACCGGTGCCTCATTGTGGAACGCGCACCTGCAATGCCAGGCTGCATCAGGCACAGCAACCCCTTCGATGACAGTGGCCAGCATGGCCACACGTGTGACGGCAGCGGGTGCGGAGCCACCGCCTCTGCCGCAGCCGCTTGCGTTGTACATCCCAAGTGTGACTCGCCAGCGGGAGCTGGCCGGCAGCGACACTGCTGAGCGTCTCGCGGATCACGGGCCGGGTATTGCCGCCATCACCACTGCGAAGACTAACAGCGCAAAGAGGGTGACGTCTCTCAACAAAGACGGGCTCAACATCGTAGGCCGCAGGGCGAAGACAGCAGCGTCACCTTCGTCATTCCCCGCCGACGCGCCAGTCTCAGATATGGATGTGTGCGCCGCAACGCCTCCGCCTCTGGCCGCGCTGCCGCCTCGACTCTCGCACGCTACCCTGTCGTTGCCGCCGCCGCTCACACTCGGTGCCGTGGCGGCGGGGGAAGGGCCTCAGCAGCTGCGGCTATCTCCATCGTACTCCGCAGAGCCACCGCGCGCGCCCACCGCCACGCCCGCATCCCCTTCCTCCGCGTTCACTCGCTTACCAGCGCCGAGACCGCCACCACCGCGGCCCTCATCGCATCACGCGAGCTCCTCGGAGGCGCATGAAACACACGCTCTGGAGCCCGCTTTATCGAGAGAAGAAGCTGCCTCTCTTCTCCGACCAACCGCATCTGCTTCAAGGCCAAGCCGTGATGGCGGCTTCGAGGCCGCACGTGAGGTAGTCGTGGAAGCTTCACGCGCCACTTATCACGTCAGCGGCTCGCTCTACTACACAGCCCGGTGAGCGCCACAGCAGCGCCGGCCGCCTGTATCCCCCTTCGTTCCACGAGCGGCTGCCGTCTTCACCCGCCCCGCTCCTCCTCCTTCCTTTTCACTGCTCGCATGCCGTCTACCGGACAGAGTTGTCGTCCCACCCCTCCGCGCGCATGTGTGTGTGTGTGTGTTGAAGGGGGAGAGGCACCCCCCTCTGTGGACGGCGCCGAACTCGGAAAAAAAATGCACAGAAAAAAGAGTCCGTCCGCCGACAAGGACTCTCCCTGACTGCACTGCTGCTGCAAGTGGCGCGTCGCGCGCACCATCTGTGAATCTAGCGGGGCGTCCCTATCGATACTTCACCCCACCCCGCCCCCCTTTGCTGCCCATCCGCATGCTGAGCTTCCTGCAGCAACCGTCTTTGAAAGACCTTCTATCCTCCGCTCTCCCTCTCCTTGTGCCCCTTTCGCAGCTCCGCGTTGCAATCAGCGTTCCCCGCCTTTCATCACTGCCCACTCCCCGCGTAAAAAAAAAGGGACAGGTTCGCGCTAGCGTGCAGGCTGGCTGCGCTCCTCTATCGGCCTTTTTTCCACTTAAGCGAACGCGCCTTCATCACCCTCAGGTTTCTTTCGTGGACTGCGTGCAGCACCACTGCGCTTCCTTTGGACAGGAGGGAGGGGGGAGGGACGACACGCGCGTTGGCGTGAGCTTACCACCATACTTCACCTCGTGCTCTCCTCCAGCGGTGCACCGCTCGATGGTGTCGCTGTCATTCACCAGCGCTCGCGACTTCCTGCGCTCTCTGATTCGGTGATGATGGGGAAAGCCGCTTCCGATGGGCCAAGCAGCACCTCCCCTGGCGTCGCCCATGCTTCAGACTCACGTGTCGCCGCCCCGCCTAGTGCTGCTGTAGCTCCACGACTGTATGCAGTCAACCCCCCTCCCGCGCCCGGCACGCAGGGTGTCATGCCCAGCATGGCAAGAAGCGGCGGCGATGTGGTCTCATCTGCTAGTGCCCTTCGATTCACGTGCTGTCGCTGCCGCCGGCCGTTGGTCGTCCGCCCTGCAATGCAGCGGAGCGCTGTACCGGTTCTGCGTTCACCGCACGAGCCAGCGTCCGTGTCGGTTGGACCGGCGGTGGCTGTCGAAGGGCCGCCATTGCACCCCCTCCGTTTGCCATCACCGCTATCCGCGGTGCAGGGCGCCGTACGCGACTCGCATGCAACCCGCGGTACTGGGCGCCTCTTCCGTCCCCTTGAGCCACCAGTGACGGCTGTCGGTGAAGGGGATCACACAGTCCGATGTGAGGACACCTGTGAGGATGCTGCTGATATACCGCCAGCTGTCGTATCGACAGGCATCTTCGAGGAATGCGACAGGGCAAGCTACACCAGCAGCACGCAGCTCACCGACGAAGCGCTCCTCAATGAGCTACCACCCCACTTCTTTTCGTCAGCGGAGCTGCTGACCTCGTCGCAGCTGGCGGACCTGCTCTCGCGCGCACAAGAGAGCTGCGCTGCAGCCGCGACAACAAGCATGTGTGTAGGGATGACCTCGGCAACTGACGGCCCACTGACGGCGTCGCCTGCGCCACAGGCCGTCAGCACTGCCGCGTCACCCTTGGTGACCCCCGTCCCAACAGAAGCGACCGTGCTGAGCGTGTGGGAGCTCGCCTCCCTCGGTGTGCCGGTGCACAGTTCAACGATTAGACAGGTCGGTGATGATGATGAGAACGGTCATGCCGCCGCTCGCTCAGGGACGTCACTGGACGAATCGGTCTCCTCAACGCAGGAGGCAAGCAGCTCCAACGTAGCAGACGGGCACAGCGACCTCAGCTCGGCACCCGCTGATGAGCGTGGCAGCGCACGCACAGGCGCGAGCCCACATATATCCCCACAAGCGTCCAGCAGCTGCACCTTACCACCGCTTGTGTACGATAAAAAGAGGGCGTGCGGAGCGCTTCCTCCACTCGGCAGCGCCACCCCCCCTGCTGCGCGCATGCAACCGGCACGGACGCTTTCGGTGGACAAGACGTTTGCAGGCCTTCCGCCGTCGACCCTTTCGTTCTCTCCCGGGCCACCGGAGCCAGCGACGACGTCTCATCTTGACCTCGGCATTAGTATAGCAACACCGGCAGGTGACCCTCTCGGCACGGTGCCCTTTGATGAGCTCTGCCGCCGCTGGATGCGCCTTCTGGCCCACACCGCCGTGCCGCATGAGCAGCCGCTGTGCATGGACTGCTGGAGGGATGCATGCCTTGCCCCGCTGCAGCAGCGCACGCGCCGTTCGCTGGAAGGCACGAAAGCCCTTGCAGCGATGATGTCGAGCACGCTTGCGGAGAAGCTTCGCCTCTTCACAATGTGCCACACAGCGCCGCCAATGGCGCCGTCGCGGGAGGCCGGCATTACGTCTGCGGAGTTGCGACGCAACAGTGATGAACAGGAGGCGAGGCAGGCATTTCTCTCGAGCGCAACTGTGGAGGCGTCCAACAGGGGTCTGCCGCTCATGTCACTTGACGCGGTCGCAGCGAACCTGTTCGGCAGTGAGGAGGAAAGGCTACTACGTTCGCTAGAGGCTCTCTCTGCCCCCCACGGCGAGTCTCTCCCCATCACAAAAGGGGCTGCCACCGCACGAAACACTTTGCTGTGCGCCACAGGGGCGCCTCTCGAGCCATGTGATGCACCTCAGCCGGATAATGGCGAAGGTGCTTCAACACGGGCGTCCTTCCGTCGCGATGCAGAGAAAATGACGGCCGAGCTAGAGAGGCTGGCGGCCGAGCAAGTGAGCCTGGAGCGTCAGGTGGCGGAGCTTCGAGATGAGTTGCACGCCCTAGAGTCCGCCGCAGATCTGGGGAGCCGTGGCGACGGGCACGCAGCGGAGACGCTCACGGCGCCACCGTCGGATGTGGCGCCGCAGGGGTGGCACGGGCTGGCAGTGGCACACAATATACACGAGGTGCAGCGCGCTTTCACCATCGGTGATGAGGCGGCCGAGCGGCAGCGCGCGATCGACGACCTCGTCGAGCGCTTTGCCTATGTGTCCACCACCCCAGTCGACGACCTCTGTTTTCCCATCGACGTCTCTGGCCCCGTGGGGCTCATTGCAGGGCTGCGGCTTGGGCTTGTCCTACCGTACTCCGGGTCCCACGGCGGCCGCGCCGGTGCAGGTAGCGGAAACGTACGCAGCGACGGCGCCACCGTCGCATCCACCACCTCTACGGTGCCACCTCTCATTCCTGCGCCCCTGCCTGTGTCCGAGGAGTGCATGCACCTCCACGGCTTTGTAAGCCGCCAGGTGGGCTACACGCAGCTGCTGCTCAGCGGCCACACGAGCACGGATTGCAGCGACGGAGACAGCACAGCAGCAAAGGGATGCCGCGACAGCGGCGGTGGCGCGCACCGGGGTCTGTCGAGTGGCGAGGCGGCGGCAATATCAGCGACTCTCTCTCCTCCGGCTGATGCCGCCGCCACGGTGGCCTCCGCCACCCCGGCATCGACCGCGGTCGCAAAGGTGAAGAACACCCGTGTGTCGCCGCTCGAAGTGAATGCCGCGTGCGGCTATCTGCTGCTGCTGCTCAGCTACTTGGCGCAAGTGAATGGATTCGCGTTCCGCACGGCTGTGCTGCGGCCTGCGGGGGATCGGAGTACGCTAGCGCTGCTGAAGCGGGTGCCGGCTTCCGCCAGCGCTGCGCACAGCGGCGGCGGTGCTACGCAGTCCATCGCCGCATCGCCATTTCCTCTCAACATCTTCAGTCTTTTCACCAGAAGAGGCGTCACAGGTGCGCCGCCCAAAGGCAGCGGGAAGTTACCGCAGGCGATGGGAACAGCACCTTCTGTCGCTTATGTGGTGGACCACGAAGTAGACTTCTATCTGACGGACCGCCTCCTCGCGTGGCGGACATTTGGCGCCGCCTGTGTGGCGGTGGCTGCGTGCGTGACAGAGCTGTCCGACGCGCTGCACGAGAGCCTGCGTTGTTGGCGGATGCGAGAGAGCATGTTTTCTCAGCCTGCCTCATGCGCCTCCCCGACCCAATCCTCTCATGAGGCGGCGGCGGCGGTTTCTAGGAATGGGGAGAGCGTGAGCGCCGCCTCCTACCCCGCGGCACGGCCCGCATCGGCAGACGTTTCGGGCAGCCTCGAAAGCTCGAACGACGCCGTGGTGTGTGCGGCCTGCAGCCAGCAACCTACACCTGTACCGCTGCCTCAGCTCGTGCAGGAGTTGTGCAGCCGTGCTGGCCATCGGAACAGCTCAGGGAAGCACGACAGTTGTGCGGCGCTGCCAAAGAGCACCGGAGCTCTCGGCACGTTTGGGAGGTCGGGTGCACTGCCGGCGGAAGGCAACAGTGGTTCGCGCGAGTCTGCCAGTGCGTCGTCCCCTCAGCCGTCATTACAGGAAGGAATACCGAAGCAGTGCTGTGGCTCGTCTGCTGCAGCCGGTGGCACGTTCCCGCTTCAGCCTCCCTTTCGAGCCCATGGAGACACCGTGGACGGCTTCTCGGTGCGCCATGGCAGCGTTTCTGAAGCGACCTGGACCCTCGGCATGAAGAAGCTTCTAGCGAACGTGCGTTGGTGCATGGAGGCAACTGTGGAGCTGGAACGGCTGTACGCTGTCATTGGAGAGGCGGACGGTGATGGCGCTGGCGCTGAGTTGGATGAGGATGGCAGAGATGTCTCTGGGAAGGTGCGCACGATCGCTGGCAGGACAAGAGAGTAGCTGATGCGCTGCGCGTGTGCATCTCTGCCGAGTGCAGGTGCGTGGACAGCGTCGAGAGACGTGGCGGGGGCGACCGCGGCTTCATCTGCCCGCCGACAATGTCCCAGAGACATTTCTCAGCACATATGCGTCTTGATCTGTCCCCGGCCCCCCCTCGATCTGGTGGGTGTCGTCACCTCCTCTTCCCGCGACGTTTCGCACGCATCTCGTCATCACAAGGCGCCCTGGCCACTGTCTCTGATCGCTCACACCCCCTCTCCCTCACTCCTCCTGCGGCGACACATCACCACCCATTCCCCAAACGGTGCGCGCCATCGCACACGAACGAGTCAGCGTGAAGTGGGCAAAGGGGGGTGGGAGAGGCCGGCGTTGACGCGGCGAGCTGAAGCATTACGCCCGACAGCCGCACTCCGCGAGGAGGAGCGTCGTACGGTACTCTGCTGGCGCTCAGCGGAGGCGGGAATGGGTGATCGCGCCCCCGTCTCCGCTGCCGTGCGGCCTCACGTTTCCTTCGAGAAGTAACACACACACACACTTACACACGAAGAAGTGTTCTTTGGCCCACAGGCATCCCTCCCCCTCCCACTTCTCTCTGGCTCTCTGGCTCAGTGCATAGACCGCCGCACCCGCGCAAGAAGGTTCAGGCCTCCTTCCACCACCACCACCCCTCCTTGCCTTTACTGCCCGCCCCATCCCTAAACGCCTATCGCCCTCTCGCTCGCTTTCTCTGTAGCGCAACACCCCAAGGCCTCTCTCTCTCAGGGGCTCATCCGTGCGCGCTTCAGCGCGTCAGCACTGACCCACCAGGCAGATACATGTATATATGCATATCCTCAGTAGATAAGGTGCCGGGGAGTGTCCCCCCTCCCCCTCCCTCGCGCACACGTGTAACTCATCTCCGCTCCTCCCTCTCTCTCACACACACGCACACGCAAGGTTACGCACAGATACGCACACCACCACAATTGGCTCCCTCTTTGCCTTCAGGCGTAGGGAACTCCTCTAGGACGACATGGCGCTCTCCCCCATTGCCTACATCTCCCCCGGCTGCAGCGCACAGTGCCGGCAGTGCGTCGCTGCCAAGCCCGACTCGTTCGCCTTCGCTTCCACTCAGGCCATATCCCTCTACCGAGTGAGTACCGCCAACGTGACCGTTCCATCGAGTGCGCGCAGCGACGCAGCGCAGGTTTCACTGCCGCATCAGCAACAGCAGACGCTCGAAACGATCGCCGTCACGGAATACCCGCTGAGAACACTCTTCGGCCATGGCGCCAGCGCCTCCATATCGGCCTTCGCGTACAACGATGACTACATGGCGTGCCTGACTCCGCACAACAAGCAGGTTCTTCTGTGGAGCCTGAAGGATGCTGAGACGCTCACTGCGAAGAAAATTGGCGGCACCACGCTCTCAGATGTCTTCAAGCGCGAAGGCAACCCATCCACCATGTGCTTGGCTGGCAGACACCATATCCTCTGCGGCACCAACACAGGGCGGCTCATTTCGCTCAACACGAGCCTCGACCGCCCTGAGCCGCACAGCGTCGCCATTCCGCCATCACAGCAACGCGGGAGCGAGCAGCATCCCCGCTCTCCAGTGGCACCAAGCAATTCTCACAGCGCCGTCCCTGGAGTTGGCGCGCTCAGCCCCGTCAGCCTCAGCGGCACGGGCAACGTGTCGGCGGCCGCGGTAGAGTCGGTGGAGTGCGTTGTGGCGGCAGCAGCGCGGCCAGACGAAGTCGCTTGCGGCACCTCAGATGGTACGCTGTGCCTCTTGACGCTGAATGCGAGCACAGGTCTACGTGTAATAGCCTCCCTGTGCCCGTTCCCAGCGAAGGAGAAGAGCGGCACAGTCCTCGACGTCAGCCCGCTGCCTGTGACCTCCCTTGCCTTCGAGCCGACCTCTGCGCAATACCTCGTTGTCGGCTCGCAAGACGGAGCGCTGGCGCTCTGTGACGTGAGCAAGAGCTCCATCGTCCATTCGTTCGACGTCAGCAAGCTGCCTGAGAAACAAATCAGCTCCATTTCCTGGATCCCCGGCGAGGCGGGCGCCTTCTACACGGCGAGCACCGACAGCCCAGTGCTGCGTAAGTGGACCGTCTCGAGCAAGTCGGCTGTCGGCAGTGTCAGCATACTGGTGGTGCGCCAGCCACCACAGCCCCGGCGCGCAGATGCCTACGATGCAGCAGACGCTAGTGACACCGTTGACGCCGAGGACGGCAGCAACTGCAGTAACAGAATGGGCATTCGCAGCATCGCCTGCATTGACCAGTCGCGCGTCGTTGTGGCGCTAACAAACGGCTCTGTGAAGGTCTACGACGTGGCACAGCAGCGGCTGGAGTGCGACATCGTGACCGGCCACACGGACGTGACGCTCAGCTGCAAGCTGTCCAAGCACGACCGCGATCAGGCAGCGACGGGCGGCGCAGATGGGATGATCCGTCTTTGGAATCTACGCACAGTCAGCCTCTCGCACAGCATCCCCGTAGGGCCCGTGATGGTGCACTCGGTGGACTGGTCTCCCAATGGCAAGCACCTCATCGCCGCTCTTGGCAGTGGCGAGGTGGTCATGTACTCCACGTCGACGTACCGCGAGTCGTGGCGCACCCCAGTCTTCACGGAGCTCGTCTATCGCGCCTGCTGGGCGGCTGGCGACTCTAACCTCATCGCCGCCACCTCCCGTAGCGGCGTCGCCGTGCTGTCCTCGAAGGATGGGAAAGTCGTTCGGCGCTACCCCGCGACGCGTGGCGCCTTCTACGGGGTCGACATCGAGCCCTTCAAGAGCAAGATGTTGGCCGTCGGCGCGCACGATCACCGCATCTACGTGTATAACCTTTCCAGCAGCAGCGATCGCCCCGTGCACGTCCTGTCAGGGCACACAGATGCCGTCTGCGACGTTGCCTACAACCCCACAGCGCTAAACTATCTTCTCTCCGGTGGCTACGATGGCACAGTGCGCGTGTGGGACCTCTCATCTGACGACACGCACACCATCTCCGTGTCGTCGCGCGCGCTCAAGGGCCACACTGAGTGCGTGCGCAGCGTGGCCTGGTGCAGTCTAGCGCCCTATTTGGCCATCAGCGGCTCCGCGGATGCGACAATCCGCCTGTGGGACGTTCGAAACGGCATCGCTGTCACCACTGTGCGCGGCCACAACGCGGACGTCGTCGCCATCTCAAGTCACAACGAGCGCCCTCTCCTGTTCTTGTCCGCCGCCCGTGATAGCACGCTGGTCGCGTGGAACGTGGCCCTGCTGCGGCAGGTGTACCTCGACGCCGCCCTCGGCGCTCTCGACAGCTGCATTGTGGCCGACCCATCCTCGGTCATGGGCGTGGCCACGACCAACGTAACCGTCTCGCAGGTGGCCGGCGCAGCAGTGCAGCAACTCGCCAAAGAGCTCGCCGAGAAGGCCAGTAGACCCGCGGAGCGGCTCAAGAGGCTGGTCGGCTTCTTCGAGGGCCCGAACGGGGCCGCAGAGGTGGCGGAGATGGCGCTCTACGCGGTGGACCCGGCCGCATACAAGATGGCGGTCACAGAGGGGAAGCCGGGTGCGGCGGGGCTCGTTGTACCGGCGCCGCACCTGGCAGAGGCGGCGCGGGCTCGCGCTACGCACGCCAACGAGCGCGCCCACGGCAAGTCGGTCAACGCCGCCGGGCCATCTTATAAGAAGCAGCGCCTGCTGGAGGCGGCTGACGAGCTCTTACGTGTGGGCCAGCTGGAGGCGTACTGCGATGTGCTGATGGAGGCGGAGGAGTGGGACCGCGCCATTGCGGCAAGCCCGGCCATCTCTCGTGCCTATTGGCGTAGTGTGTGCCAGAAGGCGGCAGAGGCGATGGAGGCGGCCGGTGACGCGCGAGCCGTTACCTATTACATCATCGGTGAGCAAGCCCACAAGGCGGCGCAGCTGCTGACACGTCTCTCACAGCGTCACTACGATGCTGCAACAGTGGTGTGTCAGACGTGTCCGCAGGTCGCTAACGACCTGCAGCCGCAGCAGCAAGCAGGCGAGCCACCGCATCACACCACGGTGGACGCAAACGGTGTCACGGCTGCGACGCAGCAGCTGCAGCTCCAGCGGGCGGCGGCGCTGAAGCGCTACGCGAATCCGCAGCTCTTCGCTGCTGTCCTGCTCGCCTACGGTCACCATGACGAGGCTGTGAAGGTCCTGCAGCACAGCGGCGATGTTGTGCTTAGTCATAATCTGGTCCACGCCGTGCCGCTGCGCGAACAGGCAAGCATTGACACCGCCTTTCGACTCTCAATGCTGCAGAGCGCGCGCCAGCACAAGTGGGAAACGGCGCTCCTCTGCGCGACTCGTCAGTCGAATCCGTACGACGCCCTCGCGACAGTGCTGACGCTCTTCCAAACGGCGCAGTGCAAGCAACTGGCGGGCAAGATGGTGGCGCAGTCGCTCACCTCTGGCAACCTGTCCACGGTTCACAGCGTCAGCGAGCGACTCAGGGCCTTTTACGAGCAGGTGCGGGGCGAATGCGGGAAGCTGCAGCTTCCGCTCGACACCGCGGCGATCCAGCAACGGCACGCGCACGACGGCCTCGCCTCGCAGAACCAGCTCGCCGCCATGGTGCTGGCGGCAGATCCTTCCACGGGCCCGCTGACGGACAGCACCATTCTGCAGAGTATGAACGGTTTCATGGAGAGTCTCCTGAGTGTCGCACTTCAGGACATCGATGGCGCCAACACACCCTTCTACCTGCGCCAGGCATACAATGTCTCTGCGTACGTGTCACTGCCGCTCGAGACGCCGAGCAACGCCGCAAGTAACACCAACGGTACCCTGTCCACGCCCGCCGCCGCGTCCACCATGACGCCAGAGCACAAACGCTTCTTGGCGCTCGTCTTCCTGGTTGCAGCGCTCATGGCTGTGAAAGTGTACCGCTTCCCGAAGCTGCTGAATCACGCCTTCACCAAGGCACGCGATTTTGCAGCCGCCTCCGGCAGCGCGACCCTGAGCACGATCCTCGCGAACGCGCAGGGCGCACTCGGTACCTACTCCCCCCACTCGAAGGAGGTCGACTGCACCTCCGTGGGGTGCGTGCTGCCGGCGCTGTCGGGCGAGGGCCGACAGATTGTCTCTGCCCTCACTGGCGACCCTGTATGCGGCGCCGTGCACGTCATGGAGGACGGCTCCTCTTTCGTTTCCAAATCTGAGGCGCTCGCGTGGATGCTGTGCTCGCACTTTTCCCCACTTGCGAGCGGGGCGCGGATGATAGCGCTTTAGTCAGACACGCGCACACACGCACATATATATATATGTGTGTGTAGAGCTCTGCATTGGACGCGACTCCTGTGTGGTCTCTGCGCTTTTTTGTTGTTGGTTGCTCGTCGCTCTCCTGAAGTCACGTTAGGGTGGGGGCGGGCAGTCGCTCTTTTGGGCGCACCCGTTCCCCCCGCCCCGTCGCCGCCGTCGTCGGCTCCTCCTCCTGTATCACTCCCCTTTGACAGCCGGCTCAGCAAGGGCAATGCTGGCTGGTCATCCGGTTGCCTCACCGCCCTATCGCCCTCTAAGATAAGCTCAAGCGGTGTGCGATGTGGAAAAGGGAGCTCGGAAGAATGTATAGACGATAGAACAAGGAGGTGTACAGGCGCTGTCACTCGCGCTTGTGCGGGTGCAAGGCTACAGTGGGCAGGGCGGGAGTGTGGTCGCGGTGCTGGATGAACGACGGGTGGCGAAGTGCTCGTGGGGTAACGAAATGAGGCAGCGGATAGAGAGAGAGGTGGGGGATAGCGAAGGCATCGCGACTCGACCTCCTCTCTCTCTATCCGCTGCCTCATTTCGTTACCCCACGAGCCTCTCACATCTTTCCCTCACATATGTGCAGCTCCCCTACCCCCTCCCCCCGTTCGATCCGATGCGTCCGATGCAGCGGCTCCGTCGACGCCTTCCTCCTCCCCCCTTTCCTCCTTCCCTCTCCTCCCTGACTACCTGTGTACTCAGCGGCGGTTCTCGATGCATATACACATACGTAAAGAGATGCGGACGGAGGTATAGATGTATCTACGCCGGCATCTGTACAGACAAATATGTGTGTGTGTATGTGCGTGTCATATCTTCGTGTATCATCCCCATGCTGACTTCCCGTCTCTGTGATCGCCATGTGTATGTGTGTGTGTGTGTGTCATGTTTGGCCACCGAACCGCTTCCCCTTCCCTCAGCTCCCCCTGGTAAGGTGCTTCATGCCTCTGTGTATCAGCGTCGATCACTGCGTCGCTGTGTGTTCGACGGGGGCCGTGGATATGTTGACCTGCGTGGGCGGCGCTTCTCTTTCTTTGCGTCTGCCCCTCCTTTGTGTGTATTTTTTTTCTTCGCTTCAAGTCATGTCTCCTCGCCTTCCACGTAGAACCCCGCAATCTTCACCCTCTCCGCCTTGTCCACACCGCAGTGAGATGAGTTTCGCTCGCCCTTCTCCGGTGCGAAGAGCACACCTGAGGGCGATGCTGTCAACCCAGCTACAGCCTCAGCGGTCGAACGAAAACAAAAAAAACAACGGCCAACAGAGGAGATGTGGACAGGGCAATGAGACATTCAAGAGGTGTCACCTGAGGACGATGGGGTGCGACAGTGGAGAGGGCGCGCGCAGCAGCAGCAACAACAAACGCAGGAGGAGGACCCAGGCAAGATCTTCATGCCTCGCCGCGTATTGCTGTGGGGCTTGCCGATTCGGCGTGTTAGAATGGGTGCAAAGTCTGAGCGCGTCGGGGAAGCGGAGTACGACGCACAGAGGACTTCGCGCCCGAGAGACTCTGCTCGTTTTTCCATGAGTGTCCTGCCGTGCTCACCCACCTCTTCGCGCTGCTCTGCTGTCTCTCCCTCCCACCCACCCACCCCCCTACACACACGCACACGTACACACAGAGAAGAACTATTCTCTCGGTGCGAATGAACGCGCGCGAAGAGGAGCGGGCTTCTGTGTGGATGCGGGCGCCGCGGAGGGAGGCATACACACGTTATACAAGCAGACACGCCGAGGAGGGGCGGGTAAGGCATGATGCACGAGAGCGCGCGCATGGGCGCCCCTGGGGGGAGAGGAGGGCCTTTTCCTTACACTCGCAAGCGCCCACACTTCATCTCTCACTCCCACCCTCACCGTCTTTGCTCTGTCTCCATCTGGACTGCTTCTTTGTGAATGAAATGCACACACGTACACACATATCTGCCATGATGAACTGCCGCACACTCACCCTCGGAGGTTTGCGAATTTCTGTCGGTGCCCGCCCCTCTACCGCGCCCACGGCAATTCGCACGTGTGCCTGGATTACAGTGCAGCAGCAGCAGCAGTAGTAGTAAGGGAAGGTGTATCGGCATCGCCCGGCTCAGCAGCGCGGACACGGTGGCTCGAACCCCTCATCCCTACATACGCCGTGACCGATACACTTGTATACGACGGCAGCGGCATCGAGAAGGGTGGGGCGTGCGTTGGCTGTGCGCACAGGCCCGCGTGTGCTCGCCATTTTTCTCGCTAGCGTGGGTGTGAGCACTTTCAAATTTTTTTTGGTTGCTGCACCCTCTGCGTCCTGCGCGTGAGGATTTCTATCGACGACTGCGGGTAATCAGGCTGGCACCGATCCCCTCCCCCTCGCCTGCACGGCGGTTCTTCTCTCGCTTTGACTTCGAATCCGCTGCTGAAAGGCATGTATAACTTTCATAAGCGCGCAGACACCTCCGTAAGGGTTGGCGGCGACGCCGGCAGTGGCGGCGCGGACAGATATGGTGCGAACAGCGGCCGTCAGTACGAACGGCCCTCGGCGGGGCCGCAGGCACTGCATGAAGATGGCGACTCTGCTGCGCAGCAGCAGCAGCAGTATTGCGCAGAGCAGCAAGGGCACGCGCATGCGCACGGTGCCGAGTCCGGTGTCGGCCCTTACGCAGAAGGGCATAGTGCCCCTGTGGCGGGCAGCGCGGAAGCGCACGGCGGCGCCGGGCAAAATGATTCAAGCGCGTATTACATGGGCGCATACTCTGGCCAGGGGGGCGACGCGCAGCAACAGCAGCAGCAAGCGTACGGCCAGGGCGTCGAGGCTCACGGAGAAGAGGAAGAGGATGTGCGTATGTTCGCCGACTACCGTGGCCCCGTCGATGGGGAGAGGGCGGAACGCTACCACCGTCGGCTTCAGCAGCAGAAGCAGTACGACGACATCCCCATGCCGCCAGACGATGCGGACCCGAAAGAGGTCTTCGCCTACTACCGCAAGCTCATTGGGCTTGTGCATTTCGTGCCACCGCGGCACTGGCGCGAAATCCGGTTCGACCTGCCGGCGAACGTCGCGGAGCTGCGCCTCTATCCGCAGCGCCGCGAGCGTGTTCAGGATCGTGAGCCGATCCGCCCCTCCTCGTGCATCGCCATCTCCCTGAAAGGCATGCTGCCGGAGAACACGACGCCGTCCGAGTACGCGGCGCAGATGGTGCAGTACATGTTCGAGCTACTGGACTACCACAAGGCCTCGACCGCCATCACGGAGCTGCGCTTTGTAAAGAAGGGGACGGAGCTCGTGCAGATGGTGGTGACACTTGGGAAGGACACGCGGCTGGCTGGGCGGGTGCTGACCGAGCTGCAGGCGGCGGGACTGCGCGCGTACTACGGCAAGCCGGTCTATGAGTTTCCACCGAACGCAACCTTCCAGGTAGTCGACTACCGCCGCACCCTGCACGATGGCAAGGGCATCTTGGCCGAAGACCTTACCTTTCTGTTGGAGCCGATTCGGCAGTACAACACCGTCGACATCAACGTCATCGAGGGCTACGAACCCGGCGTCTTCTACGCCCCGGTGAAGCGGCCCGAGACGGTTTACTCCTTCCTGTGGAACTATTTCTGCTCATACAAGTTCCAGGCGGACCTGTTTCGCCGCTACGGCGTGTTGGTGACGATGGCGCAGTGCCCCCACGAGTTCCTGCAAAAGGGGATTCCGTATCACATCCAGAAGCAGCAGCTCGAGGAGAAGATCCGCGCAGAGCTGCAGCGCAAGGGCATGGCGAGGCGCGAGGGCGATGGCATCAACGGTGGCGTCGGCGCCGGCGAAGACGACGACGACTCCGACGATGGCGTGAACGGCAGCGCCGACGAAGCGACCGGCGAAGGCCCGCCGCCCGCCTGGGCCGCGAATGCTGCCGACGAGATCGACATCTTCAGCCCGACTCCCCGTGCCGGCCGTGCCCCGCACCAGCAGCAGCCCATCTCATCAACGCCGCTCGGCCCGGTCGGGTACGGCTCGGGCGGCGGCAGAGCCGCAGCGACGCCGAACACCGTGGCCACCGCCATAACCTTCGTTGACGAAGAGGGTCTCGAGGACGTCGACGCGCTCCTCCGGCAGTACAATGCGCTCACAGAGTCGGCACCGCCCGCAGCCAAGCAGCGAGATGCAGCAGCGAAGGGGCGCAAAGCAAAAGTGGAAACGGCGGCGGAATCCGCGGCTCATGTGGGTGGGGATGGCGTTGGAGAGGCAGAGAGCGGGGCACCGACAGACACCAACCCACAAGGCGAGGCATACATTCTGCCTCCACCACCACCGCCGCCACCGCTGGTGGTGGAGGGACCGGGTTGGGGCGGTGTGGAGGGCGGCTATGGCAGTGAACCGTTCGCCGCACCGCCTGGGTATGCGCCAGAGCCGGGCCCGCACGGGTACCCGTCGCCGCCGCAGTACTACCCGCCCGCGATCCCCTACGGTGGTTGCCAGCGTGGCGTCCCCACGCCACGGGCCGACCCGTACCCGAGTGTTGCGCAGCGGTCTTCTTCGTCGTACGCCGCGCCGCCATACGCACCTAGAGACTCGAACGTCTATGGTAGTGCCACAGGTGCGTTGACCACGACCGCCACAAGTCCTGGCGGTGCTTCTTCGGCGTATCCGCTCCTCGTGGACGAGGCTGATGATGAGGGTGTGACCCCTCAGACGCTGGTGCCGTCGTCACGAGAGCAGCAGGCGTCAGATTTAACTGCAGGCGATGGCGGCGGTGGCCAGGCGGACTTCGACAGACTCCAGCAGCAGCAGCAACTGCAACTGCCGCCGCACTCTCAGGAGACAGCGCCAGCCCTGCATGAAAAGGATATGCTGCTCTCATGGTCCATGGACGAGGGCCTGGCGAGCAGCGCAGGTCCTGGCTGCGCGGCAATCATGGGGTTCTCCGTTCCCCCGCCCCACGGCTATCAGCACAGTCGTGGTAACGTAGTGAGGCAGGACGACGACGCAGAGGGCAGCGCTATGCTGGGCTACGGCCTCAACTGGTGCGTCTTCGGTGACTCTCAGCAGCAGCAGCAGCAACTGAACATCTACGAGACGGGCGCTATAGCTGGTGGTGTTCTGGGGGACTGCATTCCAACTCAACCCTCGTACTACCCAGGCAGCGATCTTGGCAGCTACCCGCAGCCGTCCCTGCACCCATCGGCCCCGTGGGGGTATGCCGATAGCAGTAGCGGAGCACCGATGATGTACAGCGAGCCGATGCCTATGCCGCCACACGTGCGTGAGGCGGCAGAGATCGTGGCGGATTTAGAGGAGCGCATTCAGGCTGCCTTTCCGGCCACGTGGGCCGCGGCCTCTGACCCCTCGGCGCAGCCGTTCCTGTTGGACGATGAGCTACTGGCGGAGCAGGAACTGCCAAGCATCTCGGAGGACTCGAGCTGCGTGCTGGAGCACATCCCTCACGCTGCAGCCGCTGCTGCGGCGAATTTGGTCGCCCCAACGACAGAGATCGAGGAGCTGCTTAGCTTCCTGCATCGGAACGTCAGCCTCGTTGGTCGACTGCTTCATAAGACCACCACCACGACGGTCGAGCAAGCGGCTGAGGTCGCAGTATTCCGCGCCCGTGCCGCACGCGCGTTGCTCATCGGCACGACGATGACCGTTGGCGCGCCGGAGTCACCGGCAGCCCCAGAGGCGGTCCGCGCTGCGTGGGAAGAGCGTACCGCTGAAGACAGGGCGATTCCGGCCGCACCTGCGGCTGCGAACCACGGCGAAACGGAAGCGTCGGCGGACGCAGAGGAAGCCTCCGCCGAGACGCAGCTGCCCGCCTTGCTTCCCTATCTCCTTCGTACCGCTTCGGGTGTCGACCTCGCTCTGCTGCTCGCCTTCCACTACCCCCGTGCCTTCTCTCGCCGCTTCTTGCCCTACGCCCCAGCGTACCTCTTGGACGAAAATGTCGCGCGCGTTATCTTCGCGACAGTGCTGCGGCGAGACACGCAGGCAGCCAACGTTGTTGTCACACATTTGCTGGCGCACTGGTCTCCGCTGGCGCAGTGGCTGCTGCGCGCAGCGGAGCTCAAAGCAGCGGCAAAGCTCGAAGGCGGAGAGGCGAGCGCGGAAGGCTCAGCCACGGAAGAGAAGAAGAGCACAACGGCGGCCATGAAGCACGTAGTCTCGGCTATAGGGAGCGCGATAGACACTGTTCTCGCCGTCCTCTCCCCGGCGCAACGACAAGCTTGCCGTGCCATCAGCGATGCATGCGACTACGTGGACGCCTTCGCTGAGTCCGTGTGCACCGCTACCGCTCACGAGGATGCCGGGGACGATCCTGCGCTCCCTCGTCTCTGGGGCCCTGACGGCGCGCTTTACCGATCCCTCTTGCGGCTCTACGTAAATACTGACGTGTGCGACGGCGCAAGGGTGGCGTCACGTATACTTCTCGGTGGCCGCTCCTCGTCATCGTCGCCGACGTGGACGTCTCTCGCTGCTGCAAAGGTCTGCCTGACACGGGACCATTACTATTACGGCGTCGTGCTGCTATCCCGGTCGCAAACGGCCCCCGTGCTAAGTCGTGAGACGGCTGCCTTCTGTGGTGTATTTCTGAAGCTGCTGGAGCTGCAGCACACGCGGTGGCAACAGCAACAGCAGCAGAGCGAGGCAACCGGGAGCGGTGGCAGCACTGCAACGGCGCCCTCCGTCAGCGAGAAAGAGGCAGAGCAGCTCCTAGACACAGCCTTCAAAGTCATGCGAACAGTCGACGTTTATACGGCCTTGCGTGAAGCGTACTTGGATGTGGAGGTCCCCATCACCCGCTTCGAGGCTGTGCTTGCCCGCCTCAGTCCCGCTGAGCCATCCGCGGTACCACAGGCACAAGTGCTGACACTGGACGAGTGGTATGAGAATAGTGGAAACAGCGGCGTAAGGCGCAACAACAGCAGCGCTGGGAACCCGCTGCGCAAACGTGGCACAGATGCAGTCGCCATCCCCAGTATTTTCTATTACCGGCCTCCGTCGCGTCGCAACGCGCGGGGGAATCCACCGCCGCCGCAGCAGCAGCAGGCGTCGAAAGCGACACTGAACGCGCCCAGTGCCTCGGGCGGGCATGGCCAGGCGAGCATTGCGTCCAGCTGGCGGCAAGAGTGGACGGAGGCCATGCGCACCTACCCGCCGTCTGGGACACCCTTCAGTGCGCTGCCAGAGGGGTGGACAAGCCAGCTCAGTCGTGAGAATGGTCATTACTGCTTTAAGCCCCCGCTGCCAGGGTCGTCGACAGATGAAGCAACGGCTGCCGGGACCGCAGCCTCTGCCTCCGCACTGACCTACAAGCATCCCCTCGACGGCAAGGAGCACCTGGTGACGCCGCAAGCCTTTCTGCTGGAGAGGGGAGCCGTGGATGCCAGCAGCTCGAGCGTTACCCTCGATCAGGTGCGCACCCGCGCGAACGCCATGCACGCTGCAGAGGCCACAGCGATCGGGCTGCCACCGCCGGCGGAGCTGACTGCCGCGGATGCGGAGGCCTGGGCGTCGGATCAGCGGCGCCGCAATGTGTTCCTCGACATCGCTGTGATGGAGCTGCTGGGCATTACATACCGGGCAGCAGGGCGTGCCGGCACCGCCGCCCCTGACACTGCCGCGACGAGTGGCGTGAAGCGCGGCCGTGACACGGGTGCGACGGGACTCACACCGGAGGAGCTGCAACAGCTGCTCATCAAGGCGATTCCGAACTCGTACCCTGCGGTGGGGGCGCCCTATCCGGCAGTCGGCCGCGGCTGGTCTGTATACCTCAACTCCGCACGCGGCCAGTACGCCTTCAAAGGAGGGGCCGCAAGCCGCCCGAGCCAACCGCCGCTTTTCGTGCATCCCAAGACGGGGAAGCATTACTTTGTGTCACCGCAGGCGTTTGTGCAGCAGCGGCAGGTCAACCTCGAGGTCGTGGCACGTGTTTCCGGGGTCGACAAAAAAGGTGTGGCGTCGTGGATGAGCGATCAGCGCAACCGGCACACTGCGATCGACGCAGCAGCGGTGAAGCTCATCCCCATCACCTACAGCGACGTGGACAAGGCAATGGAGGAGAACATGGCCGCAGCGAAAGTCACCGGGGAGACCAACGCGGAGACACCACTCTCGCCCTCGCGCGATCGCGATCGCCAGCAGCAGCCTTTACCCTCATCGCGGCACCGCTCTGAGCGCGAGGGCCTCGGCAGCAACGGTGGTCGAAGACGCCGACGGCACGAGGATAGCGACAGCGATGCCTCGCACACTGAGGGCAACAATCACGGCGGCGGCGGTGGCGGCCGCGGGAGCCATCGCCGCCGCCGTGAACGATCACCACGGCGACGCAGCGGAAACGGTGGGGGTGGTGATCGTCGCCGTCGCTAGGGCCACGCTAAAGAAGACCGGATGCTCATCTGCTTGCAGCGCGACAAGACGCGTCCTGCAGCGAGTCGCTCAGGGAGACAGAGCCGTGAAACGGTGAGCGCCCGTGAGAGAGGGGCATACAAGAGGCCATGTGAAACGCAGCGTCTGGTGCTTCAGGAGGACGGATGGAGGAGGAGGGGGGGAAGGGAAGGGGAAGGAGGAGCCTTTGCGCGGATCATTGGCAAAAGGGCGAGCGAGCGCAGCGACACGCGCCCTTCTTTCTCCTGTTGTATGCCAGTCCCCTCTGCTTTCTGGCGTCGAGGGGCGCCAACGCGGGCGCGCCTTATTTGGACGTTTGGGCTGGTCATCTGTAACCGCCTGTGATGGAGGACGGCTGAGATGTTTGTGTTGATGGCCTCTTGAAAGTTGTAAAGAAGCGGGCATCAAAGGAAGCTGGGAGAGGGGAAGGGGGGGCAGCGCGGCGGCGTCCGTGTGACCAGGAGAGTGAAAGGGATCGTGTCTGCCACCTCGTCGACACCCTTCCCCTCTCCTTGGAAGGATATTGCGACATAGCGGCGGCTCAGCACCGTCATGCCGGCAACGGGCTGGCGGCATGCGTGGCCGTGAGGAGTTTACGCAAAGGGTTTTCGGATAAAGGGGAAGAGAGGGGATAGACACGGGCACACCACACCGGGAAGGAAGAGGAGGAGGAGGGGGGCGATTAAGGCGCCCACCACCACCACCACCAGTCGCGACGAGCGGGCCGCGCGCGAACCCCGCGCAGCCCTGCTGCATAGAATTTGCCGCCCGTCTCTCTCTTCCCCTCTGTGTATGTGTGTGTGTGTGTTTTGGTGCTGACAGCAATGCTTCGGAGGTGTTGCCGCGGTGGTGTGTGCACGACAGCATGGAGTAATTCGGAGGATGACCTCTGCTGTCACCTCTCCCCCTCCTCCACACACACACACACGCGCGTACATACACATCAACCGTCACGGGGACGATATAACCAGTAAGAGTGCTGCAGCCACACCAACAAACGCGCATGACTACTTGAGACATATTGAGAAGCTCACTTGAGTAGGCGCCAGCCGATCTCGTGTGGCCTCGCTCGTCCGCAAACCACGCCTCCAGCAGTTTGCTTTGATGTCCCTGCCGCTCTCGCGCGCGCGTGCGCTCTCTCTCTCCCTTTCACCGCTCCCTCCCCCCTCCCCTTCTGTCAGTGGCGTCTGCGCAAGCGCACCACCGACATTTTCAGCAGCCCTGTGTGTCTCCTCTTTGGCGCCTCTCTCCGGCCTTTGTTGACGTTTCCTTTTTGCTTCTTTTCTACGGCACACACACACACACGGGCGCGCACTTTGCGTGGTGTCGGGAGCCGTGTGGCAGTCGTGGTAGCGGCTGTTGCTCTGCCTCCGGTAGCAGAGGCAAAGGCACACACGCGCCTTCTCCCTCTCACCTCCCTCGCCCGCTCTGTCACTCTCCTCCACAACCGCCAAGCAGCAGCGGATGGCAGGTGCGCTTGTCTGATGTTCGACCCTCTTTTCCGGCATCCTTATTCTCCGACTCCCTTTGCGCCGCTGCGCAGTATTTCATTCACCATCACCACCACCAGGCAGCCGTCCCTCCGCCACCATGTCCGGCCCATCGAAGCTGAGATGGGCGCTCTATGAAGGCGTCTATCAGCCCGCGCTGCACATTCCAGCGGAGGAGATCACCGAAGCTGATCTGCCGGCTGGCTACTCAGCTGTGTACCTGCTCGGCCTCGACAGCACTGTCGTCGTTCTCGATTCGGACCTCAGTCCCTACAACCCTCAAGATACGGCGAAGGCATCGCATCCGGCGGCCGCGCTCGGTGTGGCGACGGCGCAGCAGATTCTCGACGGCTTTCAAGCCAGCGAGGATGACGGCGCCGCCGGCACTCGGCAAGCGCAGCAGTGGCAGCAAGACAACGAGGCGGAGGGGCCCTCGAGCACCTTCCTGCTCGAGGATGAAGATAATGCTGACGATCGTCCTCTCGATCGCAGGAGTAGCAGCCGTCGCCGCCATGAAGAGAAGCAGCGAAAGAAAGAGGCCAAGGCGATGATCAAGCGTGAGCGCGACGAAATCACGTTCGTTTCGACGGTGTTCGGCCATGACGACGACGATAGCGACAGCGACGACGCGGAGGGCGACCATCATAACAGCGACAGCGACGACGGTGACGATGATGTTCGCCGGGCAGCGTCCATTGAGAAGAGGCACAGGCCGGAGCGCGGCCGCGGCTCGACCACCGGGGGTAATGCCGGCTCAGTGAGCGGGAAGAAGTTGAAGAAGGTGCGCGACGGCGGCGCGTGGACGGCGCTGGAGGCGGAGCTCTTCTCCGACGAGGAGGCCGAAGACGAGGATGGCGAAGGCGATTTAGCTGGCGGCGGAGCCGCCAGCGGTACTCGGGGCCACCAGCGCGGTCTCCGCAGTGGAGGCCGAATGGGTCAGGCGCTGTCAGCACTGAATGCCAGCCGAACGGCGCCGGACATTCCAGGGCTCTCAGCATCGTGCCCGTACGCATATCCGTTCCTCATGGAGATCGATTACGAGTACCGGCAGCTGGCGCAGGAGGCAGCGAACGGGGGGCTGCTGCTCACGAAGGAAGAGGGAGACGTCGTGCGGGGCATCGACGCGGAGTTGCGCTCCAAGGCAGCAGAGCGGGTGTACCTGCGGTCGGTGCTGGAGCAGCGGCTTCAGCAGCAGGAGCAGCAGGGGGAAGGGGAGGCGGCGAAGGCGGCGAGGAGTGAGGTGGATGCGCTGGCCGAGGCGATCGAGAAGCTGGACGCGCCGCTGAGCGTGGCCAGTGCGGTGCGTAGGCTTGTGTCCAAGCAAGTGGCCCCATTGACCGCTGCATTTGACCGCTATGCCGCAGTGCGAGCGCGGCGCGCGGTGCAGCGGCGCACCCGCACCTTCCAGGATACGTCGGTTCTTCTACTGCTGGAGCAGCTGCGCGCTGCAGCGGCGACACCGCGCGAGGACGGTACGGAGGTGATGCGCGCATACGTTCAGCAGCGTCGCCGTCACGAAGAGATGAGGCTAAACATGCGCGGCCTCAGCAAGACCGGCTTCTACGCCGTGCCAAAGCCGATGGAGAAGTGGAAACGCGGGCGGGACATGATGCTACTCCTGAACGCCGGTGCCGAGGCGCAGAAGGTGCGGCCGACCTCCTATATCTCGCAGGCCTACTCGACCATGCGGGAGCGCATGCGGGACCACGCAGAGAAATGCTTTGAGCGTATTCCTGTAGCTGCTCGCGACGGCGCTTCTTTCCTCGACCCGAACAGTTTCGCAGGCACCAGCACGGCATTCCTGTCGGCGTCCTCCTCCACACCCTTTGCGCTGCCTGTGATGGAACACCAGCAGCAGACTCGCCTGAACGCCTCGAACGCAGTGCAACGGCGCGAGGCCTTCTTTCAGTTTCACTGCCTCCGCTGTGACACGGAGGCACCTGTGACGCTGGAAACGGTGCCGCTGAATGCCAGCTTTGCCGCGGGCAGCACGCTAGCGCCAGAAGTGCTGGAGTCTGTCGGCGAAGCTGCTGGCCCGGGCAGCCGCGCGGCCTCTGTCGGCCGCGGGGGCGACGAGCCTTCCCTTCTGACAGAAGACGGGGCCTCTCTCTCATACTCCGCACACAGCGTGGCACCCAGCTCCTACCCGTATCTATTCGACCACGAGCCGCGCGCGCGCCGTGCGCAACATCGTCGAGGCAGTCGCGGAAGCGTGAGTGGGCTCTCGTCGGATGTGGAGGGGATATCCGCGAACACGTCACGGGCGACGTCGTTGGCCTCCGCCTACAGCGAAGAGGGCGAGGGCAACAAAGCCAGTGAGCACCGCCGCCGCGGTCGCTTCTCTGGGAAGCGCGGCGCGACGGCGGCAGCGATGCCGAATGGCGCCGCAGCCACCACAACCGCGGACTGGCGCTCGCACGCGAAGCGCAGCATCATGGAGCAGCTGACCCTCTACCGCCGCGGTAAGCACGGTAAGCCGGCGGTGCTGAACGACGAGCAATGCCGCGAGATGGGCCGGCTGCTCCTGGATCGCGCCATGCGTGCGGAGGCGGAGCGGCAGGGGCTGTCGCTGGCGGTTCAGTCGAACAACAGTGCGGTCCGCTTCACGAAGGTAACGGAGCAACGGCTCAAGAAAAGCGTCGACCACTACTTGGAGAGGCAGATGCAGCAAGGCACTTTATTCTCTACTGCGGGACGCAAAGCAGCGAGTGTACGCGGCGCGTCCGCGGTAGGCGTCCTCGGCGACGGCGCTGTGCGGCAGCCCGGCGTCTTGGACATAGACGACAGCGGCGTGGTACAGCCACACGACACAGCCGCCGAGGCGCGCCAGCGTGCTGTGGCTGACACGCCCATCTACGAGGATTAGTATCGAACCACCTGAAGGTGCCCCTGCGACCTTCTCTAAGAGTCATAGGCCGTATGAAGTCATGCCTGGCCAGGGATGCCGTGCGCACTTGTCCTTGGGGCGAGCGAGCCCGGTCTGCGATGGTGGTCGCTGTTGTCGGTGCTGTTGTGGCTGCGGGTACGTGTGGGTGCTGACACCCATAGCGTCTTCCTCCTTCCACCTGTCTCTCCCGCTTTGTATATACACACACGTATACATACATATATATATGTATGTATACGTGTGTGTGCATGTGTCTGTGTGTGTCTGTGTGTCTCGTAACATAAGCAAAGGGGGGCAAGGCAACACTCTCCAACAGAGATGGCGTTCGTCGCTCCACCTCAGCCTCCCTTCCTTTCGCTCAGCTGCCGGCCGAGCATTCGGGGGGCACCGTGAACGGGAGGGGTTGAGCGGAACCCTCAGTGCGCGCGCGGGGGGGGCATCATGGCGGCGAAGGGCTTCGGGAAGAGCAAGTGGAGGAGGGCCACTCTTTGGCAGGCCGCCCCTTCACCACCGCACTTCTCAGAGCGTCGGGCAGAGAAAGGGGCGGAGGGGAGGCAAAGCAAGAGGACTGCCGCGTTGGCGGTGTGGCCAAAAAGGCTGCATGCGCCCCACCTGACTCGGCGCCGCGGGTCGCTGGCGCATCTTTTATGCATCATCTCTTGGGACTTGGCGCACCACATCCCTGCTCTTCCAGGCGTGCTTACTCACCTGCACGCATAGCTCCACACTGGCAGGCAATCGCGCGCGCGCACACACGCACACCGACACATCCACATGCCCACCCTTCTACTGTGCATCACTCCTCCTCGTCCTCCTTCTTTCCCTCCCTGTGTACCTGTCTCGCGCCCTCCCGCCATCGGGCGCGTGTTGAGCTGCAGCTGTGCCATACAGCCGGCGGCTTGTTTGTATCGCTGCTGCTAACTGTGTGTGTGTGTTTGCCTCTGTGTGGGTTAAGGAGTGTGTACGAGCGGCGTCGCAAGTGGTGCCGCACTTCCGCCCTTTTTGTTTGTTGTTGTTGTTTCCGTTCGCTGCTGTGGCTTAAATCGCATAATCTTTGCACACTTACACACACACGCACACACGGGCGGTTCTCCGAGAAGAACGCGCGCTTTTGAAGGGGTTCATGTTGGCGTGGGTGTGCACCTCCCTCTTTCTCTCCCCCTCAACCCCCCCCCTCTTCCCTCTGTCTGTCTGTCTCTGCGTGTCTGTGTGTGTGCGTGTGTTGTAGCCGTCGCTTCTTAAGTAAACAGGCCATCTTCCCCCCTCTCCCCACCCCCCATCACACACCCTTCATCACTGCCTCATCTTCCTTTTTCGTTCACTGAAGCCACCACCACCACCACCCTCTCTCCGCTCACGTCCTCCTTCGCTGCTCAGCCGTCGGCGTGCATACTGACCACGATGATCTCCTGTGCGGCCATTCAGCGCCTCGAGCGGTATGGGTCTCTCGGGCTGAAGCGGCACAGCACAGAGGATTTTGTGAGTACATCACTCAAGGACGCGCGACGTGCAAACATCTATGCCCTAACGCTACTCAGCTCGTGGAAGGAGGCGGTGCACGCCGTCCGCGGTGGCGGCGCCGATGCTGTCGCCGATGCATCGAAGGAGCCGGCTCGCTACACAGAATCACTCATCTACGCCGCCAGCTTCGCGGTGGCCCTGACGATGCAACACCTCTTTGAAGTCGACACCTCGGCGGCGGCGGCGGCGGAGGTCAGCGCGAGCAACAAAATGGCGGGTAGATCGTCTGACCCGGAAAAAATGGCTAAGAGGGCCGCCAGGGAGAGTGCGGGTGCCAGCGGGGGCAGTGGCAGTGTGAACGACGCGACAGCCGTCTCTTTCATCTTCCAGGACAACTACGCGCAGGCACTCGATCTCTTGACAGTTCTCAAAGAGATGACAGTAGCGATCAGCGGTGGCCGTGCTCTGCGGAGCAACGCCTCATCTGAGGGCTTCACGAAGGCCGCTGCACATCTGCTTACGAGCAGCACGGACCTCGCTCTCCTCCTACTCAGCGGCGCATCGACGGGCTCGAGCACTGCTTCGCTGGAAACGGATGCGTCGCTGCTAGAAAGCACCCGCAGTGAAAAGCAGCAACAGCAGCAGTGGGAGGCAATCCTTGCGCAGGTGCTCGTGTTGGTGGCTGCGGCAGCGCAGATGCTGCGCCGCGTGCAGGCAAGCTTTCCTATCGAAGATCTTTACCATACCCGGCCTTGTTCAGCGCTTCTGAGGAACGTCGCGAATAAGCACAGGCAACTCGAGCAGCGACTCAAGAACGTCAGCGGCAGCAGCGACGCAGCCGCCGAGCAGGGCCGGTGTGCAGCCCGCTACACACGTTTCAGGGCTGCCGATGGTGAGGCGGTGCATCAGGAGGCTACGACGCGTGCTCCAGCGCTGCTGAGTCTGCTGCGCGGGTACGTCCACCGGTGCGCACGTCGCGCCACCTCAGGAAGTCAGCAGCCGTTGGCCGCCAGCCTCTTCGCTCTCTTCTCTCTCTTTCAGCGCCTTGCCTTGTTGCACGGCGCCCTGAGCACCGTCATGACGCTCCTGAAGGGGCCTGCCGCGCAGCTCTGCAGCGCCTGCGAGGATGTGCAGCGTTGGCTGACTCAGCTTCTCTCCAGCACCGCCTGCAACCGTGCGACCCGCTACGTCGTGTACTTTCGAGAGGATGAGCTGCGGCTCATGCAGCACAATGTTCGCCAGGCCTCCGAGTACGCGCTGCTTACCTTTGCCACCACGCCGCCTGTCGACCCAGGGCTTGTGGGGCCGCTGCTGCAAGGGGAAACCGAGGCCGGCAGCAATGACGAGGTCACGCATGCCCGCGCAGCCCTCGTGCTCGCGCAGTGGTGCGTAAGTGCTCCATTTTTTTTCGAGAGCTTCTGTCGAGACGAATCATGGACCTCCTTCGCGCAGGAGCAGCGGCGGATTGTGCTGCTGCAGCAGTCCCGTGCACGTCGAGGGCTCGACAGGATGTCGCGCCGGCAGCAGCGGAAGGAGAGGGCGAAGCAGAAGGGGCTACGTTTGGATGAAGAACGCGGCAGCCGATCCTCCTCGGTATCCGGCGACTCTAGTGATGCTGCTTCTGTGCACAGCAGCGCCTCCGACACCGCGTCCTTGGCAGGCAGCCGTCAGCGACGGCAGCGCCACGAAGGCAGCGATGGGGACGAAGCGTTGTGTCTCTCCCCGCACCAAACACCAGATCACCACCGTCATCACGCTGGCGGCAGCGTTGGTGGCAGTGTGACGTCGCTTTCCAGTCGCGTGTCGCTGCTCTCGACGTTCTCCAAGCACTCAGCTGCCTCTTACCTCTCCTTTCTCTCTGTGCTGCGGCCATCGACTGTGGCCGGCCTTGCAGGGGGCGGCGCTGGCGCCGGTGGTAGTGCGGACGGCGATGGCGAGGCGACCGCTGCTGACGCGGATCGGCAGATGCACGAGTCCGAGGATGGCAACACAAACCTGCCTCTCATCCTGCTCGAGCAGCTCACGTTAGGCCTCCATCGCTTCATGGAGGCCTATCCGGCAGAGCTGCTAGACCGCTACGGACTGCGCAGTCTGTCGTGGAGCAGCATCGCACGCCTGTTCGCCTTTGTGGAAGGGTCTCTGGCGAACAGGACGAAGGCGGTAGGCGAGGCAGCAGCAGCAGCAGTAGCACGACGTCAACGTAGTTTCTCCCACAATGGCCAGGAGCCGCCGCAACAACTCCTCGACTTCGCGCAAGATCTGCGCTACAACAAAGGGATGGGCTACGAGTGTCTCGGGCTGCTATTCGCCAAAGTGGTAGCGCCGCTTCTGGACCCCGCCCCATCGCGGGCGATCGCGCCGACGTCGCAGCAGTGGCAGTCGTACCACTCCCCTCTGGAGACTAGGAAGTTCGACGGTGATGAGAGAAGCGGTGATGGGGACAGCAGCTTCGGTGCCGACATGGACGGTAACCGCGCCGATGACGGACTCTTTGCCAACGCCGCCGCGGCGGCAGCCCCCGTGGGACGGGCGGTATTGGCCATCAGCGACGACCCCGCAACCCGCGCCTCGGTGGAGGCGGCCTTGTCGACGTGCCTGACCGCGTACGAGACCGTCGCACCGCAGGTGGTCGATATGAATCTCCCGACGATCCTCCGCCTTGCCGCGCGCACCGCGGCCACCTCAGCGGGGCTGGCGACGTCACCCGGCTCCTCCACGTCACCCGCGTCCCTCTCGAGTGTGTTGATCGACTTTATGTGCCACATTACGGCTCGGTTGGGCCGCAGCAACGACCTGCCGCACCTCGTCGATGCCCTGCTGGGGCGACACGACGTGGCGGCTATCGGTGGCAGCGATACCGCGCCTGCTATTCACTCGCTGCGTGCGGTGGTGTCGCTGGCCCCGGTGCGGCAGGCACTGATGGAGGCTGCCGGGGCGTCATTGGACCCCGAGAGCCTTCTGCTGCGACTCAGTGGCGTCGCAGCGGAGCTTGGGAAGGGCATTCATCGAAGCAGCATCAGCAGTCCTCGAGATGGAGAGTGGGGTGAGCAGTCGCCCACTGCAAGGCCCTGCCGGCGGCAGGGTAGCGCTGAGGTTCAGCGCACGCTTCTCGCGCTGGAACTCATGGAAGCGATTCTCGCGGGGGTGGCACCGACGTCGGTCTCGGCGAATGCGGTGCTGGAGCAGACTACCCAACTGGAGCTGTTACTCAGTGCGTCATTCATGGCAGCTGTGGAGGAGCAGAGGAGTGTCAAGAGCGCAGCAGTAGCACTCGACGGCAATGGAACGGAGACTGAGACGGCTGGTGAGGTCGCCGTGCACGATACGCGCCTGCTACTCATTCAGCACATGTACACGATCCGCCAATGCCGTGCCATCACCGTCCTTTGCCTGCAGGACCTCGGCACCCAGCACGTCCACGACTACCTTCGTATGCTCGAGGATGCCCTGTGGCAGCTGAAAAGTCACGTGGGCACTCTTCTTGGCTCGCTGACGTTAGCGGAGTTGCAGCCGTTGTTGCAGTCGCAATCAGAGCGGGACGGCGCCAACGACGTCGTCGCTTCCACGTCGCTGGCACCGGCCCAGCTGCAGGCCCCACTCCTCCTGCTGTCGCTCGTCCTCCAGCGTCTGTCGCTAGCGCGCACCGTGAGCGCTGCCCTTGGGATTCACGCAGGGCCCGCTGAGGAGCTGCGCAACATGGTGGCGCACCTGTGGCACTGCCTCGGCAACGACGGGCTCGGCGCAGATTCGACAACACAGAAGCAGCAGCAACTGCAGTCAACCGGGGCGTCACTGTGGCTGGCGAATGGAATGTCTGCCGAGGAGTGGGCCACCCTCGTGGCGCTTGGCAAGGAGAAGGATGCGCGCGCCGCGATGGTGGCGCTGCTTCTGCGCTCCGCCGCCTTCGCTTCCACCGAGACGACCGAGACGCCGGCGTGGCTGTCGCGGTGTCTACAGTGCGTCCCAGGAACGGTGCTGCGCGCCCTCGTTGAAGCATTTTTGTCCCTTTCCGTAGAGGATTTCGGCGAGCTAGGGCAGCGGCAGTGGATGGCCCTTACGACGTCGCTCATGACAGTGTACGCGGTGATTGGCCACAACCCCTACTGGCCCTCGGTCCTCGCACACACGGTGCGCTCGGTGATGCACGTGGCACGGGCGTGGCGGAAGCATGCGAGGGAGATGCGCGGCCGCCTCGAGGTGACCGCAGCGCAGGTCCGTGGCGACGCCGCCGCGTCGACTACGTTCACGCTGCGAACGCGGCAGCTCATATCTCTGTTGCTGTGCACCGTGCGCACTGAAGCGCGCGCCGCGGAGGTGCTCCGCCGCGTTCTGTTGACCTTGGCGAAGGAGTCGGCGGCCGTATCGTTATCGGCAGCAGCCCCGGTCCTGTCACGCAGCGGCATGTCCGTGGCTTACGTAAAAGCACTGAGGGTGCCGGCGACCTCGCTCAGTGACCTGAGTGCACCACTTACGCAGACGGCGCCTACCCTCACCGCAGGGTTAAGCGGTGCAGGCGAGGAAGAGGTGGTTGCTGCTTTGAGGGACTTGACGTTCGAGGATGAACTGCGCGATGTCTGTGTCGAACTCTTCGCCTCTGCCTTTGTGAGGCGTCTCTTTACTCTGGCAGGACTCTGCGATGACCATACGGCGGCGGCCACGTCGTCACCCTTCTCTACGGCCACGGTCACCATACGTGCATGCATGAGCACGCTCGCGCTGCTATACCAGATCTGTGTGGCAGCCGCGCAGGCGTCGTGGCGGGCCAAGGCAACGAACGGCGACGTTAAGGCGCTGGTGCACACGCCAGCGGTAGTGTTCATGCACACCGTTGCCGCGGCGTTTCATGCACGCGGCGCTGCCCTGGCGTCCAGCAACAGTGCCTCCGACAGGGCCGCAGCCGATGCGGCGCTGTCGGCGTTTCTTGAGAACTTTCACAGTCATGGTGAGGCGCACGCAGAGCGGCACTTGTTCGTCCACATCGCACCCGCCGCCACAGCCGGCGAGAAGGGACAAAGAACTCGCGACACGGCAGAGAGCGATACTGGCGGTATGGCCAACGCTGCGAGCGCTTCCTCTCCGACGACGTCGATCGCTGCTTCGCCAAGTGCTCTGGACGCGGTGGAGGAGCTGTGGTGTGGGCAGCTGCGACTCGCTGCGTGCGCTGTGATGCATCTCAGCCACACAGTCGAAGACGAGAGCTCCTCCTCTGCTGACGCGCTACAGCAGGCGTGTATCGCGTTTTGTCAGCTCTTCGCGTGCATGTGGGCCAGCGCTAACTGCAAGCAGCACCAGATGTCTAAGAGTGGTTTTGGTGGTCGTCGTCGCACCGTTTGTGACGAAGCTAACCTAAATCTTGGTCACAGCCCAATGGCCAGCAAGCCGACAGCGCGCCAGAGCAGTCTCGCGGGAGGTGTCGACGCATTCCTAGCCTCAGTGCTCTGTCGAGCGCACACGACTAGGGATGGCAGCAGCGACGACGTCAGTGGTGCGACAAGTGAGGATCTGCGCTGTCAGCTGACGCGCTTTTTCGGGCCCCAGGCGACAGCGACGGAGGGAGCAGCGCGCAGTGACGAACACTCGCAGGGCGGCGAGCATGAGCGCGTGTGGACGCAGCTGTTGCGTATTGGCGATGAGGCTGGCGCAAGTGCCTTCTGGCTCTTGTGGAAGCTCCAGTGCGTTTCTGTCGCCCTTACCGACAGCGCTGCGGCTGACAACGGCTTCCAGACGGAGTCGCAGGCGCGTGTGAAGAAGTTCCTGGAGGCCTACTATGACCTGAACGCCAGCGTCGGAGGCTATGCGGAGACGGCGATGACCGCGAGCCCTGACGCCCGCCTGGTGACGGCACTACGGGCTGCGAGGACGGTTCTTCGCCTTGCACCCGCTGAGGCAGCGCCACCACTCTTCAACGCATTTGTGGGCGACCTGCTGACGCGCATTATTCCCGCAGCGTCGCCACGTTCGAGGGCGGCGGCGAGTCTGTCTGGCGGGGCGGCGCCGGCGGCGGCGGCGGAGCTGCTGCTGCATCTGTTTTCCATTCGCCCACGTTTACCAGCTGATCAGATGCTGCCACGTGCGCAGCACCTGCTCCTGTGGCTCTCGCACGCGCACTCTTCTGCCGCTTCACTGGAACCGTCGAGGGTGCACCGACGTGCCGGTCCTTCATGGCCTTCTCTGTGCATCCGCGTCTGCGCCGCTGTCGCTGCGCATCCCGCTGTAGGAAGTGCAGCAGACGCGCCTGCGCTGCTGGACGCGAGGCACGGCGGAAGGCAACGCAGCAACGGCGACTGTGCCGCACAGGAACTCATCGACAATGTGTGGCTACTGCTGCTTTCGCTGTTGGGGGACTCGAAAGCGCCACGCAGCGCAGCCGGGTCGCCAGCACCGCCACTGCTCCGAGAAGGTGAAGTGATTCAGCTGATCCTGCTGCTCACCAAGGCTTGGCTGGGGCACCCCGTGCGCCAGCAGGTGCTGTGGTCCCGCCCAGCAATGCTGCCACCGCTGATGTGCGCCCTGTTCACGTGTGTGATGCGCGGAATGGAGTTGGAGCAGTACTCGCCACGCCTCCTTAATGTGCTGGCAGGTGGGCTGGCGGCGATGGCAGCCCATGTGGACGCTGCAACGGCGAACGAGGGCGATGACGACGTTGACAGTCTCGATGGCGATGGCGATGGTGATAAGGACAGTGGTGAAGGGGAGGCCGAGGGGTCGGCAAGCGGCGTACCACGCGCAAAGGGCGACGGTCATCACGGAAACAAACGGCGCCGGCTCGAGGCCGCTACAGAAGCGCGGGCGAAGTCTCCCGCCATCCCCGCGCATGTCAAGCGAGCCGCCCTCGCCGCTGCTACAGCGGCGCTCGTCGAGGTGGCACACCATCACATGCACGTCTTCACCACCTTCAGCAGTGACACAGACTTTCTCTTCACGGATTTCCTAAAAGTGCTCAGTCAGCACTTCCTACCCACCGTGACGCGGCCGCCTATCGCCCACCGCGTCGGCGTGCGCATCGCCGGCACGGTGCGGTCGGAGATGACGTTTGCAGATCTTGTGTACACGTGCGTGGGCAACGTCGAAAGTAAGTCGCTTCTGAAGCAGGCGGCGTTGCGCATGGAGGAGGAGGAGGAAGGGGTGGCGGATGGTGGTGGCAGCGCTGCTGCCGTGGCCAAGAACGCTGAACGTGGACGAAAGCTGACAGACGGTAGCAGGAGCATCTTTCAGGTCACGTAGCACAGGCGCCCTTCTCTCCCTCCCTCTGTGTGTCTCTGTGTGTCTGTCGTATGGCTCTACTGTGCCCGTTACCCATTCAGCGACGAGCGTGTCATGGGTGCAGCTCATCTCTCTCTCTCGAAGGTTCTCGTTTTCTGTCTTGCCGATGCGCTTCGCTACATGTCGCCGAACGGAACAACGGAAAAAAGGGGGGAGGAGGAAGAGAGAGCAGCAAAAGAGGCAGGAGAGGATGTGGTGTGACGGTAATTGGCTAAACAGGCGCCACTCTCAGAGCGCCCCCCCCCACACACACACGCACACAAACGTTCGCTTGCGCGCACCATTCCTTTAACGAAGCAGAGGGAGAGAAAGAGAGGAACATCGAAGGGGGAATGCGCGCGTCGGCAGACGCTCATCCTCACATGCCGCACTGACGCATACGTTGAGCCATGTGGCGGTGCGCACGTTTCGGCGGACGAGAAGACATGCACCGCCACGTGCCTCCTTCCCCTCTGCCCCGCCCGGCCTCTCCTTCGCTCTTTGCGGTCGCACACCCCATTCTCTCTCTCTCCCTCCCTCCCTCTCCCTTGCGCTTGTGGTCTCCAATGCCCGCGGATGCGTCACACGCGTGTACACGCCTGTGTAAGGTGATCGCGTGCCTACCTGTAGGTTTCTTGGCATCTCTTCTCCCCTGTCTCGCGTCCGCCGGATCATGCGTGAATGCATCGACACTCTGCTGTCGCTACGGCCCCGCGATGTTATTCAGCAAGCTGTTTATGTCGGCCTCCTGCTGAGCATAGTCCTCGTTGGCTGGCGCGGCGTGGTGTTGGCCACAAACTGCGAGTCCAGCATCGTCGTCGTGCTGAGCGGGAGCATGGAGCCTGGTTACCAGCGGGGCGACGTACTCCTGCTGCACCATCTCCCGGCGCATCCGGTGACGGTGGGTGACGTCATTGTCTACTCACTGCCGGAGCATGAAATACCGATTGTCCACCGCGTCCTCCGCATCCATGAGCGGGCTGAGGATCACAAGAAGCTTTACCTCACCAAGGGCGACAACAACGTGAACGACGATCGCTTTCTCTTCCAGCATGGGCGAGAGTGGGTGGAGGAGGACATGATTGTTGGCAAGACGTACGCCTATTTGCCGCGCGTCGGGTACGCGACGATTATGTTCAACGAGTCGAAGCTCATCAAGTACCTCGCGTTGGCTCTCATAGGCTTCTTTCTCATGACGTCCACAGATGACATTTAGTTAGTGGTAACGCCTGCCGCTGCCTCCCTGCACCCGAGCACTCAACACAGGTGCGTCACTGTCTGCAAGTGCGGGCCGAAAAGAGTTGGCACTGGAGAGAGGAGGGGAACGGCAGCGGCACCGTCGCTCACTACCATGGATGGCGCCTATGTGTGGTCGAAGCGCGTTCGGTTCTCGATGTGCTCGAGCATAACTTTCCTTCACCGCTCTCACGGGCCGGCTCCCTTGTACTGAGCTCTGGATCCCGGGTGGGCGATGCGGCCGCGGTGCGTGAGCGCACAATGTGTCGTCGCCCTTTTTTTCTTTTTTCTTCTCAGAGGGGAGGGGGGCGGGGCGGGCTCTGTATAGTTCTCTGCCGGTACGTGCGCGTATCTTTGCTGCCAAGCGCTTTTCTGGCGAAGAGGCGTGGAGACAGAGAGCAAAGGCGTCTGCGCCTTCCACTGTGCGCCCGCGTGGTTCACCTCCCCATTCCTCCGTCCCCCCTCCCCTCAGCTCTCGTGCGTGTCATGTGCTGGTGTACGGCCACCGTAAGCAAACTGACAAGGGAAAGGAAAAAAAAGAAGCGCGTGCCTGACGGACAGGTACAAAGAGGGTGCGAATGTGTGTGGGTGTGTGTGGGTGGGTGGGGAGAAAGAGGGAAGCGGGATGGTGGTGGTGACGTTGAAGCATACCCCCCCTCTCTCCCACCACCACCACCACTGGCACCGTCGCGAGCCTCCGTCTCCACCTGCGGACCTCTTCACCATCCCCGTCTCGCCTCCGCGCTCACCCCTGAGCGCACCAAAGTGGCAGCGTGTTTTTTTTGCGAATCACCTCAATGCACGCACAGAGAGTATGTGTGGTGTACGATGGAGCGGAAGGCGCGTCTTTCCCGGACGTTTTTGATGCTCGGAGGTATGATGGCAGTAATGGACACACACACACCTCACCGCCTGTTCACCAGTCTCATGGGTGGCGCTTCTCTTCCTCCTCCTGAGCAGTACGCTACACGCGTACGCTGACGCTTACAC
The DNA here is from genome assembly GCF_017916325.1 of Leishmania martiniquensis. NCBI lineage: Eukaryota > Euglenozoa > Kinetoplastea > Trypanosomatida > Trypanosomatidae > Leishmania > Leishmania martiniquensis. The sequence continues at coordinate 189,814 of NC_090143.1, forward strand.
GCACACACACACTTACAAACACACACACAGAGGGAGAGAGAAGCATCGACGCTTGAAACTTTCCTTCCACATCTTTCATCAACGGACATTAGCGCATCTTTCGAGGGGGCTGCACGAAAGCGATGCACGCGGCGAGGCGATTGCCCCTCCTTGTTGCCGCCTTTGTGGTGGCGGCCACGCTCTCCCTCACAGGTGACACCGACTTCTGGGGGGCTGGTGTGACACTAGAGCGCACGGATGGCCCCATCACGAAAGAGCAGTGCCTCATTCTCAACCCGCGGCCGACCATTACGACGTGCAGCGCGTACCTGCCGCCCATCATCGATGTGTACGGCTTGCTGCCCTACGACACGGTGCAAGCCTACAGAACATGCGTCCAGGAGCGGTGTCTTTGCACCGGCGCCGCCACGAGCATGAACATCACGACGAGCGGCATCTTCTGCAACAGCTCTGGCTGGATGGAGAGCGGCTACACGACGTGCAACGTACTCGACGACTGCTTTGCTAGCTTCTGGCGCTGCGTGAATAGCGCGCTCTTCGAGCGCTTCGTCAAACAGCGCCAGGCTCTCACAACATCAGAGGTGAACCTGATGGCCGACATCTTTGCCCACGGCAACCGCCCAGGTGAGCCGTTCGACATCACCGATGCGTACCGCTCGTGTCGTCTTATCATGTGCGCTGCCGCAAGCTCCCGCAAAAACTGCGGCCTCGTCACATGCCTGCCAAACTATACCCAGTGCGACGAGTTCATCCACCCTCCACCGCTGCCGTACACGCATCAGCTCTGCACACAGGGGTGCCGTGCCACCTTGCTCATGATGGCGATGACGATCGCCCTAGTGGCCTTCTCTGTGTGCTGCTTTGGCTGCTGTCCGGCTCAGGTACGCATCCGCGAGCCCGTCATCATGGAGGAGTCGCCAGAGAAGAAAGCAGAGCTGAACTCTGCGTGGAGGAGGTCAGATGTCCAGGGGGGTCAGCAGCGGGTTGGTGGGCAGTTCTCATAGTGGACGATGCGAGAGGGAGTGAGGGCGGGCGTGGACAAGAGCGGATGCCAAAGGCAGGAGGGTCGGAGAGGGGGCGAAACGGAGCGCGAGGGTGGTGGGGGAGGTGAGGGCGCTGACTGGGGCTCTGAAGACGCGACCGAGCTTCCGTGGCGGATATCTGCACACCCCGCACCCCCCCTTTGCAAGCGCCTTCCTCCCATTACCTCTTAGGTTCCGCCGGCGGCTGTCCTCCGTACGCTGACGCCCGGATGCAGCAGCAGCCCGGTCACGCATACGTCATCGTCATCTTCGGGTGCCCCGCCCTCCTCCCCATCCTCCCAACCACGAGTACACATCGTTAGGAAAGCTGTTTGGATTGCTGTGGCGTGCTTACTTCTCCCGTCGACCCCCTCCCCCTACCCATCTCCTTCTTCCAGCACGTATTGATCTAGGCAGCATGCTGTCCTCCTCATCCCCCACGCACACACGCGTACACGCACCTGCACCACACGACAGGCCGAGAGAGAGAAAGAGAAGCACGGCGAAGGGGAGGAGAGGCAATAGTCCCGACAGAAGCCGAAGCGGCGATCAGACACCTCTGTCAAGCGCGCACGCCGTCTGCCCGCCCGCCCTCCCCCTCCCCTCCTTTGAAACACCATCGTAGCTGTTGTTCTACCCATGTACGCTCTCGCGCGCGTCTGCGTCAGTCTATGTGTGTCTCTCCTTTCAGTTTTTTTTTCATCGTTGTCATTCGCTGCGCGTACGTGTTCAGTGGCTCCCTCCCCTCCCCTCCCCTCCCCGCCCCCCCTTCTGCCGTCTCTCATCCGTCTTCCCCCCGCCTCGCCCTTCTGCCGTCTCGCGTTGTGTGTCGTACTCGCTGAGGCCTTTCCCTTTTTTGCTGTTGTTTTCTTCACCTTCATTGACGAGGCTGGCGGTGGTCACGTGGCACCCGTCCATGCTTGTTTTCGTGCGTCAAGACGACGGCCTTACTGCGTGCTGCGGCTCGTTGTCCTTCTCTCGGGTTGTCCTTCGTGGTGTTGCATCGATGCGTTTCCAAGTGTGTATGTGGTGGAAGGGGTGGGGGGTGGTATGATGCAGGTAATGTGCTTCACCCTCTCTCTTACGGGCCGTTGCTTCTCCAGCGGCATTGCCCTGTATGGATGGCGGTGTGCATCATCTGACGGCAAGGGGCCGTGATCGTGCTGCCCCCCTCCCTCTTCACCACCACCATCCCTCCTCCACGACTGCACTCTGTTGAAATGCCTCGGCTATCTTCCCCCCCCCAAAGACACACACACACACTACCCTCTCTCTCTCTGTGCGTGTATGTGTCGAGCCCAAGCGTCCACAAACTTGCTCCGCTCTCGATCCTCCGTTGCTTTCGGGCTGCTTCGCTGTCTTGGTCTTGACAGTTTCACCCGACCCCACCGAAGGCCCTCCGCCCATCCTGCCCCACCCTGGATGCCTTCCTGTCACCGCCCGCTCCCACCCTCTTCCCTTACTCCCCTTCGAGACGTCTCCTCGCGTGCGTCTTGCCGAGGGGGAGGGGACCGACGGGGTAAAAGGGGGGGAGTCAATAATAACTGGTGGCGTGCCACAGCCCTCCGAGCGTGCAGGAGGCGAAGAAGCGAGTGGAAAAAGAGCTGTCGAAGAGGAGCGCGGTAGAGACGCAGTGGTAACGCAGCGCTGAACATAACGCGAGCCGCGGAAGAGGAGGAGGTGGCCGCTGCCACAGCACACGGCAAAGGAGCAGGGCGCCTATCCGGTCTCGCCGCCACTGTATGGGGCACCAGGGTGGTCTTGGTGGGAGGGAGGGAGGCTGCGACTAAGCAACGCGGATCGCTGGCTCACGTAGCACATGTGCCAAAGCAACGTGTGTCCGCCCCCCCGTTCCTTTTTTTGTCGTCACGGTGTGAAGCCGCGCCGGATGTGCACAGTTGCGCCCTTCAGATGCAAACCAAGTCACCGCGCGGGACGGAAGCGCCTACTCGCAGACGCGTACTTGCCCCCCTCCTCCTCGCTGCACACACACACACACGCACGGTAGATAAAGCGAGCCTCAACTCGATGGTGCGCCCTTGCTCGTCGACCAATTCCACTCTCCGATGCGTACCCGCAGCCTCTCGTAATCATTACCGCACCTCCTCAGACGACAGGCGGAGACCGCAGCGCGGAATCAGTATCGAAGGGCCTTAGAAAGCAGCGACTTGACACCGATTTCAGCGCTGCATTTGCCGTCATGTGGGCCCTGGACGGCGTTGTGTCGGGGCCCGGCCCGCGGCGCGAGGCGTGACTGCGCCATCGCCATGACCAGGAACGTGCTCGCACGACTCTTAGGCACTAGATGCAGCCCTCACGCTGGCCAATTGGTAGGGGGGTGGCGGCGGCCTGCGCCACGCCTAGGGATGGGCAACGTGGCAACCCGCTTGGTTGGAAGCGGCCGCGATGAGACCACCGCGAGGAGGTGGTGGCCACCGTTTGAGGCAGGGGGTTGTGCTGGCCAGATGAATGCGTCTGCGCATTGCTCCCATGCGCGTCAACGCGGGTGCTTCGCACCACGTGGTGTGGGCCTGCGTGCCGGGGTCGTTGGAGGAGGGTGGGGGGGGCAAAGTGGTGCGCAGCTCCCGTGGAATGGCCGACGGAGGCGGACACGTGGAGGGGAAGAAAAAAGTGGAAGTCGATGAAGAAGGCGCTCCCCCCTGCTCCCCCTCCCCCTTCTTCTACAAACGATCGCGCTATCGCCCTTGGTTATCACGGCACCTCTCGCACGCGCTCCCCCTCCCCATCCCTCCCCACTGTCCATCTCTGCGTCTCTTTTCGGCTCCCTCACAGAACGTTTTCTCTCGTACACACCAGTCCTCGCTTCCTTCAAGCGCCGCACACACACACACACAGAGACACAGACAGACACAGGCATTTACGCCCTACGAGCAAGTAGGCAAGTCGACCGTCATCATCCGTGCCCACGAACTCGTTAGGATCTCTGGAGCCCCCACCTCGCACGCAGAGAACAAGCTGGCGAGCAACAGCAACAGGAATGGAGAACCAAGACCACAGCAACCCGCACCCGGAGGGGAGCACTGCTAACGCGGCGCCGGCGCCAGTAAAGGCGGAGGCCGCCGCTTCCCTATCGGCGCAACAAATCTCGCTGAAGGTCGTCAACGCCGACGGCGCAGAAATGTTCTTCAAGATCAAGCGAGGAACACAGCTGAAGAAGCTGATTGACGCATACTGTAAGAAGCAGGGCATCTCACGTGGCAGCGTTCGCTTCCTGTTCGACGGTGCGCCGATTGATGATAGCAAGACGCCGGAGGACTTGGGAATGGAGGACGACGACGTTATCGATGCCATGGTAGAGCAGACGGGCGGCTCCGTGATGAGGCATCTGTGAACATCTACTTATCGATCCACGTGCGTGTGTGTCTCCTCCTCCTTTCGCTTCAGCAGCCTATGACCGTGCACACACACACACGGCCGACATATAAACACGTGGCGGGAAGGGTACGCTGCCAGCCAGTCATCCAGCCATCCAGAGCGGACGGGCGCTTGACTGTGGGAGAGGAGAGGAGTGCTGTGGCCGATCTGAGAGTCGTAAAGCGGTGGACGGGTATCGTTCAGTGCCTGTCTGTTTGGCGGCTGCGCGTGAGTATCGTTCCGCCCCTGCCCCCTCCCCAACACACACACACACACGTCGCTCCTCCTCACCTGACTCCCCCTTCCCCCTCTCCCTCTCTCCACATCCCTTCCCCGTCGCGTCTTTTCGAGGCTCTAAAGGGGAAAGTGGGAAGCGCAAGGCACACCCTCCGCCCTATGCCCCCGATCGCAGAGCACATTCGCTCTTCACGGACGGCGCGTATCTCTCTGCGTCTCTCTCCCCCCCTGTGCGGTGAATGGTGCGTGTGTGTGGGTGTGCGATGGTCGGCGTGCCTTGGGAAAAGTGTAAGAGGGGGAAGTGAGCGGAAGGGGGGAGGTTCCTGCCCCACGCCCTTCTGGCCGCATGCGCAGTGTCCTTCCTCCCTATTCCGTCCGCCCGCGGAGGCGCGAGAGGGGACGATGCCGTGGCCACCGTCTGCCCTTGGCACCTTCGAAGCGGTATACCTGTACGGAACGCGAAAGAGCCGGTGACGATGGGCCGTCTCCTTGCACGGCATCCTCAGGGAGGGTCTCCGTATCCGCCTTGCGGGAGCCGCCAAGAGGTCGCCGCCGACCGTTGAAAAGGTTTCGGGCTGTATGCGGCCAGCAGGGCCCAGTGTTAGCTGGCGCCTTGCCAAAGAGTCTTGCCGTCACGTTCGAGTTCGGATCAGCTCGCTACAGCGTACGCCAGTGGGCCTGACATGCGCGAACATTTCCTCTGGACTCTTCGGGCACGGCGTTGTGGCGCGCTGTGCTGCGTGAGATGTTCGGATCGATCGCTACCCGAGGGGCACCGCGTTTCATAGTGTTATCGGGCAGCGGAAGGTGCGATGGCGCGCTTCTCATTGGCGCTGCACAGGGCTTTCACAGACTTCCCTCCCCCCTCCACACACACAGACACACCTCGACCAAAGCACGTCGCTGTTAAGTGCGGCCACAGACTGCGACGTGTGGGAGCACAAAATGTGTGTGCTGTGGGCCGCTGTCGGCATGATACCTCCCATCCACGCACGCCATGCAGCGGGTCGTGCAGCCCGAAGTGGTGGGTGAAAAGGGGGGCGGAGTGTTCCACACCAGCCAGCCGTAAATTACGTGTGTGTGCGAAGTGTGTGCGGCCTCTCTCACATCCGACCGAGCGTAGGGCTCCTAAGGCACAGCTGCCGAGCACATGGCGAGTGCACCACGAATAGCTCCATCGTGTCCTCCAGACGCCCTTCTGGAAAGTCCCCACGACCGCCTCCTCGAGTGCTGCAGCGCGATACGATGGAAGAAAAGGCCTTGCATACGCGCGTACGACAGGGTCTCTCAAGGGCGCTCACGTGGAGCTGGGCAGAGACTTCCTCTCCGCACGGCATGCCTCACCGCCTCCGCCATGAAAACAGGACCGTGTGTGTGTGGACTGCTTGGATCACGGCATGCCTCTCGCCCATCCCAGCTGCTGCCCATCACGCAGCACTTGCGCGAGGAATCGCCACCTAAGCATAAGTGGACTCGCGTTTCACGCGTGTCTCGGCTCCACGTTGAACGGTCCACCCTACACTAGAGAGGTGTTGGCAGCGGGGCAGTCCAAGACAGGTGGCGGTAGTCGTGCGAGGGAGACCATTGCCGCCTCGCTCGCGGTCGAATCGGGCACCTCGGGATATATATATATATAAAGCCTGATATCCATGCCTGTCGTAAAACCTTTTTACAGCAACAGAGTCAAGGAAAAGGTCCCCTTCGTTTGTTCCCACGTGGGTACGTGCCTCATCACATCTCGTTCACTTGCGCGGATGTGAGCATGAGTGGGTCGCAGCCGAAGTGAAGGCCTGCAGAAGCGCCCTCGCTCCCTCAGCACAGCGATGCAGAGAGGGAGAGAGGGGGGAGGGAGAGAAAGAGCGCAGGAGGGGAGAGGGCCACCCTGTGCGCTTGGCGTCGCTTACCGCCAAGTCCTTGTGGGCTGAGGCGCAGGATAGCGTATGCCATCTCGTCACACTGCACTCCCCCTCCCCCTCTCTCCCTCTCTCGCGCGCCTGCGGGTGCTGCACGGTCGCTCTGTCCATCACTGCTCCCGCACTTGGCGAGCCCCCCACCGCTCTTCACTTGGGTCGGCTCACTTTACCAGCCCCTCCAAACCTCTCCAGCCTTCCCCCCCTCTCAACCCCACCCCCCACACGTACACACACTGTCTCCGTTCAGGAGTCATGGCGCAACTGACGAGGGATGAAGTCCACGCCTACGCTGAGGCTATGATTGCCGCCATACGAACGCCTGAGTTCCAAGAACGCGTGCGTGCAGCGATGAGCCGTGAGCCGACCCCGATGGATGCCGAGGCCGTCATGATACGCTACGAGGAAGTACAGGCTGACCACTTCACCAACCACTACACCTCCGACTCCGGCAGTGTCCGTGCTGGCGGCGCGAGCGTGAGCGCGGGAAGAACTCCGGAGGCATCTGAGGGACCAGCTCAGGAGGTGGGTGGCATGTGCCTTCAGACGACAAGCGATGCGCCAAAACTGGACGGAGTACACATTGTGGAGCAGCTGAAGAAGGCGGCATCCGTCTACAAGGAAGCGGAGACTCTGCGACTTATAACGCAGCTCTGCTTGCTGATCGAGGCGCAAGTGGCGGCGCTGCCAGCGACTGTGCCGGCCCTGAGGCACCTCTACAACAATTCCATGCATGGCGCCCATACGCTGTCGCAGGCGCCCGCAGCATCCGCCCAGGCCGGCGGCGCCGGTCATAGCATGCCGCCCGTCGCTGGCGCATCGCCGCAGGTGAGGCAAATCATGGAGATGGCAATGCGCACCCTGAGCCCGAAGCAGCGCGAGATCCTCGAGCGGGTGCAGCAGGAAATGATGCCTGGAAAGACGCCGTCGCCGGAGGACATGCGTGATGTGGTTCTCATTCAGCGTCAACTTGCCGCCTTTGCACAGACGATGCAGAAGTTCGGCCAGAAGCCGAGCGGCAGAAGTAGTGTCGACGACAGTGCTGGGTCAGGTGCGGAATAGGCAGCCATTTTTTTTTTCGCTTGGGCGCGGGATGGGAAGACTGGCGACGTCTGTGAACACAGCGCAGGCAGTGAGAAAAAGCAAGAGAGGAGGGGGATAGTGGTAGGGGAGGGGTAGGGGGCGGCGTCCTCCGGTTATCCGTGCTCGCAGTCACCCCACACCGCTGCAGCTTTTTCGTCGTCACGTTCCTCTCTCCCGCTGCCGCCTTCTCCCCACTTCATCATCGTACCGGCGCCCCTCCCTCTCACCCTTCTGCAAAGGGGCCTTCCGGCGGGTGCGCCGGTGAAAAAAAGGCACCCATGCGTTGCGGGGGAGCGCGTAGCGACGGCAAAGCCCCTGTGGTGCTATTCGATTGCGTTTCGGTAGCCCAACGGGCTGACCTTTCCGTGGTCGTCTGAAGCGCGCCCCGGCAACTGTGTCAGCAGCTGTGCGGTGGTGACCACTTCTCCCATCGCGCGGGTGAACCTTCCGAGGCACGAAAAGGGGCGTCGCGCTCGCAGGCCTGTGCGCCCCCTCGTCTCTCTCTTCAAGGTGGTGCCGTGAAGAAACCTGTGCCAGTGTCGTGGCACGCCCTTGTGCTCCCGCCCTCCCACGTCTCGCCCGAGCATGATGCTCTCTCCTCCCCCTTGCCCTCTCTTCCTCCCTGCTCCTCGCCCCTGCCACGCCTTCAATCGTGATGGACTCCACTCTACGCGTGGGAGGGGGGGATACACTCACACGCCGCGCAACACTTGCCTACCCTGCGCCTTTGAAAAGAAATCGTACACCAGCACACACACAGTCGGGTGCATTCAGCATCGCCTTACACGCGCGATACCACACGCATGCCTCCGCGGTCGCGGCGGTCGCCAACGCGGCGTCCGAAAAGCGGCGGTGCACATGCTGGCCGCATCAGCGGCAGTCCCATCACCGCTACCAGTAGCAGAGCGAGTGAGGCAGGCGCCGCTGCAAAGCGCCGGCGGGCAGATAGGCGCCTGAATGCCATCAGCGCCGAAAGCGGCTGCATTGACCGAAATCGAAACAAAGGCGTGCGGAAGTCCTTTGCCGACACCGCGACGCCGACGCACCTCGGGACGCCAAGCACGCCGGCGCGCGCGACTCCGATCACCAGCGCAGGCAACCGCGAAACGGACGAGGACGAGACAGATACGTCGCAGCGCTTCTCCAACGTGTCAGGGTGGCAGCACGCACGCGAGACGACTCCGCCTAACCCAACCCCAACGTCCCCGTGCACACCCGCCGACTCCAGAGCAGCAGAGCAAGCAGCTCACGCGGCGTCGGCACAACGAGGCGGTAGCGCTGCCCTGTCGATGGATCACGACCGCGTCTTCGAGCAGTCGCTGTATGGCGCTAGCAGCGCTGCGCACCCTCCTCCTGCAACGTCGTCAGCGTCGAGTCAGCCCGTCCGACCCTTCTCTGCGGAACTGCTCTCTCAGCTACTGATGGCTGAGGCGGCGCGCGCAGAAGCAGCCGCGACGGCAGGGCAGCATGACGGCAACAGCTCGGACGGTGGCGACTACGCCACTGTGGGCCCCCGTTATGCACTCCCAGAACCGCAGCTTCCAGTACCTGTGATGGCCACAACGACAACGGAGTGGTGCGGTTACCGCCGTGACTCGGGCACAGCATCGCCGAACGAGCAGGGGGGAGAGGCAACGTTGTCTGCGGCCGCGTCTCGGTTGGTGCTGCCCACGGACTGCCTCACGGTGTGCGTCGGCGTTGTGCCTCTCCCGGGCTGCGAGGCATCATCTGAAGGCACCGCCTGCCGTAAGAGAAGCCGATGGTGGCCATGGAGTCGCACCGTCTCAGTCGTGCGCTCGGATGCCGCGGACGGCGTCGTCGGTGAGGCAGCCTCCGATCCGGCGAACCACGACTCGAAGAAGTGTGGTGGCGCGACGAAAGCGACGTGGCTTGCCTCCCTTCGTAACCAGGCAGTCTCTGTGCTCCAGCTGCGCCCTCGAAACCTCTACACGAGTGGCCAGCAGCGCACTGCCGTCGCCGTCGACAGTAGGTCCGCTTCGACCATTTTGGCACCGTCCTCAGGAGCGACAACAACTGACTTCACCGAGACTGCCGTCTCCATCAGCCCCACACTCGGCATTGGTCCGACCACGGCTGTGCGTGGGTGGACAGGGGTGTTCGCAGATGTGCCAATCGTCCTGCCCGGTGCGCAGCTGGCGTGTAGCGTGGATGCGCCTGCTACCGCCATGAACGCCTGCACAGAAGCTCATGCTCGTGGTGGCGGTCTTGGCGGGCGTCTGCAGTCGGAGGCGGTCGTGTGCAGCGCTGCCGCCTCCATCTCCGTTGTCCTGGCGTGACCTTCGTGTGGAAGGGAAGGGCCGAGCGTGTTGGCGAGAGAGAAGGGGAGAGGGGGGTTGGTGAAGCGGAAGCGAGGGCCAGGTGCCCCTCTGCAGTGGCTGCCACTCCGTCTCCGCGTCATCTTCCCCTGCGTGTCTTCGATCTCACAAAGACTGAAAGCGGGTGGCGCTCAGCGTGACGGAGGCGGGCGGATACGATCGATGCGCGCGTGAAAACAAAACGGGCTTGCAGGGCAGCCTCTGCCGTCAGTGGGGAGGGGGGCGGAAGGGGAAGTGCATCCACCTCGGCGCGTCTTTCTCCCACTCCCAAGCGCGGGGGTGACGCATCATCGCCGGCAGTGGCGCATGGACCTCCTTCCCCTCCCCCCCCCGATGCTGCTGATGGACAAAGAGCCGCGTGCTGCTCACCCAGCGAATGCATCCCACGTAAGTATTCCTTCAGTGCAACGTCGCCACACGCGCGATACGGCCCACCATCCCCTTTTTTGCGGCCTTTCTCTCTCTCTCGTGTGCTTTCAACTTCTCCATCACCCCACCCCCAACCCTCTCGCCTGCGGATCCGTGCTCCAACCCGGACAACGTCTGGCGTGCAGACGCACGTACACGCTTCCTCTCCGTGGGCAGATGCCGTCCTCCCGCAAGGCGGCACACGCCGCTGCTGGGCGACCGCCCCACAAACCAGTCAAGCGGCAGCGAGGGCAGCAGGATTGCCCGTCCTCCCCTGATGAGGCTGCCAGGAAGAGTAGCTCCGCCGATGCAGCTGCCTTCGCCGAACCGCAACTGTGCAAGCCAAGGCGGTCAATGAGGTCCCTGACACTCGCCTCGACCGATTCATCGCCTACGCTACCAAAGGCGAGCGCAGTGATGTCTAGGCGAGCACAGCTGCTTCGCCTAGCCACACAGGAGGCTCACACTGCCGCGACGCTGTTGCGGCTGCTACCCTCGTCAGCACCCCCCAGCGTGCGGAATGATGCCCAGAGGAGCCGGTCGCCTGAGGGGGCCACTACTCCGCAGCTTACTTCTCCAGGGGCTGGGGCGACAGGCGGGGTAACGGCGCAAGGTTTGCCGACGGCACAGGTGTCTACGGGGGGTAAGCAGGGTGCGCTTCCACAAGCCGCCCCCACTGCCACCATAAGGGCTTCTTCTCCGCCCACAAGCACTGTCGAATGGACGTCGTACGGCGAGCTCTGGGAAGGCCTGCTGGCACGTCTTCCGTTGGTGAACAAGGACGACGCTGCCGCGACGTTCACGCAAGCCACCAGCGGCAGCAACGACCACAACTGCGACGCCGGTGGTGGCAAGCGCGACAGCGCGGAAGCGTCCCCTGCTGCACTTCCTGGCGCCGATAAGAACGGCGGCAGCGTCTCCTCGCCTGCCTCGCGCCTCTCTGCGATGTGCTGCGCTCTCAGCAGCGACTGGCGGTCGTTTTTTCTATTCCGGGCCCGGAGTACCCCCGCCGCAACAGATTCGGTCGCCACCGTGGCAGGTCGCGTGCACGTTGCCACACTCGCAGAGGGGCCTGACGCAGTCGTCTGGGAGCAGCGACGTCTGCTGGGGGCCCTCGCGTGCGCCCCCTACATGACGCACGCAGAGCAACGGGCGGCACGCCGATACGCCACCGCAGCCATGGCTGCTGTGCCGAGTGGCGTGCAGCGAGGCCTCAGCTCTGTCTGCGCGCTGGACTTCGTGTGAGTCTCCCCACCAACTCGCTCGTAATCTGCTCGTGCGTGCCCGCACCAACAAAAGATGCCGCGGCTTTACACAAGGCCCAAGGGGGTGGCGGCCTTTAGGTTTCCCTTCCTCCCCCCGTCCCCCTTCATGGAGCCGTGGCCGCAGCCTCTCAGCCCCCTAACATCCTCTCCCCCCACGCACACACACAGAGCACCCGCTTCTGCTACACATCTATACAGATGGCCCCCTCCCCATCCACCGTCTGGGCGGACAGTCACGTAAGTCTCAGCGGACCCGAAACGCCTTCTGACTTCGTTGGCCCTCCTCAACTGCCGCTCTTCATCAATGCGATACTCTGCGTGGCTACATGAGAAAGAGATAAGGGAGGAGCACGCATGTGCGTTACTGTGTGTGATCAACCGGCTCGCATGTGTACGCGCTAAAATGTCTTCCGCCTCCCTCCCCCTCCCCCTAGGCACACACACACACACGTGTCCGCACATAACGCCCTCTCTGCTCTCGCTGAGCCATGCGCCTCACCCCCTCCCCTCCCCTCGCCTCCCCTCTCTCTTTGTTGTCTGTGCCATCGGCGTGTATAGAGGATACGTACGAGTCAGCCTCGCTCCCCTCCTTTCTTCCTCACTCTATCCCGCCCCGATTCATCAGGCCCACAGCACCAAGACACACTCTTGCGGCACCCCCTCCCCTCCCCTCTCTCGACCTGAGTGGCCAAGGGCACGAACCCACTTCCACAGACGTCATGCTGAAGACGGGGAAGGACCCCTCACAGGGCCAGGCCTTTCACCGGCGGCTCCTGAGCGAGTACAACACGGAGATTACGCTCGATAATTACGTCGCGTACTTCGAGTTGAAGCCGATTGCGAAGAAGATCGAGCATATTCGGCAGACGTTAGAGTCGAGGTACCGCGCCCAGCATGCGCACCGCAGCGTCGGTGGATCTCCGACGTCAGCGGGGACAGGTGCGACGCCTCTGCCGGTCGAATCCGGTGGGCCCTGCGTCTGCGAGGCGTCGGTCGCCGTGACGCCGACGGCGCGTGGCGACGAGAAGCAGCTGCCCACCGCGCCCGCCCCCATCGCCGTAACGGGGCAGCCGCATAGCACCGCAACCAATATTTTCGTTGACCCGCTCTCGCCACTCTTCTTCGAGACAGCCGGCTTTGCAGAGCTGAAGGCGACCGACAAGGAGCTGGCGGCGCTCCTGAAAAGCCGCATTGAGCTGCAAGAAACCTTCTTCGAGAAGCTGCATCAGTCATATCTGCGTGTGAGGCGCTACCTCATCAAGCTCGAACGTGAATTTGTCGACGCCGTGGCGGAGCTACGCACGTTCAACGAAGACCATATCCGCAATGAGCTCCCGCGCCACTATATCCCGTCGCTCTACCTGCAGCTGGAGATTATTGTCAAGTACCGCGCCCTCAACTTGCTGGCGTTCCGCAAGATCCTGAAGAAATTTCTGGAGCGGTGCGCTTACGACAGCCTCGAGCTGCTGCGGCGCGTGCGGAACATCGACCGGCTCATCTACGAGAGCAACATTTCGCAGCCCTCCATCGACTTCCGTAGCGCGGCGCTCGACCTCATCGTCATGTATGGCACAGTGTTCCGACTGACGTACGAGCAGGCCGTCCGTCACATGAAGACGTACGAGAACCGCACTGGCGTCAACGCTCAGCGCATCCTGCCGAACAGCCAGACCTTCTTCGTCGCCGACGCCTTTCCCCACCACGAGCGCCCGGGCAGCTTTGCCGTCCGAGTGCTGTCCGGCACGTGCAGCCTCTTCTGCGAGAAGATGATTACGGAGGTGCTGCAGTGCCCACGGTACCCGGGCGACAGCTGCGGCCGCTTTGCAAACGGTGAGATTAGCGTGAACCTCCAGGCTCCTGTCCGCGGCGACGACGTGTTCGTCGTGCAGTCAATGGTCGCTCTCGAGTCCGAAAGCCTCAGCAATGCGGGGGCGTTGATGGAGCTGGTACTGCTGGTTCACTCGGCGCAGCTCGCGGCGGCGGCGCGTATTACGGCGGTCATCCCGTACCTCGCGTACACGCGCAACGTCGCCTCCATCTCGGCCGTCGCGGAGATGATCGAGTCCGCCGGCTGCCACCACGTCATCACGGTGGACATGCATAGCGACCAGGTCGAGGGCATGTTCCGCATTCCCATAGAGAGCGTCTCGGCAATGTACGAATTCGTCCGCTATGTGTCGAACCTCCTGGAGAGTGAGGGGAACGCGTTCGTCAACGTGACGGTCGTTGCCCCGACCGGCGAGTTCCTCGGCCGCGCCAAGGAGTTCGCAGACGCGCTGATGCGTTACAATCACCTCGACAGCGCGACGCAGTTTGTGTCCGTGTGCACGGCGGTGCGGCGCGTCGAGACGCATCAGTCGACGTCTGTCAGCCGCGGCAACCGCCGCTGCATGAGCCCCTCCACGTTTGGTGAGGTGGCGCACCGCTTCACCCCGCAGCAGGCGGCGGTGGCGCGGGGCGCCGAGTGCGGCACGCCGAACAGCAGTGGCGTCGCGAGCGTTGCGACGAGCCACCTTTTGGTGAGCACGCCAGTTGACGCGAGTGGGTGGCATTACCCGCATACCCCCGGCACGCCGAACGCGGCAGATACGGTGGCGTCCGAGTTAGTCACCGTCGTCGGCTGCGAGTCGCCGACGGTGAGCCTCAGCATAAACAGCAACTCAGCGAACCCCAATGCCCCCATGCAGGGAGGTCATCACAGCCTATTGCTGCATCACCACCATGACACAGGCATGCCTCGCAGCAGCAGCACTCTTGGTATCGAGAAGGCCCTTCGGCAGCAGGAAGAGGGCCGCCAGGCGCTCATCATGCGGAAGGAGGCAGCGCGCAACGAGCACAAAAATTACGTCCTGGTCGGCGACGTCAAGGACCGTCTGTGCATAATCATTGACACCGTGATCGACGAGGCCGTTAACATCGCGCACGTGGCGCGCTGCCTGCACGAGCACGGCGCTGAGCGCATCATCCTCATCGCGACGCATGCTGTAATGTCTGGTAGAGCGCTCGATCTCCTCATCGAATCGCCCATTGAGCTGATCGTGGTGACGGATAGCGTTAATCAGGACGAGCTAATGAAGAACCCGGCGCTGGCGCGTAAGCTGCGCGTCGTGCCGATTGCGCCTTTGCTCGCGCGCGCGATTGAGAAAATTCACACCGAAAACACACTCGCGACCCTTTTCGAGAAGGCATAACGCCCACGATGTGTTTCTCTTCTCCCCACCCCACCCGCGCGCGCGCGCCAACGCGCACGCGCACAGAGAAGGAAAGGGAGGGGAAACCCAAGGAAGCGTCGCTCTCCATGCGCGCGCCATGTTTGGGTGGGGGTGAATAGGGCGTACGGCGAGCCCTCGTGGGCACTGGGGCGGGGAGAGGAGCACCGAGTGCCAGTGGCAGTGAGCAGATACGTATGCACAAGAGCCCTGCTGGGATGTGCAGAGCGGAAGGAAGCAGCAGACGGTGTAATGGGCAGATAAGGACGTTTCTGCCGCCCTCGATGCACATACACTGAGGGAGACACAAGCACGCGCGCGCACATACAGGCGAGCGATTCTCAGTCTGTTATCCGTTGCGTTCCGTCTCGCATCGCGTTTCCTCGGGAGCTTCATGGGCGGTGGTTGCTCGAGTACGAATGGTTTCATCTTCCCCCCTCCCCCCTTCCCCTGCTCAGCTCTCCCCACCCACCCCTCCCTGTCCCGTCGCATTCAGCGGCCAGTGATGGTCGCAGATGCGACGGACGACAGCGCCAGGAGAGGCTCGTCTGCAAGTCTTGAGAAGGCGTCAGAGGGGGGGTGAGGGGAGGAGAGGTGAGAGGGGGAAGGGGAAGGGTGCATGCAGGCCCGGAAAGCGAACCGTAAGCCCGACACCGGTGCACGCGCACAAGCTAACAACAGATGTGCCATCCAGTCGAGCGCCGCGTTGCGGGCGTGCGTGTCTGCGGAAGAGGGAGAGAGAGATTAAGCGAGGGAAGGGTGAGGCGCTTTATGATGATGCGTACGTGCGTATCTGCGTGCACATGTTGCTGTGCGCGTGCTGAGCTCCTCCACCTGCCGTCCCCCACTCCTCACATTTTTTCCTTCACTTGAGCCGTGTGTTTGCTCCCCACCCCCACCCCCAAGTGTGCATGGTAAGGCCGAGTCTCCGCATGCGCAGCCGTGGGCAGCGGGCACACCCGACACGGCTGTACCGTGTGGCCCTACCGAGACAAGCTCTACCAGACACAGCGAACTTTACGCACGCACCACTGCTGTGGCATTTCTCTCTCTTCAACACCCGCCATGGCTGCCGCTTAGTGCGCCCCTCTTTTTTTTCCCTCCCCCCTCTCCTCCTCTCCTCCAGTCATGTCCGTTTCACTGTGGATCGCTCTTCTCTTCGTCTCCCTCTCTCCTTGAAGACTAACTGTGCTGTGATACGCGCAAGGTGGCTCGAGTAACCGTTGCTTTCCTTCACGGAAGCGCTAAACGCACCACCGTAAACGGTCGCAAGACCCCATCCGTCGCATTGGCAGCAACGAGCTCCTCTCCTTCCCTCCCTCGGACATCATCACCTGTATGAGAAGAGGCGTGCGCCAGCAAAGGCGTAGGGAGGCACTCGAGGACGCAGAACTCGCTGAGAGGCGAGGCGTCGAATGGAGAGGAGAAGGAGGGGCGACAGGGAGGAGGAGGAGGAGCAGAGCAGAGCAGAGCGGGGCGAGGTCGGCGGCGCGGCACGAGGCACAAGGGGAATAGGGGGGGAGCAAAGAGGGGAGACACACGTGGTAGTCTACTGCCCCCACTCCTTCCAGAACAAAAAAAAATGACCCTCTCTTTTACTTCCCCACCCCGTGCTGCCTCTCTCCTGCCTCCCTCGCTCCTCCGCACTACGTGCCGTAGCAACGCGGCATGCCATCAAGTAGACGAGGGGGAGAGGAGACGACGACACGGAGCTGAGGGCGTCCCTCACCCTCTCGCTGGCTGACCTCTATACGAAGACGTCGTGAGGGGCCACGTTGCTATTACGAGATGTCGGCTCGCCGCACCTCCCGGCTCAGCCCCACGACTGCCTCTCCCCTCACCCCTCCCTTCTGATGCGCATGCACTGCCTTCTTCTCTTACCCATACCCGTTTGTCTGGCCTGCCGACGCACCTGAATGCCGCGCGCGCTACGCAGAGAAGTGCCGCACGTGTGGGCTCGCCTGGCTGGTCACACATCCACGCTTCCCTTTGGGGGCATTAAGGGTCTCCCTCGCACGGAACCCCCGCTCCGGCAAATCTTTCCACTCGGGCGCACGCCCTGCTCCGTCGCCTACACCCTCATCCACTCGCTCACTCTACTACCCCCATTAGGCCCACATCCTTCTTTCCCCTCCCCTCCCTCCGCCACACACAGGCACAAACACACACGCACACACCGGTGCCGATAGAGATCACAACATATTCCTGTTTGCTCCTCTCGTTCGTTGACTGAGCGCTTCCTTGTCTCCCCCTTCTGGAAGGCGAGGCAGCTAACGCCGAACACGCGCCCTGCAACGGCGACGGGTGCGCCACGCACAAATTGCCGAAGTCGTCTCGCATTCATCCATTTCCTCTCCATTTTTGCTTCACATCTCACTGCGCTCAGTTGCAAAGTTGCGTGCGTCGAGGCCCGCCATCCACATTGCTGGTGCCCTGTTGGGTATCGCAGACGTTTCGGCGCCCCCCTCCCTCCTTCTGTCTGCATCCCCGTCTTTCCTCGCCACCCTCCAGCCGTGAGCATCCCCAGTGGGGTCCTTGCCGCGCCCGTACGCGATTGCCCCTCTCCCCCCTCCTCCTCCCCGGCCTAGAGCTCCCTGCCTGCCCCCCCCTCCTCCTCCCCCACCCCCCACTACCCCACTTCCTTCCTTGTCTGGCGCTCCTCCAGTTGTCCATGCGCATCTCGCAGGCGCTCCGCGTAGAAGCGACGACGAGACTGCCATGGAACGCACTCTTGCGATGCCAGCGCCGGGCCTCGAATCGCGTGCATGTGTCGAGAGGGTTGCAGAGCGACATCATCGCCGCATCTTCCGTATCCTCTTCGCATTTATCATCATCCTGCAAGCAGCAGCTTTAGCCTCCACAACGGCTTCAGCGCCGGCAACTTCCCCTCCCCTCTTGTATTCCCCTCCCCCCGTTGTCCCGGGGGCACCGTGGCGCACGCTCAACGACTCGCTCCTGCCCTACCCCGTCTTCTACCCAGCCATCGCCGTCATGAACAACTCCATCCTCCTCCTCGGTGGCTGCGTCACGACGGCCTGCGACATTCCTGTAGGTGAATCAGAAGCGGATGGCGCCGCATCGCGCACCGCCACCGCCGCCAACTCGCCATATCACGAACATATAATCGCGTTGAATGTTGAGAAGAGCATCATCACGGCGTTGCCACGCCTGACGCTGCCTGAAGGGTTAGGCTTCGCTGGCCGCTACGCCGCCGTCACGCTGACCGACAGCGTTTACGTCGCGCGTAGCTGCACGATGTCCACGCACTCAGCAGACGACATCTCGAGCATGACGGCGAAGGAACTGCAGGCAATGCAGGCAGCCTACGCGCCGGTGGTGGCGTTCTATCCTGAAGGGCCGGTGACCTCGAGCCCGCGCGCCGGCGACTCTGATCTGCCGGCGGCGGTGAACTTGACGTATTTTGTGGTACCCACTGATCGTGTGCGCGTCAACGCCAGCTGTACCGCCCTCGCAACCGAGAATAAGCTGCTGATCATTGGCGGCTTCCTTCTCTCCGAGCAGCGCGCCACGGCCAGCGTCGACTCCTTCGACGTTGTCACGCGCAAGTACGAAGCCGACCTCGCCTTCCTGAGTAGACCTGTGCTACAGCCGTCCGTGGCGGCATCGACCGGCTTTGCCGCTGTTGCGGGGGGCTGGACGTACGACAGCGTCACCACGGCCAACGCGGCCCGTGAAGCGGGGGCGCCTCAAGAGGCGATCCGCTCGAGGAGGAGGAGGAGGCTGACACGCGCGAGTGCCGCGCGGCTGGAGCCGTTGCGGCCTGTGGCACAGTACATGTTCGACCTTTTATTCTTCGACCCCGACCGCCTCACCTGTGACACATGTGCCCCGCCGCTGCGAGTGCGGCGGGCGGGGGGAGGCATCTGCCGGTCACCGGTGGACGCATCCACCCTACCGCACACCGTCGTGGAGGACATTCTCCTCTCGCCCAGCGGCTGCCACGTGGCGGTGTTCGGCGGGCAGGTGGTGCTGACCGATCATAATCTGAGTCGCGTTGCTGTCGTGGATGTCCGCGCGAAGTCCGCCTCGGGGCAAACGGCTCGTGTGTTGTCCACCACCCCGCCGCCGCCGCTGCTGCTGCCAGCGGTGGAGCTGGTGCGGACAGAAAAGCTGAGGGCGCCCGCCAGCGCCGTCAAATATGCCGTGCGTGCGGTAAGCCACCAGCTCACTACCGAGCACATGCCCGTAGAAGAGAGGCCGTGCGTTCAGGCAAGTTGCCTCGACAGCGGTCACGCCGCATCCATATTCATGAGCACCAGCACCAGCAGCAGCGCGCCGCCGAGGGAGGACTCAGCGGCATCGTCATCTTCGGCGGCAGCCACGTCGTCGTCGCTGTCGCCGACGCCAGAGTACCGCTACGCATGGATGCAGCCGACGCTCATCCCGCTGTCCTACACTCACCGCCCGGCCGCTGCTGATGCGCCAGACCTAACTGTCATGACGGACACGATCCTCATCTTCTATGCCCTCGGTGGCGAGGACGTGTGGGAAGAGGTGGGCGCCGAGGGTGGTGACGATGATGCGGACGTTCGTGCTGGCTCACTGGACAGGCACCGTGTGGTGCATCGGCTGCGCGGCGGCACCTCGACTCGCCGCGGCGACGCTGGGGACGCCGACGCGGTGGTGCGTCGCGAAGCAGCAAGGCGCTGGGCGCAGCGTAATCTGCCCGACGTCGACTATGACGGTGACCGCCCGGAGCTGCTCGCCTTGACGATGCCGACGCCAGTGTGGCCTGACTCGCTCACTCTGAAGACCAACTCCGAGGGCATTATTCACCTAACGTTTCCTGACGTCAACTACAGTCGCTACTGTACGTGGAAGAAGCGTTGGGGCGGCAAAGAGGACGATGTGGCCTGCTCCATCCGGCTCAGCAGCCGTCGCGATTGCGTCGGCAACACCGCCGGCACACTCGATAGCGCCTACGACGGCACCCCGAACGTGACCATACTCTTCAGCGCCAGCGGCAGCACTACCCCAGTGTATGTGTGTTTTAGCTACGTGGTGCAACCAACCTCGTGGCCTCGGTGCCGCATGCAGCAGTCCTTCTCCATATTAAACCCGATGATGCCGCTGCGCATACTGGACAACAGCCCCACCACCCCTGCACCGACGCCAGGACCGGGTCCCTCTCCGACGCGCGACCCGGCCGACAAGACCACCAGCTCCCCGCTCTTCATGCTTGCCGTCAGTGTCGCTGTCGTCACACTCCTAGTGGCAGTGCTCCTCGTTGCACGACTTCAGCACGTGCCAGATGACGGGCTGCTGGTGATGAGCCTCTTCGAGCGTGGCGGCAGCGCAGGCTCGCCGCAAGCCGGCGCTGTGACACGCAGCATCAGCAGCAGCGGCACTAGGCGCAGCGGCCGAGACCTAGGTAAGCGCCTCTTACCGGGCGGCCTCGACAGCGGTGACGGTAGCCGCCGCGGTCTGTACGACTGGCCGCGCGATGGACAGGGTGCGGCAGGGAGTAGAGATGAGGAGCCCCCGAAGGTGGCGGACAGCGAGGACAACGACGCTTTTGGGCTGCGCCCGATGGAGACGTATGCGGACTTCCTCCAAGTGGTCGAAGGTGCAGAGGAAGAAAGGGAGGCACGCATGCTGGCGACGGCAGCGGATGTGCTGCGGCTGCACCAACACCGGTATCGTGTGCTCTCACGGATCGGTCAAGGGGCCCACTCGCTATGCTTCCTCGCGCTTCGCAAGGTGCCGGCGCCGATCCTAGCAGCGCAGCAGCAGAAGGTAAGGGGTGCTGACGCCGGCGTTGGCCGAGGGGTGCGCTTACTGGGTGGCGGTGCGAGTTCCGCGGCGCGTGCACCCCCTTTTACGCGATCGACGCCGTTCTTCCCGCCAGTGTCCTCTACCTCCGTCCCAGGGCTCCCAACTGCCGCGACCGCACTGGTCTCCGCTGCCGCCGCCACCGTCTCGTCCCTGTGGTCGGCGCGGCACGACCAGAATACAGCTGTCGTTGTCAAGTACACGCAATGCCCCGACGACGCCACACGCGCCGTCATCACGCGCATGTGCGAACGCCTTCGCGACCTTCAGGTAGACACCATCACGGAGGCGCTGGGTGCCAAAGCCGTCCATGGGCCGCACCGCAACACTGTCCCGTCGCGTCACCATCACCGGTGGCAGCGCCCATCCGAGATGTATTCGGCGTCCGCTGCCACCGATCTTCGATCGCCACATACGACGAGTCGGCGCACACGCTATATCGCCCACGAGGGCCTCAGCGGCACTGGAAGCAGTGACAGTAGTGCGGCGGTGGCGGAGACGCCGGAAGCAGATGCTGGGGAGGCCACGGCACAACCAGCGAGCATGCGAGGCAGCACGGCAGCGACCATCACCACAGCACACCCAACAGGATGTAAGCCACTACTGCCGCCATCGTTCCTGCCGGAAGTGGCGCGTGTGCACGCCGAAGACGCGGAAGAGGAGGACGGCAGTTGCGCTTGGCTGGACGCTCACGAGGTGAATGTCGTCCTCTCACTCTTCCTGATGCTGCCGGAGGACCTCTTCGTGTCGTACGAGGTGAGCGTTCTTCAGCAGCACCGCAGCAGCGGCCGCTTGGCGCCGCGAACTGTGTCACGTGCTATGGTCGAATGGAACCGTAGGCACGTCTGGCCCGGCTGGAGTCCCGCGCAAGCAGAGGCGCTGCATCATCCGCATCTCCACGAATGCACACCCACGCTGCCCACGCAGCAGGGCTTCCTCGCGCAGTTCACCCCGCGTGTCTGTTGGGCTGCCTGCGTGAACCCCCTCCAGCCCTCCACTATCAGTCCGTGGAGCCTTTGCCTCGTGATGCCGTACGAGCGCAACGGCAATCTTGCAGACTTTATTTCGCGCTGCCGGCATGTGCAGCTGCTTCCCGCGGGGGTGACGAACGGGAACGAGTCGAAGAGCAGCAACGCGAGTAGCAGCCAAGCCGCGGCGTCTTCGCATTTAGGCCCGGTCCACTACTGCTGGACCGAGTCACTTCTCTGCTCGCTTCTTTTCCAAGTATGTACAGGGCTGCAACTGCTGCACGCTCAGTCGCCGCCTATCCTGCACGGCAACATCAAGCCAGCAAACGTGCTCCTGCGGGCGCCGGCCTCCTTCTCGGTGGCCCGGCGGCGCGTAGTCGTCGCAGGAGCGCTGGCACCGCTGGCAGAGAGGAGACTGGATGTGAGCGGCGATCCCGACTCGGCCACCTTCGCACCGCGCGAACCTGACACGCAGGAGGCGAGCGAAGGGAAAATCGGCTGGCGGAACAGTTCTGTAGAGAGCGGCACGGCATCGGCGGAACAAACGTCGGCTGCGCGTACGTCCCTCTGGCACGCAGGCGGCCTGGTAGCCGCTGCTGCTGCAGTATGGCATGCCGGATCCCCTGTCCTGCGCTCCCTGCCATCCCTAGGCTCAACGCCGCCTCTGCCTCGCGGCAGCGCCGCCGCTCCACTGTCCACGGCGGCTCGCTCACTCAGTGGGCTGCAGGAAAGGCAGCGACACCCACCGCTACGAGAGCACGGGCAGGTTCGGCCGCAGGATCTTGAGCGGCGGCTGCTCAGCACCCACACTTACCTCCCCATCAGCCTCACCGATGGCGGCATGTCGTGGTGGCTGACGGTGCAATTGCCGCTGCGGCTTCGTGGGTGCTTTGGACGCACGACCCGCTCCACTCTCCGGCAAACCCCCGCCGGACTCTGCTGGCTGCGTCGGTCGGAGGTGCCCTTGCAAGCATCACCGCCAATGAAAAGCAGCGCCGTTCCGTCCGACAACTGCATTGCTGCCTTAGCATACTTCCTGTTTACCTTTATCGAGGTGCCCACGCACATCGCACCGGAGCTGCTATGGGGGCAGCTGTGCACCATGTCGCAGCCTGGTCACGGCGAGAGGGAGGGCGGTAGTGTTGGGGCGCCCGCTGCGCGTGGCTGGTCGCCGACGCAGCCGCCTTCGTCCCTTTACCCGACTCGAAGCCGGCGTGAGCAGTATGCACGGACTCTTCGCCGCGATGACCGTCGATACCGCGATGGCGACAGCGTCGTGAGTCGGCGCTGTGGTGATGTCACGCGCGAGCCCGCCCAATCGCCGACGGCGGGCTCTGCGAAACATGTGAACGCAGCTCCCAGTGACGAGCTCAGCGTGGGCACAGCTGAAGATAAGCAGGGCTCTGCTACTCTTTCTCCGGAGTCGCGACAGGAGGGCCCATACGCGGACGAGGACATGGATGACAGAGATGTGGACCTCGACGTCGATGAGGACGGTATCTTTACCGGTGAGGAGGTGAGTGCGCTGACCTCCGCCATGTGGAAGGCAGAAGGGCTCACCCGTGCACCGCACCGGCGCCGCTACGACCGCCGCGCCCCTCCGCAACAGCGCGCCGTGGCATCAGCGGGGGCAGCCTTCTCGACAGTGGGGGCCCCAAGCGCCTCTGCTGCCACGCCAGGTGGCGGGCCGGCTCCGGAGGAAGCCACACAGCTGCTCGTGGACACCAACGGTGCGGTAGGTGACGGCCGCGGTCGGGGCGGCGGTGCTCGTGGGCTGCCGTCAAGCGTCTCTGATGTATCTCTGCCTGCGAACCCCACCACCTCCATGCGAAGGGTGTCGCCTATCCTGTCTCTGCAGCCGACGGCACCGGCTCTGCACCCTGGGCTGCTCACCGGTTCCCCGGTGCTCGCATCACCGTGCAGCACGCTGCATCATCATCACCATGATATGGGCCGCCAACCCTGTGGCAGCGGCAGCGGCGGTCGACGGATGACAGGGGGAGGCGCCTCAGTGGGCGGGGGAGGAAGCCGCGGCAGCTCGGGCGTTTATGAGCTCCTCATTCAACGGGTTCTGGCGATGGACACAGCGAGTGACGTGTGGAGCCTCGGTCTGCTACTGTATGAAATGCTCGCCGACTCCGTGGATGGGCAGCACCAGCAACAGCAGTCGGCCACCTTTACAGCGACTACCATGTCGCGCCCCCCACACTCGACTGCCGATTACGTCTCCCGTAGTCACGCGCACAGAGACGGCGCTCACGTGCTCCGTTCCGCCATGCCGACCTGCTCAGGCGCGTCGCGGCTTGCCCAGCGCGCGTTCGCTGCGCTTCTTGGCGACCTGTACGACCTTGCCGTGGCAGGAGTGCCAAGCGCCGACCACGGCAGCCACAGGTGGAGCTGCGGTGGCAACGGTGGTGCGCAGTCCGTAGGCGGTGACGAGGACGAAGAGGCAGATGCGGAGCACTTTGACAAAGCTGCCGATGAGCGCCTCCGCTGGCCCCGCTCGTGCGCGCTGGAGGATGAGGTCATGCAGGTCGTCTGCAACGCTGGCTACACACGCAGGTTTGCGTCTACCCTTGCCAGAATGCTGTCACCCGTATCGGCACGGCGTCCAAGCGCTGGCGACATCGTGAACGACCTGCGTGTTGTAGTCGCTGTCACGACTGCCACTGCCGCATTACGAAGCATGCGCACTGGTGGGAGCAGCTTTGCGGATGAGGAGGACGAATACAGAGGTGCAGAGCACACCCTGCATGAGCGCACCGACCACCGCGGCAGCGCAGGTGACGACATCGCGTCAGCCGTCGTCCTCAGCGAGCGCACTGCCCGCATGGCGTTGCGGCGGTAAATGATTAATGGAAGGCAACGAGGCTGCGCGAGTGCGTGCGCGCCGTGTTAGTGCCGGTGTCAGACGTCGCTTCGTTCTCCTCGTTGGGCCGGATGTCGCTGCTTGTCCCCCGCTTCCGCCGCCACCGTCGCTGTGGTGGTGGCGATGTCGGTGCCGCTCTGCTGGGTTTTTTTTAGGTTCACTGCTGCAATGGCTCGCATGTGCCTTCAACTGTGTTACGCTTTACTTTGTGTGCGCTTTCATGCAAATCCAACGCCTCTGTGCCCCGCTTACACCGACACTTACACACACACACACACCTCCTCTCTTCCCTCGACCACACTCCCGCAGGAATGCGCCGCTGCTTCGCCGCTACCATAGCGACGCGTCTTCCGCTAACGGTGCTGGGCTCGTCTGAAACGCGAGGGGGAGAGTGGAGGGGGGAGGGGAGGGCGTGGGGAACAAAATGATCGGCCCACGGGACGGCTGCATGTGCCTTGATCGTGGGCTTCCCCCTTCCCCTGTCTCCCCCCCGAACGCACACGCACAACGCATGCCATTTCCTCGCGCCGCTCATCTATCTCACTCTCGTCTTCCCTTTTTGGTGCAGCCGTGCCTCTTTTTCTTCTTCGTTTTCGGCGTTCCGTTTCGACTCGCCGCAGCGCACCACCGCCCCCACACTCTCCGAGGCAATCGCGTGCCGGCACCGCCACTATGGGTGTATGCTCCCATTCCCCAGCCGCCCCCCCGCTGTCGAGTGCCTATGCACATGGGGCCTCGTCGGCCCCGTCTGCGGGACCTCGAGCGCGCAATGTTGGTGTCCGCGCGGGATCGGCACGGACGACAATGCATGTCGCGGGTGCCCCTGAAAGCAGCGTGGGGGGGTACCTCTTGGTGAACGAGGGCCCTCTTGTCGTTCGCGATGAAACACGCACGCTCACCAACTCTCGCGTGGATGCCTTTCATGTGCTTCTCGTTGTCTTCTGTCTGCTGCTGGTGGTGACGGTTGTGCTCTTGGCCGCTGCTCTTCGCTTACTCAGGCGCGTCGCGGCGGCCGTCGCGGCGGCTGAGGGTAGCGTGGTTCAGAGCACTCTCAGTGCCGGGCTTGACGCTGAAGGAGACACGTTGCACATGAGTATCGGCGTCGACGACGAGGAGGACGCAGCCGTGCCTACCGGCTTCCGTGACAGCTGCACGCAGCTGGAAGAAGATGCTCGTCTGCAGCAGCCTCTACTGTATCGTATTCATGGCCGCGACAGCATAGCGAGGCGTCACCGCTGCGACAGCTGTCGCCGGCAGCAACAGCCGAGTCGACGCACGACCTCGCGCGGGTTCCATGCACGCAGAGCTCCTTTAGGTATCTCCTCCGCAGCCCCCACTTCGGACGACGCCAGCGATGGGGAAATAGCGACACCGCGAAGCGGATCGCAAAGCCATTGGGCCGGCTGCTCCGCGGTGCCCACTCCCGGCCGTCGAGCAGCGGCTCACGGGCCACCAGTGCCGGAGCGCGACATTAGGCGTCCTGCCGGCGCTGACGCATCGGTCGCAGATGTCCATGAGTGGTACACCACCCACGCAGGGCCGAAGTCTACCTGGCAAAACAGCGGATCTCCGTCCCCGAGCGGCGCGGCACGCAAGTCCCGCGCAGGTGCCGTAGCCACGGCACCTCCGTCTCCAGCACCTGCCGCGGCCAACCACGGCGGCATCCGACTCGGCGTTGACGTCCAGGTGCCGGTCTTTACGGCGACTACCGAGCAGGACGTAGTGGTGTACAACACCACGCACGACTCGCGCTACCGCATCCTGCAGCGCATTGGCACGGGTGCCTTCTCCTCGGTCTACCTCGTCCAGCAGAAGACTAGCGGCCGAATACTCGCGCTCAAGTACACCCTCTGCCAGGACGACCGCCAGCGGCAGGCGGCACTGCGGGAGTGCGAAGTAATTCACTGTCTGCAGGGCCACCCGCAGGTGATCCAAATTGTGGACATGTTTATGAGCTATCAGTTCGATTGCGCACGAGAGTCGCCCACAACCGCAGGCTATCCGGCCGTATTAGTACCTCCCCCTCGACGCAGAGAGCAGGCAGCAGTAGACCAGAGCTCGCAGCCGTTGGCCGGCGTCCAACCACGCGCACCGGCCGCAATCGCATCCGTCGTTTCTTCGAAAACGGTATCTGGTGCTGGTGCGCCGCAGATTCTGCGGGATCGTCCATCAGAGGTTGCAACGCGGACAGCCCTTTTTCCGTTGGCTCAGCCACCGGGTGCGGTGCGGTCGCACCAGCGATGCTCCGCAGCGACTGCCACTCCAAGTTTAGGCAATCGATGCACGTCTCCAGTCGCCCTCGTGAGCACCACCACCTCGTGGGCTGCGGCACAGCTGAAGGGACTGGGCAGCGCCGGGATGGAAGCGGCCGGCTCGGCTGGCTTGGAAGATTTGGTGGTGACAGCGGCGCTGCGGGCACACGCTTGCGGCCAGACAAAGGGCAGCTCCACCGAGTGCCGCACAGCAGTGCAGGATCGAGATGACGATGGCGATTTCAGCTGCATGGGTGGAGCAGCAGAAAGCGAGTGCAAGTTGAATACAATGGGGGCTGTGCGCCGTCAATATCGCAGCCCGTACATCGCCACAGTCTGTGGCTACGGCAGCGGAAACAGTGAAGAGAATGGTGGCGGCCGACGACGCGGCTACCATTGCATGCATTCACTCGCCGATGGAGTTACCTGCAGGGCCTACGCGGCCGACGCCGATTGTGTGAGCGACAGGCAGGCCGGAGATTGTACCCTAAGTCACCACCACGTAGCCGCCATCGGTGTCGAAAAGTTCAAGGTGAGCCCGGAGCCGATTCTGTGTGCCACGCACACAGAACAGGTCTTGACGAGTGCGCCCCGGTGGCAGGAGCATCGCCGCCAGCCGCACTACCCGCGCCCGCTTCAGCACGGAGTGCAGCCCGCTAGTCAAGGTAGGGGCAGCTTCCATCTTCGCTTTGGCATCACCGCCAAGACATCGACAACGCCCGTCGCCGCCTCGTGCCCTGCCGCGCTTGGCGGAGGCGTCTACGCACCGGTGCCGCTACACGTGGCCGCCAGTGCAGGATGTCAAGGGTACGGGCGCGCCACCTTGCAATCGGCTCCTCAGCCATTAGCTGCCCCACTCACCGCAGCGTCGGCGGCTCCCGTCGCCGCCACCGAGGCATCGTCCCTAACGCGTAGCACATCGCACACGGGCGCGCCCCACATGTGCTGGCACACGACCAACACGGCAATCGGTGCGGTGATTGACAACGATAGCGACGCAGCCACCACTGCCAATGTTTCGGCCGGCTGCTGCACAACGGCTGGCATGAGCACCACTGCGACGGCGATGGACTACTGCCTCCCTTCCACGGCGCGCAACACGACGCTAAGTCCAAGCAGCGGGGCCAGTCGTGAGCGTAGCACACGCGAAGGTGACGACGGCATCGACGATTTCGACAGCAGCAGCGCCAGCAGGAAAATAGAGGCGCAAGCGAAGAGGGCGGCGAGAGAGACGGCAGAGATGGCGCAGCCGCTGCGCAGGGCGCCGTCGAGGAACAGTGACCGCGGCGATGGTCAAGGTGGCCAGCCAGGGCACCCGGCTGGCAAAGAGACGTGGCGCACAGACCTGCAAGCTAATGCGGTCGCAGACGAAACGCGCAGCGACGGAAGCGACAGTGCGCGATTCAGCGCCACCACCTCCAGTGATACCCAAGAGCCCACGCAGCCCATGTACCTCATTCTCGTGCCACCGTCGGACAGGCGTCCGCCAGGGAACGGTACGGCTGTGGCGCCTGAAAGCCGCTGCATACGCAGCAACAGCATCGCAAGTAAGAGGGTCAGTGGCGGCAGTCACGGCACTCTGCCGCAGCTGCAGTACCGCACGCATGCGCCAGGTGAGGCGAGCCCCATAGCACCCCTTCCATCCTCGGCCAATCCACCCTGTTGCGCGGGAGACGCACCGGCAGCGGTGCGACCGGTGACAGTGAGCAGCAGCGCCGCGCCCTCTCCAGTCGGCGCTGTCTCCAACACTGAAGGCAGCAGGCTGCTGCCAGCAACCGCCTCCTCCCCACTGCGCGGCCACACTTTTGCGCCGGTTTCATCATCGGCATCATCCCCATCGGGCGCTGCCACCGTTCAGAGCATTGTCCACACATCTGCCACGCCGCCACAGGAGCAGCAGCTGCTGCTGCAGCCGACTAGCAGTCTCAGCGCACCTCAGCAACGGCCCATGCCATCGATGGCGGTCTCGTACTCGCCCGCACGTCCCGGTGTCTCATCCGCAGACGTCAGCGGTGACGCTACCGGGGCTCTTTCGGCGGGTGACCCCATCCGGTTCAAGGACTTTGCGCCATCGCCTACCACCACCACCGCGCGCGCCGCCGCATTCTGGACGCCGGGGACAGCGCTGCAAGCGAACGGCTATGGCACCGCTACTGACGCAGAAGATGGGCGGGCGCATCAGCAACCGCACATCTTTCGCGGAAACCCCGCCCAGTCCCTATTCGTGGCGGCGGCCGGCTCCGAAAACGCTATCATGGGCGCGAGTGGACAAGGACTAGACCGGCAGCCAAGTTCGTTTGTAGACCCCTATATGGAGCGAGCCCGCGGCGGCGAGCCGGTGCCGCCGCCACGCACGTCGTACGCACCAGGCGGCGGGGTGCGCTACAACAGTCTCATCGTGCCGTATGTTGCGGCTCCGCAGACCGGAACGAACGGGCGGCGAGCTCAGCCTGGCAGCAACTCCTCTTTCTTCACGGTGATCGCGAGCGGGACCGGCACCAGTGCCTTCGAGGCGCGCAAAGCGGTTGGCGGACATGAATGGCGGTTCCAGGCAGCGGGCGCGGAGAGGGGCTCGCCAGACACGTGTGTATCGGCATCCGGGGCCCATGCGCTGCGTCTTGCATCTCCGCCACCTCTCTTGGACGCTTCCTCAGCGACGGAAGCCGTTGTGCGGGACACATACGCGCCGCTTCGCTACAGCAACGCAATGCAGTCCGGCGGAGTCTCGCTGACCACGTCAAGCATGGCGTGCGCCTCTGCTGTGTCGTCGTTGCCGCCACAGCAATCGGGTCTGTCTCCATCGTCGCCGGCTCCTCCCCCTGTCGCGTCGCCTGCGCTCAAGAATACCCCTCTCGTCGTGCCCAAGGCCATTCGCGGAGCGTGGGCAGGGCAGCAAGGAGAGCACATGGATCGTAAGGACGGCAAGCCGCACATTAACTTGCCATTGCACTCGGCAAATATAGCGCTGACGCCGACGCAAGCACCACCGTCGCTTCCTGCAGGCAGTCTAGCGGGCCCGGCCAGCGCCGCACATCTTCCTCGGCCGGGTGCTGCTCACTGTACCGCGGCATTGTCGATGAAGCCGCTGTGGGCGAGCGACGGTGTTGCTCCCACTGCCGCCGGCTTGGCAGCGGCCCCCGTGACCGGCGTAGCAGCGCCCCCGCTTCGCGCCGGCGATGACGCGGACAGAGAGCAGCAGCACCACTATGGCAACGCCAGACCGGGTGGCGCCGCACCGTCTCCCGTACGGTACACTAACGCTGAGAACCCGCACCTGTGCAATGTGTACAACGCAAACGTTGGGCTGGTGGACGCGGCATCGGCCGCTGCCGTTTCTGCGCTGGCGAACGCGCCCCCAACGACTGATACGAGGCCACCCCCGAATGTCTGTGCCGGGGCAGGAGGCTTTAACGGCAACGCGAGCAGCACGACGACACAGATGACTGCCAGCAGCGACTTCCCGTGCAATGCGCGAGACACCGGTTACCTGTGCCTCGTGATGGAGTACCACCCTATGGGGGACCTCTGCCGGTACGTGATGCGTGCCAAGCATCAGCTGGAGATGCGGCACCATCGCCAGCAGCAGTTCCCGTCCCATACACTGGCACGCAGCGGTGCAATGAGCATGGCCACTGCGGAGTCCGTCGCCTCTCCTGCAACAACCACGACGTTGACGTCAGAGCGAAGTTCTTTTCAACAGGTGCAAGCCGCCGCTGGGAACGCGGCCGAGTGGGTCGGCGTTGGTGCGGGGGTGGATGGAGTGGTGCCAACCTCACCGCTTTCTTGTCGCCAATCTGAGGTCAAGCAAGGCGGAACAGCAGCGGTGTCGTCCCTGCTGGCTGCGGCCGCAGCTGCCACTTGGACTGCGAAGGTGGCCAGGAGTCACAGAGACCTCCACCTGGCGCTATCAGCCGGAGTCGGCGGCAGCGGCAGCTCCTCTGGACGCCATGCTGCGGGCGGCCCCGAAGCCCAAACAACCGCAGATGCAGCAGCCGATCTCACGAGTGACAACCCCCTTACCGAGGCGCAGCTGCTTTCTATCGCGTATCAGCTGGCCTCGGTCCTCGATCACATGCATCGACAAAGCCCGCCCATCATCCACCGTGACTTGAAGCCGGAGAACATTCTTATCAAAGGGGAGGTGCTCGACTATCTTGACCTATCTCTGCCCGAGGTCTCGACGAACATTCGCAGCATGCCGTCGTCGTTTGTATCGCCAGCCGATACCGCCACTGCGGGAGCACTGTCACAGCACAACGAGGGTGGAGGCAGCAGCGGACGCGGAAACGGCGACGGCAACGACGGTGTCGTGGGCAAGCCCTCCGCGCCTACGCCGTCGCCGACCTCGATGGCCCTGGAGGCCGACACCTCTGCAGCTCTCTGGTCCTTGTCGTCGCTGCCGCTGCCGCCGATCCGAATCACGCGCGCGGTGGTGCCGATCGTTCTCATTGATTTCGGTCTGTCTATCCAACTGGACACCCGCAGCCGTTCTTACGGCAGCCGTGGTGGTGGCACCCGTCCCTACATTGCCCCAGAAAGCTGGCAAGGCGGTACGTGCACGGCGAGTGACGTGTGGAGCCTCGGCTGTGTGCTCTATGCGCTAGCCACGTGCCGACTCACGGCCAAGGGCGTGCGTATCATGTCGCAAGAGGCAAAGCAAGACGGGTTCGCCTCGCGCATGCTGAACGACATCATAGCGAAGAAGTACTCACTGGCGTTCGCGAGCTTCGTTGTGTCGTTGCTCGTCGTCGACCCGGCAAAGCGGCCGACAGCGGCGCAGGCGGCGCAGTGCTTCTGCGTCGCCGACGGCGAAGTGCGCTTCGACCTCCGAAGTCCATTCTTCAGCAACGTCCTCGACCTCTAACAAGCGTGCCACATGTGTGCGTGTCTGACGGCGTCCCTTCCGCCGGACTGCCATGCGTGTCGTTTCGCTTCTCTCTCTCTGAATGTTTGGCCGGTTTTTTTTCTTTTTCGATGGAGCACATTCGCTGTGCGGCAACGCTTACCCGCTCGATCGTGTGTCTCCTCCGTCTCACTCGCTCGGACGCACCACCACCACCACCCCTTCCCTCCCCCCTCTCTGTGGGCGTGCGCACGCCTCTCTGTAGCCTGTGCGTGTAGGGGATGCGGC
Organism: Leishmania martiniquensis; assembly: GCF_017916325.1. Lineage (NCBI taxonomy): Eukaryota > Euglenozoa > Kinetoplastea > Trypanosomatida > Trypanosomatidae > Leishmania > Leishmania martiniquensis. The sequence continues at coordinate 221,672 of NC_090143.1, forward strand.
ATCCAGCTCAGGAGGGCAGCGGATGCGTACGCCGCTGGAGGAGTGGGAGACGAACGTTTTTTTGTGCACGGGATGTTTACGCGAGCGACAAGGATAGCGTCAACGCAGTGCAACGCGTTTACCTGTGTGGGCACTCGCCCCCTCGTCCTCAGTGACGGCCATCGCTCAGACACCTTCACCAGCCCCTTTCCCTATCCCTTTCGACTTGTGTCTTCTCCCCCGTCCCCAAGGGTCTCTCTGTTGCTCATCCCCTGCCCCTCTGCCCATCTACTCGCACACAACAACACGCGCAAGCGTGGCCGCGCCGCTTCCACTCAGCACAGAAAGCGAAGTGCAGGAGAAAGAAAGAACGAAAGAGGGGGGAGAGGGGGGAGAGGAGGGAGGGGCACACGCCCCACTTTGTCTGCCTGTGTTGAGCGTCTGTGGAGCGCGGCTGGAACACCAACGCCTTAGAGCCAGCGCGCTGTGTTTCTTTTTTTTTTGGGTGGGGCCTTTGACATGCTGCGCCTCAGTGCCGCACCCTTGGCGCCGCTGCAGGCCTCCTCCACTCTCCTATTCTTCTCATGGCTCAGTCGGAGCAGCGAACTTCGCGGCACCGCCACCGCGACGCGCCGCACGAAGGCGAAGGACACCTTCATGAGCGAGGCCGCCATGGGTCTCGGTGGCAATGATATGGGTCAGCCCATGGCGAACGAGGCCTTCGAGGCGCTGGAGGGGACGGGCACGAGCACCGCCAGTTATCGGCAGGCCGGTATACACGGCATCGGCGGGCGTGGCGTTGGCGACTCGCCGACCCTTCCAGCTGGTGGCAGCGGTGCTCCAGGCTCCACTGTACCAAAGCAGCCGATAGACGACATCTTGATCGAGCGCGCCGCACACTTGAATGGACCAAACCGCCGCCCTGTGTCGTACGACCTCGAGATTCACCGCGCCGCCCGCGCGCGGGAGGAGGCGCAGAGGCACATCGCGCAGGAACATCGGCGCCACTTTGACGAGCAGAACATGCCGCTCAACCCAGACGACCCGAGGCGAGAGCGTGCGAGTTGGGAATTCGCGCCGACACCGGAGCACAAATCGCTCGTGCTGCTTCTGTACCGCCACGTGCTAAAGGGCTTGGTGCACTACAAGAGCGTCCGGCGTCGCAGCATGATCGCCTACGCCCGCATGTGCTTCCGTCGTCGCGCTATGGCCACGGAAAAGCTGCTGATCGACGAGTGCATCGAGGAGTGTCGGCGCTCCATTTACGTCCTGGGTAAGCATCACCACTTCACCAAGACGGGTACGTATGAGTTCGACTCGATGGCGCTGCCCAAGGACACGGGTCAGGACGTCAAGACGTATATGGAGGAGGTCTACGACCCGGAGCAGTCCCGCATGCAGTTCCAAAACTTCACGGATGTGCAGCCGGGGAGAGAGCACCTACATCGACAAGGGCTTGGGCCGACCTCCGGGCCGCATCACTGGAGGGATCAACGGTCATCAGAGGGCTTCAGGGTGGAGATTCGGGACGAGGACAAGGCACTGCGGCCACCACCACCTCCCGGGATGGCCAGCTGACGTATCCGTACCCCTCCTCCGCGAGCCACGAAGAAAAGGGGGAGGGACGCGGGCCTCTTGATGCTGTCATGCGCGTTTGTGTGCTGTGGTCCTTGGCCACACAGACGCGCTGAGGCTACTGTACTGCAGTACGCATGGAGATCTGCGCCAGCGGCTCGCCGGCGGCACGCGTGTGCGTGCACAAATGCTCACCGTGTGTGTGTGTGTCTGTGTGTGTGTGTACCCACACAGGGCCACAGCAGCCATGGAACACTAAGGGGCTCGAAGTCGCAACTCATGGACGCTTTGCCTCGCAAGAGGCAGCGACATCTCCTCGACGGAGTCAGATCGAGTGGCGGAGGTGCTGTGTGGCGGTGGGCAGGAGCGCGGCCGGTGGTAAAGCGCATGAGGAGAGGGGGGAGGGGGCTCGATGCCCTCCCCTTCACCTGCCACCCCCTCCCAACGACTCCTACCGACGGGCTGCCACACTGTCCCGTGGGTTTGCTCTCTCTCTGCCTGCCTGTCTGTCTGTCTCTCTTATACCTCCACTCCGCACGCATGCCCTTATTCATCGTCATCACGCCGCAGGGGGTGCCCTTTCTGCAGCCATGCCGAAAGCCCCTCGAAGGTGAGGATGATGGAGGCCACCGCCCAACGCACCCCACCCGGCGGGCACGCGCCCACGCCGCCCCGGCTGCCGCCTCGCCTCATACGACACTCGGCGAGGCGGTGTGACAAAAACAAAGGAAGGACATCACCTCGCAAGAGATACAATTAATGTTGTAGAGGGTGGGGTGGTGGGAGAGGGGACGGAGATGCAACGAGTCGTACCGTCGCATGGGAGGTGACACACGAGTGGGTGCCAGTGCGTAGGCACAGCAGCAGGCCTCTGTGCGCGTCTCTGCGCCGCCCGCCGGCACATCTTCGCTTCCCCACCCCACTCCACCCCACACACGCACTCCTTCCACCACCACCACCCTTGCCACCTCGCACACCACCGCCCTTCTCTCCCTCCCTCTCGCGCATTTCCCCTCCGCTCAATACGCCACGCTGCCATCTGTGAGCCCTCACAAAACAAAAGGAAAGACGACAGCATCAACAACAGCAACGAATTATTTTTGTGCCCGCCACACACTCACTTCACCCCCCCCTCTCCTTCGCAGCATTTCTGTTGACTCAAAGAAACAAAAGTACACGCAATGCAGCGCGAAACTGGCCGCCAGCGTCGTCGCAACGCCGACAGCGAGGAGAGCAGCGGCGAGGATGAGCCGCAGCGGACGAGCGCAGCACTGCAGGAGCCCGCGGTGGCCGCTGTCCCACCGACACGGGTGCGCGCAAAGGCGCCGGCCGCGGCGACCGTGAGCGCGCCGAGCATGACGCTCCACACCGACCCCGCGACGGTCCAGGTGATGGCGCCGGCCCCCGTCTCGACAGAGGCAGCTGACTCCGAAAGCGAATCGAACCAGGATGCCGCGGCTTTAGCGGCGGACGAGGCGCCGTCAAACGAGCTCGCGGAAGAAATGGAGGGGATCGACTACGACACGCTAACATACTCGGCGCTGCTCGAGATAATGGCGCGCGCCAGCCGCCCAGCGATCGAGGAGATGATGGCGCAGCGGGAACAGCAGGTGGAGTCGTCCATGCAGCAGCAACAAAACCAGCGAGTGGAACGCTTCCTGGACGTGGCGACGACAAGCTCGGCCGCCGCAGCGGACACGAACGGCAGTAGCGGCGAGGACGAGGCAGCAGCGGAGGGCTACCGCTACAACGCCATGCTAACGCGCCTGTTCGAGGCGTTGAACCGCAACAATGAGGGCAGCGCCATGACGGAGCGCAACCAACTGCCAGTGCCCATCCTGGAGCGCATGGGCAAGAAGAAGACAGTGATCGCCAACTTTGGCCGCATCTGCGACGCCTTTCACCGCCCCATGGAGGACGTGAAGGACTTCATCGAGAAGGAGCTGTCCATCCGCGGCAACCTCGACAGCAACAACGCCCTCATTCTAAAGTTCGAGATCCGGAAGCAGACGGACTTCGATCGCGTGCTCATCAAGTACCTCGACGAGTACGTGAAGTGTAACTCGTGTCACCGCATCGACACTACGCTGACGAAGGATGGTCGTCGGCTGGAGCTGCGGTGCAATGTGTGCACGGCGACGCGCACAGTGACGGCTGCAGGAACAGCTACATTCAGCGCGCAGATTGAGAAGCGCTCTCGCCAGCGTGCCGCCATGATTCTGTGAGGTGTGTGCACGTGTAGGGGGTAGGAAACGGAGGGAGAGGAGCGAGTGGAAGCGGGACGCATGCACCACGCGTCTCTTTTTCTCGCGCGCGCGCCAACACGGAGGTGCGCATCTCATGGGCAACGTGTGGTATCACCCTACCGGACCACGACCTTTTGCTTGCGCGCTGCGCAGCTCTAGTGACGATCGACGCAGGAAAGGGAGGAGAAGAGACGGAGAGCCAGAGGGGATCGGCCGTTGTTAATTTGGGTCCTTGCCAGTACAAGGGGAAGAGGGAGTGACGTCGGTGTGGCAGTAGGCGCTCGCTTCGGCACGAGTCCGACCTCCCCCCTACCCCCCCTCCCCTCCCCACACACACACGCACACACACATACATCTTTTTTGCGCCAGGGAAAAGAGAAAATGGTATTTTCGGATCGAAAGCAGTTGTGTGTACGGGTGTAAGTACATGTCTGTGTGTGTGTGTGAACAGCTGTTGTGGTGAAGATTGCGCAATTTGTTCTCTCTTTCTCTCGTGTGTGTGTGTATGTGTGCTTTGGGGTTGCGGCGGTGGAGGCTGCAACGGGCGACGTGTGGACTTGGGGCTCCTCTCCCCCTCCCCGCCCACCCCCGTGTATGTGTGTGGTTAAATGCCTAGTAAGATACAGCGAAAGATATAATCGCCCCACCATGCACAAGAGCGCCTGCGGGTGCAGACCCCGCGACGGCAGCCAGAGAAAACGAAGCGGCGGCTTGGGTGGCCGATGGGAGGGGAGGGGTGAGGGGCGAAAGGGGAGGTGAAGTGTCTCCCTCTCCTTCCCCATCCCCCACTGACACACACACACAGACACACCGCACAGCCTAACGTATGCAGATGCACGCGTTGCGCTTGTCGCGGTAGTGCGCAAGGGGACTGGAGCGCACGGCAAGCACGGAAGGTTGACGCTCTTCTCTCCCCGGCGAATCTTCGGCAGAAGTGTACAGCTGCGCGTACTGGGGTAGGCTTAGGAATGTGCGTGTGTGGCAGGAGGGGCGTGGGCAGTGAGGGGCCCCAGTCATCGCCTCACCGTAAAACTTGGCAAGCATCATCAGCAGGCGCACTCCGTTTCGCTCTCTCGCTCTCCCACACCTTCGCCTCGTTCTTCTCTCGCATTTTCTTTTCACTTGGAATACTCTGCGCTTGTGCAGAGTGCGCCACCGGGGGACTCTCTTCGTTGGTCGACTGATCTTTTTGGGCGCCTCGTCTCCTCCGTCCCACCCACCCCCCTGCACCCTTTTCTCTTGTCGATGCTCCGCAAGTCGGCTGTGCGGTGGGTGTGGCTCGGCGGCACCGGCTCCTCGCCGGCGCTCGGGCTCGACCTCCGCTCCCCCGCCGGGCAGTTCGTCAACGTCGTTCCGGAGGGCATGCAGCCGCGGCGTATGGCAGGTCACTTCAACGCCACGCCGCAGGCGAACAGCCTTGCCGCGACCCACTACGCGCACACACCAGAGGTGCGGCACATGGCGGATGGCGCCGCGATGTCTCTCAGCGGACAGCGCACACCGCTGTTGAAGCCGACGCTCTCAAAATGGTCTCGCCAGCTCCGGTCCGACATCTACGACGAGCTGCTGAAGCTGCCGCTGCGCTATGCGCTTCACGACTTCCGCACACTGCAGGCACACATCCACGCTGTGCCGGACACCGTTATGAGTGCTGCTGACGGCGCGGCTGCGGGAGAGCGGCTGCCACCTGGCGTGTACCACGCCTCCGGCAGCCTCTCCTCTGAGTCGTCGGAGGCCCCGGCCTACTATGCAGTGGCAGGCCGAGACTCGGCTGTCGGCTATGCGCCACCGCTCGGCCCCGCCGACCCATTAGACGTCGTTCCCTTCTTTGTACACCGCACCAGCAATGGCCACCTCCCCGGCAAAGTTCACTCCATGAATGCCAAGACGCTGATGCCGGCCTTTTACATGCGGATTCAACAGATTGAAGGCGACATTTTCCGTTTCGAGGAGGAGCTGATGAAAATATTCCCGACCAAGAAGATCTTCCTCCGCAGCCACTCCGTATACGTGTACAACGTCAACTTGGATGGCCGGGCTGTCCTGCACCACTGGCTCCTGGGGCTTGGATTCTAAATGTGCCACGTAAAAGGCCGAACGGTGTGTGGGGGGGGGGGCTCGCCATGGATGAAGAGGGAAGGCAATGCGTTCCTGTATCGCACCTGCGCCACTGCTTCCCCCCCTCCCTCTCTCTCTTTGGTTCTCCTCCCTTTCGGCGGGCCCGCACTGCATGACGACAGCCGACGCATGCGTGAGCGTTTAAGTAGACACGAGTGGGATGCGCTCCTGTTGCGGCTGTGCTGTACGTTTCAGATCCGCTTGATGAGCGTTCCTTTCACGAATCGTTGGCGGGCCATGGCGCAGGTGACGGTGCCGGTAGGCGCATGAAGCATCAGCGAGGGTGGCGGAGAGGGTGGGCGGAACGGCGAAGCGGCAAGGCGCTGAAGTGCTTTCTCAGAAGGCACAAAGATCAGCAGCTTGCCTCAGCTGCTGCCCCCCCTCCTCCTCCTCTCTCCTCCACTACCCCTTCCCTCTGCTCAGTCTCCTTTGACCGCATTCGGCTCGTTGCCTCTTGCGCGCCGGCTACTCGAGGGTCTGCTACAGATGCAAACATAGGCGTGCAACCCTCTCTCGTCAGCCTCACTGATTCACCTTCTCTCCCCACCCCAACCTCTTCCTCTCCTGATCTACATGTCCTGCTTCTTGGGCAGGGCCGTCGTCAATATCACTAGCCCCATACCTCCCTCCCCCTTGCACACACACACACACGCAGGCGTACAAATATATTAAAAAGGCGAAGGAGCCCGCGAAAGTCTGTCGAGGAGCCCTTTCGATTGTCTCTCTCTCTCTGAGTGTGTGTGAAGAGAACCTCGCATCGCCTCACCACCACTGTTTTTCCTCCCCAGTCTCATGGTGTCCTCCGCAGGGGCGCGCACACAGCAACGTTGCGGTGTCACACTCACGCTGCGTTGCGTGACTGCCGCATGGTGCTTACTGTACATGATGACGTCGAGAGCGACGATGGCTGTTGCACAAGGCTCGGCCTCCGCCAGCACAGGTACCTGCAGCTACACAATCTGGACACCCACGCATCCACCTGCAGAGGTCCCACCCACCGTCTACCCGCCCGGTGCCGTAGCATATCAGCGGCAAACCCACAAAGCCCCGCCGGAGAACTTCTTCATCTCGAATTGGTGCGTCGGCGTCATCCTCATCCTATGTGCCGTCTGTGGCTTCTACATCCTACTGGCCGCCCGTATCCTCTACCACTTGGACTTGTATGCGCAGCATCAAGCGCAGAAGGTGGTGGCAGCTTCGTATGTTACGAAGGGCAACTTCCACTTCGACGGCAAGGACGCGCATGGCAAGCAGTTGCGGGCGAGCGGGTTGAACGAGCAGCGTGTGTCAGGCTCACGTGGTGGCTCGCCTAGCTTTGTGCCATCCCTCTCGCACAGCACTGGCAGCTCATCGTACGAGGACAGTAGCGATAGCGGGAGCCCGACGGACGACGATGACAACATCATTCAGATCAACCCCTTACAGCGCTAAGCCCAAAAGCAGCTGTGATGGATGCGAGAAAGGGCAAGCCGAAGCAAAAGTGGAAGGGTATGCGGGAAGATGGGAGCAGGCGTGGTGAGCGAGCCGCGGCAGAAAAGAGGCGGTAGGGTAAAAAAGGGGGGGAGGGGTCGGCGAGCTCCCATGCAGGTTGCCCCCGATGAGGCGGTTGTGTGCTGATGTCTCCGCCATGCCTGTCGAGTCACTGTGTTTGATGCGCATGTCTGCGTGCAGATTTCGCCTCCCGCCGCCGCCGCCCATCCACCCCCCTTCCCTCTCTTTTCCTTTGATGCTATATGCCTCTTATCCTCCGCGCGCTCGTCACGGCTGGTCCTGTAGCCCACTCCATTTCGCCTCCCCCGGAAGGTCCTCCGTCTGTGTAGGTGCGCGTGCAAAGTCTCTGGGCGTGTATTCTAGTGCGCTGCCCACACATGCGCACCACCACCCCTCATCCCTTTCAGCTCCACTCGCCCTGGCGCACCTCCGACGCGCATACACGGGCGGAGGCAATCCTCGCTATTCCTGAAGGTGACGCATTCTTTCACCTACAGGTCCACCGCTGCGATGTACGAAGTGCAGCGCGCCTCTCCGCCACGTCCCATTACGGCAAAGACAGCTAAAGGTTCCACCAGCGAGAAGAAACAAACACCGCACCGCACCACACTCATGCAGCGCAAGCGACAGCCTCCACCGCTTTCCGCCCACATGCGTTTCAGTCCTTGTCGGACTCTTGCCATCCACATCGAGAGCGCCCCAACCGCACACAAGAACGCGACCGTGCACCGGAGGCCCCAGCTTGCCTGGTGCACCCCCCCTAATATGTGCACATTCTTCATTTTTTTTCTTATCTGCTGCTCTTTGGCACAGCTCCTCCGCTTGCTCACCCGTCTCCCCAACTCGCGCATGATTCACACAGGCGCACGTTGAAAAACGCACGAACACAAGAAAGAATCGGCGACAAACGCGACGCGGTGTGTCACGCAGCAGCAGCGGCACAAATCACTCTCGTCCCCCTTTCTATGCTTCTTCGCGCTGCCGCTACGGTGTGCCTCTCGCCTCCGCTGGCCTTTCCCCAGCCCCCCCCTCTGCGCTTCTGTGCGCCTGCCAGTAGACGGCTCATGCGCACCTGCCTTGGGCGTCGTGCGGTCCCACTCCCCAGTATGCCCCCTCGACCCCTATTCCACCCCCCACATCCTCTGACCCTCTCTCCTCTTTCTCCCGCTGCTGCTCACTCCTCCCTTCCCCTCACTTCGCTTCGGCGCACGGCCGTGCACGGCACCACGCGTAGACGCACACACCGCAGCCACGATAGCCGCCACCCACGGGCCCACTCTCCTCCGCGCACCCCCACCTACCCATCCTCGCATCGCAGCCCTCCCGCCATTCCTTCACCTGTCCACCACCACCACCCACCCAGTCCCCCATCTCAGCTCCCGTCTGTGGCGACAATGGCGTGCATCATTGGTCTGATCGTCTTCACTGTTGTGCAGCTAATTGCACTTCTCTTTCTGCTAGTGGCTACGCCGATTGACATGTTCCGAGATAGGACGACGGACAGGTTCGGCGACGGGCCTTGCCTGACGCTCTGGGGTGCTAAGGATAATTGTCATCACATTAAGTACACTTTATCGATATCGGAAGTGACGGAGACCTGCCGGAATCGCCGCAGACTCTTTGTGAGCTCTCAGGTGTTCATTCTGCTGTCTTTGGGCTTTTTCGCGATAAAAATTCTCTTGGGTGTACTGGCGCTCTTTTGCTGCCCGTGGATGCGCTGGGTGTGCCTCGCCCTCAACATTGTGAGCAGCGTGACCGTTCTCGTTGTATGGGTACTGACGCTGGTGACCTACTTCAATGAGAGTGAGGGCAACTGCGTGAAGCTATCGGAGACTTCGGTTCTCGGCTCCGGATTCGTTCTGCTCGTGCTGTCGTGGGTACTCACCGTCATCAATATTATTATCCTGTTGGTAACGTCCAGCAATACAAGCGCGAATGCGGCCCCGAAGCAGCCGTCGTAGAGGACGCCCGACCCTTAGACGCTACTGGCGCACGAGCCACACAGTAGCGCACGCCAACACACAGAGCCTCGGGCGCAGGCTGCCCAAGAGGCAGTCCACCACAGAAAGCAGCCGTGCAAGCGGCAGGTTCTCCACTCGGTCGTCTCTGCCTCCGATGCGCTCAAAAAAAGCCTCGCTGTCCTCTCTCCGGCAGCCATTGGCCCCTCCCCTCCTCCCGCGCGCCCCCTGCGCACTGTGCGGATATTTTCTCAGCCGCGTCGGGCGGAGTGCCGCGCGCAGTGCCCACGCCGAGTGATCGTTTTGCTCCTTTGCTGTTTTGTCTTCCCTCTGACTCACGCCTCATGGCATTTTCTCTCTCCCTCTCCCTGCGTCGCATCATTTCGGCCTGACGTGTGCCGAGGGCCACGCCCACGTGGCGCTGCCAGGCCCGCCCACGACACCCCCTGTGTCTTCCCCAGCCTTCCGACGCCATCTTCTTTATTTCCGCCTGTTCCCTTCGACTGTGCTTTGCTCCCCAGCGCCGTTCCCTCCCTTCCCCCTGCAGTGCTTCCGTTTCTCCTGTCAATAGTTTCGTTGCTCAGTGGCATCACTGTATAAGCCCCACGGCCCCTCCTCCCCCCTCCCCAGCGTGAGGCGGCACCACCCCGCCTGGTGAGCGGCTGAGAGGGCAGCGCGGCGCACGAGCCTAGTGCGAGGGGTCTCCGAGGGTCCTGACCCGAGGTCGGCCAGCCTCCTCCTCGAGCGCCTCGGGTGCGCACGACAGACGCCACCGCCTGCGCCCTCGAGCTGGTAATGAACGCGTAGAGTGCATCCGCGGAAGAGTCGCCGAGGGACAGGGATGCAGGCGTGGTGCAGCCGTCACGGGGCGTCACACGGTGGTGTGTGTGCCGGCTCTCACGCGGCGGGGTGGAGACGCGGAAATACGGATCTATTTCAGTGCCTCCGGCAGAGGGCCGCAGTAAAAAGCGGCAAACCACAATGGGAGTGCACACACACACACACAAACACCAAAACAAACGGCAGCGCCTCACATCACCGCCCTCTCCTCCCCCCTCTTCTCTGTGCGGGCCTGAGTGGGCGCCGTCTGTCTGTGTGTATGCGCCTCTTCTTATGCTTCGCTTCTGTGTGTGCTTTCTCTGATTCGAACGACGTCTCGCTGCGCGTGTGTAATACTGAGCGTTGCTCTCCGACTCGCCTGCGCCCAGGAGCGGCGCCGCCACTGCCAGGGCTCTCTCGACGCCCTCCACCGCTCCCCTTCCCAGCCGGAAGGGCCGGGGGCGCCCTTGCCGCTGCCAGTGGCGGGGCTGTGCCCTCTGGCGACACAGCCCCCACCCCACCCCCATTCATCTGACCCCTCTTCTCTGCTGTGCCTCCTGCTTTCTCGCCGCCCCCTCACCGCGCTTCGGCGCACGGCCGTGCACGGCACCACGCGTAGACGCACACACCGCAGCCACGATAGCCGCCACCCACGGGCCCACTCTCCTCCGCGCACCCCCACCTACCCATCCTCGCATCGCAGCCCTCCCGCCATTCCTTCACCTGTCCACCACCACCACCCACCCAGTCCCCCATCTCAGCTCCCGTCTGTGGCGACAATGGCGTGCGGGGTCGGAGTTGCTCTCTTCGCGGTGCTGCAGTTCATCGCCTTCTTGTTTGTGCTGATCGCTACGCCGATTGACATGTTCCGCGTAAGAGGCGAGGACAGGTTCGGCAACACACTTTGCCTGACACTGTGGGGCGAAAAGGAGCAATGCTACAGTGCCCGGTTCACCAGAAAAACGGAGGACCTGTGGAGCGCTTGCCGGAATCGCCTCAACCTCTTCCGCGCTGCTGAGGCCTTTGCACTCATCTCCATCGTCGTCTTCGGGCTGTCGTCGCTTCTCGGCTTCATTCTCCTGTGCTGCTGTGGCTGCTTGCGCTGGGTGTGCCTCGCGCTCAACGTCTTGGGTATCGGCACCCTGGCCGTTGTATGGGCGGCCATGGTGGTGTCGTACTACAAGGATGACACGACTGCGTGTCGGAGGCTAAGCCTTACCTTCCGCTTCGGCTTTGGGTTCCTCCTCTTCGTGGTGGCCTGGAGCCTCGATATCATCAACATCTTTCTGTTGCTGGTTCCCTGCTAGGTTGCGGGGCTCTGGTGAGCGTGGAGAGGCGCCAGCATAGGCCAGTCGAGCGGGGCCGGATGCGAGGCCGAGGGCAGCTGGAGTGCGGCGCCGCTCGCGTGTGGTCGAGGCGGTGCAGCGGTGCCCTCACACACCCCAGCACGCATCCGCGGTCGCCGCCCTCGTTGACGTGTCTCGCGCAGTGCGTTTCGCCCTCCCGCGCGCCCCCTGCGCACTGTGCGGATATTTTCCCAGTCGCGTCGGGCGGAGTGCCGCGCGCAGTGCCCACGCCGAGTGATCGTTTTGCTCCTTTGCTGTTTTGTCTTCCCTCTGACTGACTTCTCACGTCTTTTCCTCTGCGCGCGTGTGCTGCCTCTCTTCGGCCTGCAGTGTGCCGAGGGCGCCGCCCACGTGGCGCTGCCAGGCCCGCCCACCTCCTCTGCCCCCGCCACCCCCCTCGATGCCACCGGCCTCTTCCCCACCCCTGACGCCCGCCCGGTGTTCCCTCGGCGATGGGAAAGGACGAATGGAGCAGCGGGTCGACGGCACCGCCGCCGCGCGCCGGAACATCGGCGGGGGGAGCGCGGAGGAGGAGAGGGCGGCGAGGGGTGCGTGCAACGCACTGGCCCAACGGGCGGGCAGGGCGCAGTGCGACACCGCAGCGGCTCGCGAACACATTGTGCGCCGCCTCTGCGCCCTCGCCCCCACCCCCTTGCGTTTCTGTTTCTCCTGTCAATAGTTTCGTTGCTCAGTGGCATCACTGTATAAGCCCCACGGCCCCTCCTCCCCCCTCCCCAGCGTGAGGCGGCACCACCCCGCCTGGTGAGCGGCTGAGAGGGCAGCGCGGCGCACGAGGCTAGTGCGAGGGGTCTCCGAGGGTCCTGACCCGAGGTCGGCCAGCCTCCTCCTCGAGCGCCTCGGGTGCGCACGACAGACGCCACCGCCTGCGCCCTCGAGCTGGTAATGAACGCGTAGAGTGCATCCGCGGAAGAGTCGCCGAGGGACAGGGATGCAGGCGTGGTGCAGCCGTCACGGGGCGTCACACGGTGGTGTGTGTGCCGGCTCTCACGCGGCGGGGTGGAGACGCGGAAATACGGATCTATTTCAGTGCCTCCGGCAGAGGGCCGCAGTAAAAAGCGGCAAACCACAATGGGAGTGCACACACACACACACAAACACCAAAACAAACGGCAGCGCCTCACATCACCGCCCTCTCCTCCCCCCTCTTCTCTGTGCGGGCCTGAGTGGGCGCCGTCTGTCTGTGTGTATGCGCCTCTTCTTATGCTTCGCTTCTGTGTGTGCTTTCTCTGATTCGAACGACGTCTCGCTGCGCGTGTGTAATACTGAGCGTTGCTCTCCGACTCGCCTGCGCCCAGGAGCGGCGCCGCCACTGCCAGGGCTCTCTCGACGCCCTCCACCGCTCCCCCTTCCCAGCCGGAAGGGCCGGGGGCGCCCTTGCCGCTGCCAGTGGCGGGGCTGTGCCCTCTGGCGACACAGCCCCCCACCCCACCCCCATTCATCTGACCCCCTCTTCTCTGCTGTGCCTCCTGCTTTCTCGCCGCCCCCTCACCGCGCTTCGGCGCACGGCCGTGCACGGCACCACGCGTAGACGCACACACCGCAGCCACGATAGCCGCCACCCACGGGCCCACTCTCCTCCGCGCACCCCCACCTACCCATCCTCGCATCGCAGCCCTCCCGCCATTCCTTCACCTGTCCACCACCACCACCCACCCAGTCCCCCATCTCAGCTCCCGTCTGTGGCGACAATGGCGTGCGGGGTCGGAGTTGCTCTCTTCGCGGTGCTGCAGTTCATCGCCTTCTTGTTTGTGCTGATCGCTACGCCGATTGACATGTTCCGCGTAAGAGGCGAGGACAGGTTCGGCAACACACTTTGCCTGACACTGTGGGGCGAAAAGGAGCAATGCTACAGTGCCCGGTTCACCAGAAAAACGGAGGACCTGTGGAGCGCTTGCCGGAATCGCCTCAACCTCTTCCGCGCTGCTGAGGCCTTTGCACTCATCTCCATCGTCGTCTTCGGGCTGTCGTCGCTTCTCGGCTTCATTCTCCTGTGCTGCTGTGGCTGCTTGCGCTGGGTGTGCCTCGCGCTCAACGTCTTGGGTATCGGCACCCTGGCCGTTGTATGGGCGGCCATGGTGGTGTCGTACTACAAGGATGACACGACTGCGTGTCGGAGGCTAAGCCTTACCTTCCGCTTCGGCTTTGGGTTCCTCCTCTTCGTGGTGGCCTGGAGCCTCGATATCATCAACATCTTTCTGTTGCTGGTTCCCTGCTAGGTTGCGGGGGCTCTGGTGAGCGTGGAGAGGCGCCAGCATAGGCCAGTCGAGCGGGGCCGGATGCGAGGCCGAGGGCAGCTGGAGTGCGGCGCCGCTCGCGTGTGGTCGAGGCGGTGCAGCGGTGCCCTCACACACCCCAGCACGCATCCGCGGTCGCCGCCCTCGTTGACGTGTCTCGCGCAGTGCGTTTCGCCCTCCCGCGCGCCCCCTGCGCACTGTGCGGATATTTTCCCAGTCGCGTCGGGCGGAGTGCCGCGCGCAGTGCCCACGCCGAGTGATCGTTTTGCTCCTTTGCTGTTTTGTCTTCCCTCTGACTGACTTCTCACGTCTTTTCCTCTGCGCGCGTGTGCTGCCTCTCTTCGGCCTGCAGTGTGCCGAGGGCGCCGCCCACGTGGCGCTGCCAGGCCCGCCCACCTCCTCTGCCCCCGCCACCCCCCTCGATGCCACCGGCCTCTTCCCCACCCCTGACGCCCGCCCGGTGTTCCCTCGGCGATGGGAAAGGACGAATGGAGCAGCGGGTCGACGGCACCGCCGCCGCGCGCCGGAACATCGGCGGGGGGAGCGCGGAGGAGGAGAGGGCGGCGAGGGGTGCGTGCAACGCACTGGCCCAACGGGCGGGCAGGGCGCAGTGCGACACCGCAGCGGCTCGCGAACACATTGTGCGCCGCCTCTGCGCCCTCGCCCCCACCCCCTTGCGTTTCTGTTTCTCCTGTCAATAGTTTCGTTGCTCAGTGGCATCACTGTATAAGCCCCACGGCCCCTCCTCCCCCCTCCCCAGCGTGAGGCGGCACCACCCCGCCTGGTGAGCGGCTGAGAGGGCAGCGCGGCGCACGAGGCTAGTGCGAGGGGTCTCCGAGGGTCCTGACCCGAGGTCGGCCAGCCTCCTCCTCGAGCGCCTCGGGTGCGCACGACAGACGCCACCGCCTGCGCCCTCGAGCTGGTAATGAACGCGTAGAGTGCATCCGCGGAAGAGTCGCCGAGGGACAGGGATGCAGGCGTGGTGCAGCCGTCACGGGGCGTCACACGGTGGTGTGTGTGCCGGCTCTCACGCGGCGGGGTGGAGACGCGGAAATACGGATCTATTTCAGTGCCTCCGGCAGAGGGCCGCAGTAAAAGCGGCAAACCACAATGGGAGTGCACACACACACACACAAACACCAAAACAAACGGCAGCGCCTCACATCACCGCCCTCTCCTCCCCCCTCTTCTCTGTGCGGGCCTGAGTGGGCGCCGTCTGTCTGTGTGTATGCGCCTCTTCTTATGCTTCGCTTCTGTGTGTGCTTTCTCTGATTCGAACGACGTCTCGCTGCGCGTGTGTAATACTGAGCGTTGCTCTCCGACTCGCCTGCGCCCAGGAGCGGCGCCGCCACTGCCAGGGCTCTCTCGACGCCCTCCACCGCTCCCCCTTCCCAGCCGGAAGGGCCGGGGGCGCCCTTGCCGCTGCCAGTGGCGGGGCTGTGCCCTCTGGCGACACAGCCCCCACCCCACCCCCATTCATCTGACCCCCTCTTCTCTGCTGTGCCTCCTGCTTTCTCGCCGCCCCCTCACCGCGCTTCGGCGCACGGCCGTGCACGGCACCACGCGTAGACGCACACACCGCAGCCACGATAGCCGCCACCCACGGGCCCACTCTCCTCCGCGCACCCCCACCTACCCATCCTCGCATCGCAGCCCTCCCGCCATTCCTTCACCTGTCCACCACCACCACCCACCCAGTCCCCCATCTCAGCTCCCGTCTGTGGCGACAATGGCGTGCAGCATCGGAACAATCGGCTACGCCGTTCTTCAGTTCATTGCTTTTGTGTTGCTGATTGTGGCGGCACCCCTCGACATGTTCCGTACACGGGGCGTGGGCAGATTCAGCAATGCTCCTTGCCTCACGTTCTGGGGTGGAAAGCTAGAATGTCTCAGCGTAACTTATTTTGCCACAACGGACGAGCTGACGGAGACCTGCCCAGGCCGCCGTGACCGCTTCCGTGCCTCTCAGGCGCTGATTGTGTTTTCCCTTGTTATGTATTTCGTGGCATTCATCCTGGGCTGTGTTCTGCTGTTCTGCTGCGACATCTTGCGCTGGGTCTGCCTGGGGCTCAACCTCGTCGACACCATCACCGTGCTCGTCATCTGGGTGTCCATGGTGGTGACCTTCTACAAGGATGAGGGCGAGGATTGCCCAAACCTGAATCAGGGCGCGGTGTATGGCTCCGGATTCGTTCTGCTGGTGTTTGCGTGGGTCGTGAACCTCATCAACATTCTGTTCTTGCTAATCCCGTTCCCGGTACTGAGCGCTGATGCAGCTGTGAAGGAGTCGGCATAGATGGCGCAGGACGAGCAGGGTGTGTGTGGTGAGCTACCTTGGCAGCTCCCCGGCCCCCGGCAAGCAGACGCTCTGGTGCATGAGCGGGTGTGCAAGCCGCGCGCTGCCGTCCCTGCCGTCTGTACGACTCTCCATCGACTCCTTTGTGGTGGCGGGGGGACACCCCCAGCACCATGCGCAGGTAAATACACTCTATTTTTTGTTCATGTTTTTTTTCTACATCGCCTCACGTTCATCTATGGCTGACTTGTCATGCCTCTCATTCGTACGTGTGTGTATTTGTCGTGTATCCTCGGCCTGCGGTGTGCCGAGGGCGCCGCATACGTGGCGCCGCCCGGCCCGTCCACCTCCTCTGCCCTCCCCCCTCGATGCCACCGGCCTCTTCCCCACCCCTGACGCCCGCCCGGTGTTCCCTCGGCGATGGGAAAGGACGAATGGAGCAGCGGGTCGACGGCACCGCCGCCGCGCGCCGGAACATCGGCGGGGGGAGCGCGGAGGAGGAGAGGGCGGCGAGGGGTGCGTGCAACGCACTGGCCCAACGGGCGGGCAGGGCGCAGTGCGACACCGCAGCGGCTCGCGAACACATTGTGCGCCGCCTCTGCGCCCTTTCTTAGTGACTCTTCTTTTCACTTTACGTTTCACTTGTCATTGTTGAAGTGCTCAACGGCCCAACTGTAGCATCCACACAGCCACCCTCCCCCCATGTGCCTCGGCACCACCCCGCCTGGTGAGCGGCTGAGAGGGCAGCGCGGCGCACGAGGCTAGTGCGAGGGGTCTCCGAGGGTCCTGACCCGAGGTCGGCCAGCCTCCTCCTCGAGCGCCTCGGGTGCGCACGACAGACGCCACCGCCTGCGCCCTCGAGCTGGTAATGAACGCGTAGAGTGCATCCGCGGAAGAGTCGCCGAGGGACAGGGATGCAGGCGTGGTGCAGCCGTCACGGGGCGTCACACGGTGGTGTGCATGTGTGCCTGCCTACCTGTTGGATCTTTCGTGGAAGAAGCATATTTTTCATACACGTTCATAATCGCTTTCCCGCGGCACGGTCGGTACGGCAACGCTGACAAGTATTGTATACACACGCGACAGCATTCGCAGCGCCGCACATCACCCGCCACCTCCTCCCACTCCGCCCTCCTGGCCGCCTCCCCCATTCTCTGTGCGGGCCTGAGTGGGCGCCGTCTGTCTGTGTGTATGCGCCTCTTCTTATGCTTCGCTTCTGTGTGTGCTTTCTCTGATTCGAACGACGTCTCGCTGCGCGTGTGTAATACTGAGCGTTGCTCTCCGACTCGCCTGCGCCCAGGAGCGGCGCCGCCACTGCCAGGGCTCTCTCGACGCCCTCCACCGCTCCCCCTTCCCAGCCGGAAGGGCCGGGGGCGCCCTTGCCGCTGCCAGTGGCGGGGCTGTGCCCTCTGGCGACACAGCCCCCACCCCACCCCATTCATCTGACCCCCTCTTCTCTGCTGTGCCTCCTGCTTTCTCGCCGCCCCCTCACCGCGCTTCGGCGCACGGCCGTGCACGGCACCACGCGTAGACGCACACACCGCAGCCACGATAGCCGCCACCCACGGGCCCACTCTCCTCCGCGCACCCCCACCTACCCATCCTCGCATCGCAGCCCTCCCGCCATTCCTTCACCTGTCCACCACCACCACCCACCCAGTCCCCCATCTCAGCTCCCGTCTGTGGCGACAATGGCGTGCGGGGTCGGAGTTGCTCTCTTCGCGGTGCTGCAGTTCATCGCCTTCTTGTTTGTGCTGATCGCTACGCCGATTGACATGTTCCGCGTAAGAGGCGAGGACAGGTTCGGCAACACACTTTGCCTGACACTGTGGGGCGAAAAGGAGCAATGCTACAGTGCCCGGTTCACCAGAAAAACGGAGGACCTGTGGAGCGCTTGCCGGAATCGCCTCAACCTCTTCCGCGCTGCTGAGGCCTTTGCACTCATCTCCATCGTCGTCTTCGGGCTGTCGTCGCTTCTCGGCTTCATTCTCCTGTGCTGCTGTGGCTGCTTGCGCTGGGTGTGCCTCGCGCTCAACGTCTTGGGTATCGGCACCCTGGCCGTTGTATGGGCGGCCATGGTGGTGTCGTACTACAAGGATGACACGACTGCGTGTCGGAGGCTAAGCCTTACCTTCCGCTTCGGCTTTGGGTTCCTCCTCTTCGTGGTGGCCTGGAGCCTCGATATCATCAACATCTTTCTGTTGCTGGTTCCCTGCTAGGTTGCGGGGGCTCTGGTGAGCGTGGAGAGGCGCCAGCATAGGCCAGTCGAGCGGGGCCGGATGCGAGGCCGAGGGCAGCTGGAGTGCGGCGCCGCTCGCGTGTGGTCGAGGCGGTGCAGCGGTGCCCTCACACACCCCAGCACGCATCCGCGGTCGCCGCCCTCGTTGACGTGTCTCGCGCAGTGCGTTTCGCCCTCCCGCGCGCCCCCTGCGCACTGTGCGGATATTTTCCCAGTCGCGTCGGGCGGAGTGCCGCGCGCAGTGCCCACGCCGAGTGATCGTTTTGCTCCTTTGCTGTTTTGTCTTCCCTCTGACTGACTTCTCACGTCTTTTCCTCTGCGCGCGTGTGCTGCCTCTCTTCGGCCTGCAGTGTGCCGAGGGCGCCGCCCACGTGGCGCTGCCAGGCCCGCCCACCTCCTCTGCCCCCGCCACCCCCCTCGATGCCACCGGCCTCTTCCCCACCCCTGACGCCCGCCCGGTGTTCCCTCGGCGATGGGAAAGGACGAATGGAGCAGCGGGTCGACGGCACCGCCGCCGCGCGCCGGAACATCGGCGGGGGGAGCGCGGAGGAGGAGAGGGCGGCGAGGGGTGCGTGCAACGCACTGGCCCAACGGGCGGGCAGGGCGCAGTGCGACACCGCAGCGGCTCGCGAACACATTGTGCGCCGCCTCTGCGCCCTCGCCCCCACCCCCTTGCGTTTCTGTTTCTCCTGTCAATAGTTTCGTTGCTCAGTGGCATCACTGTATAAGCCCCACGGCCCCTCCTCCCCCCTCCCCAGCGTGAGGCGGCACCACCCCGCCTGGTGAGCGGCTGAGAGGGCAGCGCGGCGCACGAGGCTAGTGCGAGGGGTCTCCGAGGGTCCTGACCCGAGGTCGGCCAGCCTCCTCCTCGAGCGCCTCGGGTGCGCACGACAGACGCCACCGCCTGCGCCCTCGAGCTGGTAATGAACGCGTAGAGTGCATCCGCGGAAGAGTCGCCGAGGGACAGGGATGCAGGCGTGGTGCAGCCGTCACGGGGCGTCACACGGTGGTGTGTGTGCCGGCTCTCACGCGGCGGGGTGGAGACGCGGAAATACGGATCTATTTCAGTGCCTCCGGCAGAGGGCCGCAGTAAAAAGCGGCAAACCACAATGGGAGTGCACACACACACACACAAACACCAAAACAAACGGCAGCGCCTCACATCACCGCCCTCTCCTCCCCCCTCTTCTCTGTGCGGGCCTGAGTGGGCGCCGTCTGTCTGTGTGTATGCGCCTCTTCTTATGCTTCGCTTCTGTGTGTGCTTTCTCTGATTCGAACGACGTCTCGCTGCGCGTGTGTAATACTGAGCGTTGCTCTCCGACTCGCCTGCGCCCAGGAGCGGCGCCGCCACTGCCAGGGCTCTCTCGACGCCCTCCACCGCTCCCCCTTCCCAGCCGGAAGGGCCGGGGGCGCCCTTGCCGCTGCCAGTGGCGGGGCTGTGCCCTCTGGCGACACAGCCCCCACCCCACCCCATTCATCTGACCCCCTCTTCTCTGCTGTGCCTCCTGCTTTCTCGCCGCCCCCTCACCGCGCTTCGGCGCACGGCCGTGCACGGCACCACGCGTAGACGCACACACCGCAGCCACGATAGCCGCCACCCACGGGCCCACTCTCCTCCGCGCACCCCCACCTACCCATCCTCGCATCGCAGCCCTCCCGCCATTCCTTCACCTGTCCACCACCACCACCCACCCAGTCCCCCATCTCAGCTCCCGTCTGTGGCGACAATGGCGTGCGGGGTCGGAGTTGCTCTCTTCGCGGTGCTGCAGTTCATCGCCTTCTTGTTTGTGCTGATCGCTACGCCGATTGACATGTTCCGCGTAAGAGGCGAGGACAGGTTCGGCAACACACTTTGCCTGACACTGTGGGGCGAAAAGGAGCAATGCTACAGTGCCCGGTTCACCAGAAAAACGGAGGACCTGTGGAGCGCTTGCCGGAATCGCCTCAACCTCTTCCGCGCTGCTGAGGCCTTTGCACTCATCTCCATCGTCGTCTTCGGGCTGTCGTCGCTTCTCGGCTTCATTCTCCTGTGCTGCTGTGGCTGCTTGCGCTGGGTGTGCCTCGCGCTCAACGTCTTGGGTATCGGCACCCTGGCCGTTGTATGGGCGGCCATGGTGGTGTCGTACTACAAGGATGACACGACTGCGTGTCGGAGGCTAAGCCTTACCTTCCGCTTCGGCTTTGGGTTCCTCCTCTTCGTGGTGGCCTGGAGCCTCGATATCATCAACATCTTTCTGTTGCTGGTTCCCTGCTAGGTTGCGGGGCTCTGGTGAGCGTGGAGAGGCGCCAGCATAGGCCAGTCGAGCGGGGCCGGATGCGAGGCCGAGGGCAGCTGGAGTGCGGCGCCGCTCGCGTGTGGTCGAGGCGGTGCAGCGGTGCCCTCACACACCCCAGCACGCATCCGCGGTCGCCGCCCTCGTTGACGTGTCTCGCGCAGTGCGTTTCGCCCTCCCGCGCGCCCCCTGCGCACTGTGCGGATATTTTCCCAGTCGCGTCGGGCGGAGTGCCGCGCGCAGTGCCCACGCCGAGTGATCGTTTTGCTCCTTTGCTGTTTTGTCTTCCCTCTGACTGACTTCTCACGTCTTTTCCTCTGCGCGCGTGTGCTGCCTCTCTTCGGCCTGCAGTGTGCCGAGGGCGCCGCCCACGTGGCGCTGCCAGGCCCGCCCACCTCCTCTGCCCCCGCCACCCCCCTCGATGCCACCGGCCTCTTCCCCACCCCTGACGCCCGCCCGGTGTTCCCTCGGCGATGGGAAAGGACGAATGGAGCAGCGGGTCGACGGCACCGCCGCCGCGCGCCGGAACATCGGCGGGGGGAGCGCGGAGGAGGAGAGGGCGGCGAGGGGTGCGTGCAACGCACTGGCCCAACGGGCGGGCAGGGCGCAGTGCGACACCGCAGCGGCTCGCGAACACATTGTGCGCCGCCTCTGCGCCCTCGCCCCCACCCCTTGCGTTTCTGTTTCTCCTGTCAATAGTTTCGTTGCTCAGTGGCATCACTGTATAAGCCCCACGGCCCCTCCTCCCCCCTCCCCAGCGTGAGGCGGCACCACCCCGCCTGGTGAGCGGCTGAGAGGGCAGCGCGGCGCACGAGGCTAGTGCGAGGGGTCTCCGAGGGTCCTGACCCGAGGTCGGCCAGCCTCCTCCTCGAGCGCCTCGGGTGCGCACGACAGACGCCACCGCCTGCGCCCTCGAGCTGGTAATGAACGCGTAGAGTGCATCCGCGGAAGAGTCGCCGAGGGACAGGGATGCAGGCGTGGTGCAGCCGTCACGGGGCGTCACACGGTGGTGTGTGTGCCGGCTCTCACGCGGCGGGGTGGAGACGCGGAAATACGGATCTATTTCAGTGCCTCCGGCAGAGGGCCGCAGTAAAAAGCGGCAAACCACAATGGGAGTGCACACACACACACACAAACACCAAAACAAACGGCAGCGCCTCACATCACCGCCCTCTCCTCCCCCCTCTTCTCTGTGCGGGCCTGAGTGGGCGCCGTCTGTCTGTGTGTATGCGCCTCTTCTTATGCTTCGCTTCTGTGTGTGCTTTCTCTGATTCGAACGACGTCTCGCTGCGCGTGTGTAATACTGAGCGTTGCTCTCCGACTCGCCTGCGCCCAGGAGCGGCGCCGCCACTGCCAGGGCTCTCTCGACGCCCTCCACCGCTCCCCCTTCCCAGCCGGAAGGGCCGGGGGCGCCCTTGCCGCTGCCAGTGGCGGGGCTGTGCCCTCTGGCGACACAGCCCCCACCCCACCCCCATTCATCTGACCCCTCTTCTCTGCTGTGCCTCCTGCTTTCTCGCCGCCCCCTCACCGCGCTTCGGCGCACGGCCGTGCACGGCACCACGCGTAGACGCACACACCGCAGCCACGATAGCCGCCACCCACGGGCCCACTCTCCTCCGCGCACCCCCACCTACCCATCCTCGCATCGCAGCCCTCCCGCCATTCCTTCACCTGTCCACCACCACCACCCACCCAGTCCCCCATCTCAGCTCCCGTCTGTGGCGACAATGGCGTGCAGCATCGGAACAATCGGCTACGCCGTTCTTCAGTTCATTGCTTTTGTGTTGCTGATTGTGGCGGCACCCCTCGACATGTTCCGTACACGGGGCGTGGGCAGATTCAGCAATGCTCCTTGCCTCACGTTCTGGGGTGGAAAGCTAGAATGTCTCAGCGTAACTTATTTTGCCACAACGGACGAGCTGACGGAGACCTGCCCAGGCCGCCGTGACCGCTTCCGTGCCTCTCAGGCGCTGATTGTGTTTTCCCTTGTTATGTATTTCGTGGCATTCATCCTGGGCTGTGTTCTGCTGTTCTGCTGCGACATCTTGCGCTGGGTCTGCCTGGGGCTCAACCTCGTCGACACCATCACCGTGCTCGTCATCTGGGTGTCCATGGTGGTGACCTTCTACAAGGATGAGGGCGAGGATTGCCCAAACCTGAATCAGGGCGCGGTGTATGGCTCCGGATTCGTTCTGCTGGTGTTTGCGTGGGTCGTGAACCTCATCAACATTCTGTTCTTGCTAATCCCGTTCCCGGTACTGAGCGCTGATGCAGCTGTGAAGGAGTCGGCATAGATGGCGCAGGACGAGCAGGGTGTGTGTGGTGAGCTACCTTGGCAGCTCCCCGGCCCCCGGCAAGCAGACGCTCTGGTGCATGAGCGGGTGTGCAAGCCGCGCGCTGCCGTCCCTGCCGTCTGTACGACTCTCCATCGACTCCTTTGTGGTGGCGGGGGGACACCCCCAGCACCATGCGCAGGTAAATACACTCTATTTTTTGTTCATGTTTTTTTTCTACATCGCCTCAAGTTCATCTATGGCTGACTTGTCATGCCTCTCATTCGTACGTGTGTGTATTTGTCG
This sequence comes from Leishmania martiniquensis, assembly GCF_017916325.1. Classification (NCBI taxonomy): domain Eukaryota; phylum Euglenozoa; class Kinetoplastea; order Trypanosomatida; family Trypanosomatidae; genus Leishmania; species Leishmania martiniquensis. The sequence goes on from NC_090143.1 coordinate 244,846, forward strand.
TGTATCCTCGGCCTGCGGTGTGCCGAGGGCGCCGCATACGTGGCGCCGCCCGGCCCGTCCACCTCCTCTGCCCTCCCCCCTCGATGCCACCGGCCTCTTCCCCACCCCTGACGCCCGCCCGGTGTTCCCTCGGCGATGGGAAAGGACGAATGGAGCAGCGGGTCGACGGCACCGCCGCCGCGCGCCGGAACATCGGCGGGGGGAGCGCGGAGGAGGAGAGGGCGGCGAGGGGTGCGTGCAACGCACTGGCCCAACGGGCGGGCAGGGCGCAGTGCGACACCGCAGCGGCTCGCGAACACATTGTGCGCCGCCTCTGCGCCCTTTCTTAGTGACTCTTCTTTTCACTTTACGTTTCACTTGTCATTGTTGAAGTGCTCAACGGCCCAACTGTAGCATCCACACAGCCACCCTCCCCCCATGTGCCTCGGCACCACCCCGCCTGGTGAGCGGCTGAGAGGGCAGCGCGGCGCACGAGCCTAGTGCGAGGGGTCTCCGAGGGTCCTGACCCGAGGTCGGCCAGCCTCCTCCTCGAGCGCCTCGGGTGCGCACGACAGACGCCACCGCCTGCGCCCTCGAGCTGGTAATGAACGCGTAGAGTGCATCCGCGGAAGAGTCGCCGAGGGACAGGGATGCAGGCGTGGTGCAGCCGTCACGGGGCGTCACACGGTGGTGTGCATGTGTGCCTGCCTACCTGTTGGATCTTTCGTGGAAGAAGCATATTTTTCATACACGTTCATAATCGCTTTCCCGCGGCACGGTCGGTACGGCAACGCTGACAAGTATTGTATACACACGCGACAGCATTCGCAGCGCCGCACATCACCCGCCACCTCCTCCCACTCCGCCCTCCTGGCCGCCTCCCCCATTCTCTGTGCGGGCCTGAGTGGGCGCCGTCTGTCTGTGTGTATGCGCCTCTTCTTATGCTTCGCTTCTGTGTGTGCTTTCTCTGATTCGAACGACGTCTCGCTGCGCGTGTGTAATACTGAGCGTTGCTCTCCGACTCGCCTGCGCCCAGGAGCGGCGCCGCCACTGCCAGGGCTCTCTCGACGCCCTCCACCGCTCCCCCTTCCCAGCCGGAAGGGCCGGGGGCGCCCTTGCCGCTGCCAGTGGCGGGGCTGTGCCCTCTGGCGACACAGCCCCCCACCCCACCCCCATTCATCTGACCCCTCTTCTCTGCTGTGCCTCCTGCTTTCTCGCCGCCCCCTCACCGCGCTTCGGCGCACGGCCGTGCACGGCACCACGCGTAGACGCACACACCGCAGCCACGATAGCCGCCACCCACGGGCCCACTCTCCTCCGCGCACCCCCACCTACCCATCCTCGCATCGCAGCCCTCCCGCCATTCCTTCACCTGTCCACCACCACCACCCACCCAGTCCCCCATCTCAGCTCCCGTCTGTGGCGACAATGGCGTGCGGGGTCGGAGTTGCTCTCTTCGCGGTGCTGCAGTTCATCGCCTTCTTGTTTGTGCTGATCGCTACGCCGATTGACATGTTCCGCGTAAGAGGCGAGGACAGGTTCGGCAACACACTTTGCCTGACACTGTGGGGCGAAAAGGAGCAATGCTACAGTGCCCGGTTCACCAGAAAAACGGAGGACCTGTGGAGCGCTTGCCGGAATCGCCTCAACCTCTTCCGCGCTGCTGAGGCCTTTGCACTCATCTCCATCGTCGTCTTCGGGCTGTCGTCGCTTCTCGGCTTCATTCTCCTGTGCTGCTGTGGCTGCTTGCGCTGGGTGTGCCTCGCGCTCAACGTCTTGGGTATCGGCACCCTGGCCGTTGTATGGGCGGCCATGGTGGTGTCGTACTACAAGGATGACACGACTGCGTGTCGGAGGCTAAGCCTTACCTTCCGCTTCGGCTTTGGGTTCCTCCTCTTCGTGGTGGCCTGGAGCCTCGATATCATCAACATCTTTCTGTTGCTGGTTCCCTGCTAGGTTGCGGGGCTCTGGTGAGCGTGGAGAGGCGCCAGCATAGGCCAGTCGAGCGGGGCCGGATGCGAGGCCGAGGGCAGCTGGAGTGCGGCGCCGCTCGCGTGTGGTCGAGGCGGTGCAGCGGTGCCCTCACACACCCCAGCACGCATCCGCGGTCGCCGCCCTCGTTGACGTGTCTCGCGCAGTGCGTTTCGCCCTCCCGCGCGCCCCCTGCGCACTGTGCGGATATTTTCCCAGTCGCGTCGGGCGGAGTGCCGCGCGCAGTGCCCACGCCGAGTGATCGTTTTGCTCCTTTGCTGTTTTGTCTTCCCTCTGACTGACTTCTCACGTCTTTTCCTCTGCGCGCGTGTGCTGCCTCTCTTCGGCCTGCAGTGTGCCGAGGGCGCCGCCCACGTGGCGCTGCCAGGCCCGCCCACCTCCTCTGCCCCCGCCACCCCCCTCGATGCCACCGGCCTCTTCCCCACCCCTGACGCCCGCCCGGTGTTCCCTCGGCGATGGGAAAGGACGAATGGAGCAGCGGGTCGACGGCACCGCCGCCGCGCGCCGGAACATCGGCGGGGGGAGCGCGGAGGAGGAGAGGGCGGCGAGGGGTGCGTGCAACGCACTGGCCCAACGGGCGGGCAGGGCGCAGTGCGACACCGCAGCGGCTCGCGAACACATTGTGCGCCGCCTCTGCGCCCTTTCTTAGTGACTCTTCTTTTCACTTTACGTTTCACTTGTCATTGTTGAAGTGCTCAACGGCCCAACTGTAGCATCCACACAGCCACCCTCCCCCCATGTGCCTCGGCACCACCCCGCCTGGTGAGCGGCTGAGAGGGCAGCGCGGCGCACGAGCCTAGTGCGAGGGGTCTCCGAGGGTCCTGACCCGAGGTCGGCCAGCCTCCTCCTCGAGCGCCTCGGGTGCGCACGACAGACGCCACCGCCTGCGCCCTCGAGCTGGTAATGAACGCGTAGAGTGCATCCGCGGAAGAGTCGCCGAGGGACAGGGATGCAGGCGTGGTGCAGCCGTCACGGGGCGTCACACGGTGGTGTGCATGTGTGCCTGCCTACCTGTTGGATCTTTCGTGGAAGAAGCATATTTTTCATACACGTTCATAATCGCTTTCCCGCGGCACGGTCGGTACGGCAACGCTGACAAGTATTGTATACACACGCGACAGCATTCGCAGCGCCGCACATCACCCGCCACCTCCTCCCACTCCGCCCTCCTGGCCGCCTCCCCCATTCTCTGTGCGGGCCTGAGTGGGCGCCGTCTGTCTGTGTGTATGCGCCTCTTCTTATGCTTCGCTTCTGTGTGTGCTTTCTCTGATTCGAACGACGTCTCGCTGCGCGTGTGTAATACTGAGCGTTGCTCTCCGACTCGCCTGCGCCCAGGAGCGGCGCCGCCACTGCCAGGGCTCTCTCGACGCCCTCCACCGCTCCCCCTTCCCAGCCGGAAGGGCCGGGGGCGCCCTTGCCGCTGCCAGTGGCGGGGCTGTGCCCTCTGGCGACACAGCCCCCCCCCCCACCCCCATTCATCTGACCCCCTCTTCTCTGCTGTGCCTCCTGCTTTCTCGCCGCCCCCTCACCGCGCTTCGGCGCACGGCCGTGCACGGCACCACGCGTAGACGCACACACCGCAGCCACGATAGCCGCCACCCACGGGCCCACTCTCCTCCGCGCTTCTCTGCGTCAGTATTTTTCTTCTTCTCATTCGATCCGGTCGTTGAGCAGTGGCGGTGCTGTATCGCGAACATCTTCTCAAGGCACCTTTCTGATTTTCGACTGGGCGCAAGATGGGTTGTTGCAATGCGAAACGATTGTTTGAGAAGTGCTCGGCGAAGGTCGACTTCGACATTGGCATTTTCCTGTACGCGGTGCTGCAGTTCATCGCGTTCTTTTTTGTGCTGATCGCGACCCCGATCGACATGTTTCGTGGCAAGGGCCCCGGAATGACGGGCAATGCACCCTGCGTTACCCTTTGGGGGATGAAGGAGAAATGCCACAGCCTTAATTACACACAAAAGGCATCGACCTACTGGGCAGAGTGCCTCGTGCGCAATGACCTCATCGCTGCCGCCCAGCCACTCGCCGTCATCTCACTCGTGCTATACGCCGCTGCGTTCGTCTTGGGGGTTCTTGTTCTGTTTCGCTGCGCCGTGCTCCGTCGGATCTGCTTGGGAGTCAGCTCCGTTGGCAGTGTCACCTTGCTCATCGTGTGGGTGCTGTTGGTGGTGACCTTGTACGTGCAAGAAGGTCCGGACTGCCCCAGCCTGGAGGATTCCACGTTTGGTTTCGGATTTGCTCTTCTCGTGCTCGCGTGGTGTGTGGGTGTCGTCAACATATTATTTCTGCTGCCCCCCTCCGATTTTTGGTCCTCTGTGGACGGGAAAAAAGCTGTTGAATAGAGGAATCACAGTACGGCGCCGGCACGTAACGAAAAAAAAAGGCGGTAGTCGCGCTTTCGCCGCAGCACGCATTCACAGCAGAAGCAGCAGCAGCGGCCTCCCTCGACGTCGACTGTGTGTGGGTGTGTGTGTGTGTGTGTCCCTCCACTGATCCCTTTGTGGTGGCGGGGGGAGGGGGGGCACCCCTAGCAAAAGTAGAAAACGTTTGCCATCGCTCTTTTTTGTGTGTCGTTTCTCTTCGCTACGGGCCTTTTCTGTGTTTTCCTGTATGTTTGTGTCTTAACTCTTCGGCCTGCGGTGTGCTGAGGAGGACGCCCACGTGGCGCTGCCAGGCCCGCCCACCTCCTCTGCCCCCGCCACCCCCCTCGATGCCACCGGCCTCTTCCCCACCCCTGACGCCCGCCCGGTGTTCCCTCGGCGATGGGAAAGGACGAATGGAGCAGCGGGTCGACGGCACCGCCGCCGCGCTCCGGAACATCGGCGGGGGGAGCGCGGAGGAGGAGAGGGCGGCGAGGGGTGCGTGCAACGCACTGGCCCAACGGGCGGGCAGGGCGCAGTGCGACACCACAGCCGCCGCCGGTCTCGATGTACGCACGCCTTGTAGGAGCGCGAGAGCGCGCGTATCTCTTTTCTTCTTCACCTTTCGACACTGCTGCTTTCAGTCGCCTCCGCGCATCATCGCGACTTCAACGTGCATTGGCAGCGGAGGCAAAAAAGAACGGCTGGGTTAGCGCAGCGTAGGTTCGTTGAGACGCTCTTACAGCGGTCTTTTTGTCCCTCTGCGCGCCTGAGCGCTGTACCGTTTTTTTTTCTCGCGTGTCCCCATCTCGATGCCAGCCTCCGCCTTATTCTCCTCTCGCGTCACTTTTCCCTGCAGCGTAGCTCTTGCCACCACCACCCACCCCCGTCTGCGAGCTATCGCGGCTCCCACGAGAGCCTTTTCTCGTAGGATGGCGGCACTGCGCGCAGCAGAGCTGCTGACAAAAGCACTCCGCACCGCCTTCCCCATACCCGCCCCCGCCCGCTTTGCTTCTGCCTCCTCTGCTGTCCCCCTTGCTTCCTATGGAGGTGTGTGTGTGTGTATCTGTGTGCTCCGCCTCCCCCCTGTGCTTCTCACTTCATTTATCTTTCCTGAAGTGCTCAACGGCCCAACTGTAGCATCCACACAGCCACCCTCCCCCCATGTGCCTCGGCACCACCCCGCCTGGTGAGCGGCTGAGAGGGCAGCGCGGCGCACGAGGCTAGTGCGAGGGGTCTCCGAGGGTCCTGACCCGAGGTCGGCCAGCCTCCTCCTCGAGCGCCTCGGGTGCGCACGACAGACGCCACCGCCTGCGCCCTCGAGCTGGTAATGAACGCGTAGAGTGCATCCGCGGAAGAGTCGCCGAGGGACAGGGATGCAGGCGTGGTGCAGCCGTCACGGGGCGTCACACGGTGGTGTGCATGTGTGTGTGTATCACAAGTGCTTCGCGCCGCGGCGGAGAGGCCGAGATTCGTTTCCTTGCTATATAGAGAGAGCGTCGAAGTAATAAAGTTTAACACACAGTTGCTAACTCACACGCAAATACCAAAACAAACGGTAGCGCCTCACATCACCGCCACCTCCTCCCCTCTCCCTCCTGAGCGTCCCCCCATTCTCTGTGCGGGCCCGAGAGGGCGGAATCTGTGTGTGTGTGTGCCTAACCTCTCACTCTCACTTCTTGTGCTTTACTTCTTCTCCGTGCTTTTGTTCGTTCGATGGGTGCCTCATCGTGCACGCGCGTGCGCTTCTACTCTATTCTGTCGAACTCTTCTACACCCAAGAACGGCGCCGCCGCCATCGCCCCTCTCCGTGAGCGACGCTCGTGGTGTCGTGTCTTCCGCTTTGCGGACGGGCACATGTAGTGATTGGCAGATGGCCGTGACGGTGTGCCTTCCCCCCTTCTGCGCTTCTGTGCGCCTGCCTTGGGCGTCGTGCGGTCCCACTCGCCGGTATGCCCCCTCCGCCCCTCTTCCCGCCCACATCCTCTGACCCTCTCTCCTTTCTCCCGCTGCTGCTCACTCCTTCCACCTCACTTCGCTTCGACGCACAAACATGCACGGCACCACGCGTAGACGCACACACCGCAGCCACGATAGCCGCCACCCACGGGCCCACTCTCCTCCCGCCATTCCTTCACCTGTCCACCACCACCACCCACCCAGTCCCCCATCTCAGCTCCCGTCTGTGGCGACAATGGCGTGCAGCATCGGCATCATTCTCTATGTCGTCTTTCAGCTAATCGCCTTTATATTTCTGTTGGCTGCGGCGCCGCTCGACATGTTCCGCAACAGAAACGAGGCCAGGTTCGGCAACGGCGTTTGCCTGACGCTATGGGGTATGAAGAATCATTGCTACGGTGATCTTTACAGCGGGACCACAGACGAGCTGACGGAGACCTGCCCAGGCCGCCGTGACCGCTTCCGTGCCTCTCAGGCGCTGATTGTGTTTTCCCTTGTTATGTATTTCGTGGCATTCATCCTGGGCTGTGTTCTGCTGTTCTGCTGCGACATCTTGCGCTGGGTCTGCCTGGGGCTCAACCTCGTCGACACCATCACCGTGCTCGTCATCTGGGTGTCCATGGTGGTGACCTTCTACAAGGATGAGGGCGAGGATTGCCCAAACCTGAATCAGGGCGCGGTGTATGGCTCCGGATTCGTTCTGCTGGTGTTTGCGTGGGTCGTGAACCTCATCAACATTCTGTTCTTGCTAATCCCGTTCCCGGTACTGAGCGCTGATGCAGCTGTGAAGGAGTCGGCATAGATGGCGCAGGACGAGCAGGGTGTGTGTGGTGAGCTACCTTGGCAGCTCCCCGGCCCCCGGCAAGCAGACGCTCTGGTGCATGAGCGGGTGTGCAAGCCGCGCGCTGCCGTCCCTGCCGTCTGTACGACTCTCCATCGACTCCTTTGTGGTGGCGGGGGGACACCCCCAGCACCATGCGCAGGTAAATACACTCTATTTTTTGTTCATGTTTTTTTTCTACATCGCCTCACGTTCATCTATGGCTGACTTGTCATGCCTCTCATTCGTACGTGTGTGTATTTGTCGTGTATCCTCGGCCTGCGGTGTGCCGAGGGCGCCCACGTGGCGCCGCCCGGCCCGTCCACCTCCTCTGCCCTCCCCCCTCGATGCCACCGGCCTCTTCCCCACCCCTGACGCCCGCCCGGTGTTCCCTCGGCGATGGGAAAGGACGAATGGAGCAGCGGGTCGACGGCACCGCCGCCGCGCTCCGGAACATCGGCGGGGGGAGCGCGGAGGAGGAGAGGGCGGCGAGGGGTGCGTGCAACGCACTGGCCCAACGGGCGGGCAGGGCGCAGTGCGACACCGCAGCGGCTCGCGAACACATTGTGCGCCGCCTCTGCGCCCTTTCTTAGTGACTCTTCTTTTCACTTTACGTTTCACTTGTCATTGTTGAAGTGCTCAACAGCCCAACTGTAGCATCCACACAGCCACCCTCCCCCCATGTGCCTCGGCACCACCCCGCCTGGTGAGCGGCTGAGAGGGCAGCGCGGCGCACGAGGCTAGTGCGAGGGGTCTCCGAGGGTCCTGACCCGAGGTCGGCCAGCCTCCTCCTCGAGCGCCTCGGGTGCGCACGACAGACGCCACCGCCTGCGCCCTCGAGCTGGTAATGAACGCGTAGAGTGCATCCGCGGAAGAGTCGCCGAGGGACAGGGATGCAGGCGTGGTGCAGCCGTCACGGGGCGTCACACGGTGGTGTGCATGTGTGTGTGTATCACAAGTGCTTCGCGCCGCGGCGGAGAGGCCGAGATTCGTTTCCTTGCTATATAGAGAGAGCGTCGAAGTAATAAAGTTTAACACACAGTTGCTAACTCACACGCAAATACCAAAACAAACGGTAGCGCCTCACATCACCGCCACCTCCTCCCCTCTCCCTCCTGAGCGTCCCCCCATTCTCTGTGCGGGCCCGAGAGGGCGGAATCTGTGTGTGTGTGTGCCTAACCTCTCACTCTCACTTCTTGTGCTTTACTTCTTCTCCGTGCTTTTGCTCGTTCGATGGGTGCCTCATCGTGCACGCGCGTGCGCTTCTACTCTATTCTGTCGAACTCTTCTACACCCAAGAACGGCGCCGCGGCTGTCGCAGTGGCGTTCGTTACCTCCTCTGTTGGCCCCTCCAATAATTAGAGGGGGGGCCGAGGGGGCCCTTGTTGCTGCCAGGTGCGGGGCTGCGCTTAGCACCTGCGCGTGGGAACGCGCTGCTCGTTCCGAGCGGTGCAGTGGTCGGTGTAAACGACGCTGCTGTGATGTGTATCACGCGATGTCTTCTCCCGTTGCACCTCTGCCCTCTCCATTCTCCTCCTTTCATATGGTGTCGCTCCGCTTTTGTTTTCTTCCGCTCCGTCGGGCGTTGCACCGGCGTGCTTTGAGGGGGGAAAGGGTGGGGGCTCTTCGTCACATCTGCACGGTGGCTGGCGTTTCGGTACCTCACCTGTACCTGCGCGACCCTTCGACCACACACACCTACGCACAATCAGACACGCAAATTCACATTCACAGAAGGGCTTCTCTGCGGCTGGGCCTATCCTCCTCCTCGAGGCTCTGTAAACGTCATCATTACCACCATCCACATTGGTAATTTTTTTTGGTGTCTCTGATCGGCTCTCTTTAAAGGGGGTCTGCTCAGGGGCGCTTTAGTGCCGATCGCTCACTGGCCGCATGCGTGCCCGCTTTCCTGCGCCGGTGGACAGAAGCAAACGAACAGAGAAGCAAACAATTTGCGTGCGGGTGGAGAAAAACGGCTTTGTTTCGCTGGTGAGACGCTGAGTTGCTCGGAGTGCATCTCAGCGTCCGGTTGCCCTGCTGTGCTCGCTCTACTGTAAACCTTCTCTCTCTCTCCCCCTCCCTTGCAGCGTAGCCCTTGTTGCCCGTGTCTCGAGGCTCTCTTCCGTCGTCCTGCCCTTCGCTGCCTCGGAGAGCTGTCACGGCGGCTCTGTGCTTTGCTTGAGTTTGGGGCGGATGGGGTGGTACCGCGCTTGCTGTACCTGTTGAGCATCACGCGCGGAAACGCGCCGAACTTATTTTTCGGCGGTTGCTGCCTCTTCCCTTGGGCACGCCAGTCCTTACCTGCCCCGCCCAACACAAAACGATTCGTATTCGCCCCGCGCGCTCTCCCCCATTGCGTGCTCCGTGAAGCGACAGCGTGAAGGGAGTCGAAGGGAGGGGAGAGAGAGACTCCGAGACGAGTGTGCGAGTGCGGCATTTCATCTGATTTTTTTTCTTACGTTTGGCTGCTTCACAGATCACACACCGGCCCTCGTTGCCGCGGTCATCCAGGCAGGAGCCTGGGAGCAGGAGTCCGTCCTCTCGCCCTCTTGGCACTCGCGCTGTGGCGCAGTTTCACCTATGGCGTCAAGCGCCGCCCTCGGAGGTGCCTCCGCCCCTTCCTCGGCGGAGATCTGGATGACCACGCCGCCGCTGGCGGTAGGTGATGTTGAATTCCCTACGAACAGCGTCGTGTACGAGCGCCAGGTGTACGAGCTCCCGCCACGCTCGTTCCTTGACACGAACTGGTACCTCGGTATCATCCTCGTTGCGCTGTTGGTGCTTGTCGCTTACATTCTGTTGGCGCTGTGGGTTTGCCACCGCTTCCAATACTTGGATCAACGCAAGGCAAGGAAGGTTGTCGGGCAGGCATACCTGGCAAGTGGCTTCTTTGAGCTCGATCGCTGCATCGACGGCGGTGCCAGGGGGTCGGCACGGGTGCAGCGCAGTCGTCGCCGCAGCGGTGAACGCGGAGCTGAAACAGCCGTGTTCAGCGATGACTCTTCCGGGTCGCTTGACGAAGATGAAGGGGCGGACAGCTCGAGCAGTGGAAGCGACAGCTCAACCACGTCGGAGAGCGTCAGTGACGCTGTTGTCGAGTTGAACCCGCTTCGTCTGCTGTGAGCACTCCTGAGAGAGAGACGCAGCAGACGGCACGCATCAGAGGCGTGCGGGCACGAGAGGGAAGAGGTTGGTATTAGCCGCGAGCCGACGGTGTCGTACGGGGCACGCCCTCTCCTCTTCGATTACCCTCCCGACTCACCTGCCTACCCCCACCCCACCATATCACCCACCCACCCCCCTCTCTCTCTCTCTCCCTCCCAGATTACCTTCCTCGCTCACTGCATGTATATATATATATATATACATATGGGTGTGTAATGATTCCTTACTCGATGTTCCCGCCAGCGTGTGCGTGTGTGTCGGCCGGCTGGTTGCTTCTGAATGACATGGGCACCTGCTGATGCTGTCCATCACTTTGGTTGCGAGGAGATGAGGGGGGAGATGGGGAGGGCCGTAGCGATGGTGCCTCGATGGCGAATGGCTTTTACGTTTTGCGTCAGGGGTGTGCCTCTTTTTTTTTTTGTGTGTGTGTGTATGTGTCGAGGTGGGGTTGTTGTTTATTCGTCTCGAGGTTTAAATATATATAAATATATATGTATGTATGTGCAGTACGCTCCTCTCACCTCCTCTCCACCCCGTCGCGGTTTTGCAGAAGCCCTTTTCACACTCCCCCCTTCCGGCTTGCTCGAAGCTACCTCCTATGGCACCAATGTGCACACCCGCGTGCGTGTGTCGACGTGTCAACAGCTGCACGTCTTTCGCCGCTCGCCGCCTTTTTAGGTCTCCCCATACGAGCGTGCGCGGAGTTGGGGGGGGTATCGGTACCCGTCACCGCGCCTCGCTCTCTTTCGGTTTTGTTTTTCTTTTATTTTCACCGTTCTCCGCTACCGCGTACCCTCCCCCCCTCCTCCTCGTCCACTGCTGATGTATGTGTGTGTGTCTGTGTTATCTGACTTTGCTGTTGCGCGCACCCTCGTTCTGTAAGCAGAAATGGAGGAGAGAGGGGGGGAAGAGAAGAGGGGGAGTCGGAACGGGAGGCTCATCCTCGCGAAACTATTTTGTTGTGGTGGTTAGAAGAATGGCGCCCGCGCCCGGATGTGTGCGGAAGGGGGGGCTCTGACCTGCTTGTCTTTCCGCATCTACGCTATGTGCCTGTAGGCTCTTCACTGCTCATCATTGGTGAGCCGCACACGGGTGAAAGAGGGGCCTACGCATCGCATCCCCTCACCCCACCCCGGTGAGTGGAACATGCATATCACCGTTCCTGTCATGTAGTGGCCTCCCTGAGAGTTTTGGTTCAGGATCTCTTTCCTCTGTCCTCCCCCCTCCCCCTTCGCGCTCTAGCGCCAGTGTCGACTCCTGCTTCTCGAAGAAGCGGCTGCCAAGGGCCTCTCCGGCCTGGCGCTCAGGCGTACCGTAGCAATCACCACGATAGCAATACGTGATGTTGCGCGTCGATAGGATCTCGCATGCTCGGCACTCCTTCCCCGGCTCGCCTCGCACGCGGCGACGTCTGTGTCCTTCGGGCATGTGTGATGTGTCCGAGCGGTAATTCGTTTCGCACCCCCCCCCGCCACACGCACACGCGCGAAAAAAATTTTGGAGATGATGAGCCGCGCTTTCAGATGCGCACACAGGCAGGCCAGAGGCCGCGCTTCAACGCCCGAAAAATCTGGCAAGGGAAGTTGGGGAACAAACGTTGGCCTTGTCCCCCGCCCACCCCACCCTCGCATCGCAAGGTCTCTTCTTCGGTGTCCCCTCTCTCTCTCTTCGCTGCCCCAATGCTAACAGGCACACACCCGCACACAAACACACGCAGATGCAAAGAGAAGTTCGTATGGGGTCGCCCTTCGGACACAAAATGTTTGAGCGACACAATTCGAGTGGCGATGTCCATCTTTGTTCTCGAAGCATAGGGGGTCAGCAGTGTGTGCCGCCGCTCACTATGGCAGGCGCGTCATCGCTTACGGCATCCCTCGCAGCTCTCTCCTGCGTGATTGTGTTTTCACTCTACGCAGTCGGGTTCACCGTGATGATGCTCGCCATGGCGCATCGCTGGCGTGCGGTGCGGCGCGCTCACAGGAAGCTGCTGGCGAATACCCCGACCTTCCCCATGGCAACCAGCAGCGAGGAAGCAAACATTAGGATGGGAATGGCGAGTGGTGCGCCGGCGACGCGGACTGCAATACCTGCAGGCAGTCGGGGAAGCCTGCAGGCAAGCGACCGGAAGGCGCGCCGCCTCGTGAGGCAGCAAAGCGCTCTGGAGGGCAACGCGGACATCGAGGATGAACGTGCGGAAGCTCTTGGCAGCGAAACCGCTGTGGACGAGGCGGAGTTGCTGCCCCACCGAACGTCGCGGCTGCTCGGCAATAACCGGCTTGGCAAGGCAGGCAGCAGTGTCGCGGGCACAAGACAAAGGCTGCCCTCCTCGTTAGATGGCGCGGCCTCGGCGGTGCCAAAGATGTTAGTCGTAGCGAAGTTGCTTCAGCTGGAGGACCAGGACCTCACTGCCGTCCATGACGAGGCGCACGATGTGTCAGTGGCACGACGAGAGCAAGTTGGCCGGGCGCGTTCCATGGAGACTCCGTCACTGTCTCTCGTCTCATCAGAAGCATCATATATCCTCAGCGGTGCATCTGTGACGGAGGTAGGAAGCTGTCGTTGCGGTCACGGTGGTCACCATCTTCGGAAGCGCCTCTCCGTCAGCCGCAGTGAAACCACCATCGCGACAGCGGCTCGTGCTTCTGGCATGGCAACCCGGTCCGCGCCATCGTCCGCGTTGTCGATTTATCACTCCTCCGAATCGCCATCCGCGTCGCTGCCCAACAGCGTCGATGCCACGACAGAAGCAGTAGGGACAGCAAGCACGCAGTTGCCGACCTCCCCCGTACTCCTCCGGTATGCGCCGCTGTCTCTGAGTCACTTCACTCGTATCCCTCGCCTTCCACGGTGCGCGTCGACCCCGTATGTGTGGTGTGCGTATGAAGAGGATGCCAAAGTTCATGAACCGAATGCCTTTGCTGCGATGGCAGCGACGTCACCGCTGGTGTATCCGCCCTCGAAGGAGATGATGAGCGGTGTCTCCATCAGGTCTCCGGCTACCGCGAGCAGAAACGGATCTTCTGGAATGGTTGCACTCGCCGACGCCTAGACGTTCCGGAGCCGTACATGACGGCCAACGTCGGCGAAGGCCGCATGCGGTACTAGCCATTTCCGCGCTTGTCATCGAGAGAGCGCCATCGACACCTAAAGCCGCATTCAGCGGCAGCCGGCGCACCTCGCTCCGGCGTCTTCCCCTTTGTCTCATGTGGTCTTCACGCTCGCTTCCGCCCGCGCCCTCGCTTCTTCAGTGCGAAAGCGCTGGGGTATTACAGTGCTTGTCACGGCTCACCGTCACACGCTGGCGCTGTCCTCGTGAGCACGCACCTCCATCGCGGCGAAGAGCGCCGCCCTCGCCCCGACCCCGAGGTGCCACATATCCAGAACGTTTTTGCATGCGCAGTATTTGCCCGGAAGGGAAGCGCTGTCGCTGTCATCGCTTGACTCAAGCGCAGATGTGCTTTGCCCTTCGTCGTTTTTTTTTCGGCAGCTGCGTGTGGCCACTCTGGCGGGTCGCGGTGAGGATGCAGCCGTCGACTGGATCGCTTGCGGCGGCAGAAAAAAAAGGGCAAGGGAAGTGTCGATCTGGCGCGGCCCACCAAGACGCTGCTGCTTGTGCTGGAAGAGGCTGCCAGCGCCCGAGGAGGAACAGAGCAGGGATTCCACAGCCGCATCGCGGCGAGGAGCGCCGTCAACCGCCAAGCCGGACGGTATAAGACTGCGGTTCAAGGTTGAAGCTCGTGCGTCTTGGCAGCCAAGACGAACCGAAGTCCGCGAGCGATGAGCGCACTCACCAGACGCGCAGCGACTTCAGTAATGGAGGAGAAAGAGGGGGGAGTAAATCGGAGCCGACCTCACAGATCCACCACTTTTTTGGCGGCAGCTTGATTGGTGGCTGATCGCAGCGGAAGCACACATGTGCGAGCTAGACAGAGTAAGTGCGTAGCCCACTGCCGGTCAGTTTGATGAAGCAGCTGTCCACGCACGTGAGCAGGCGGCCGCGCTTCGCAAGAGCGACGCCCCAACTTCACAGACGAGCGGCACCTCCCATCGGGTATCACACCCCTTCGCGTCAGGATATCTATTACGGCCCTCTGTGCACACGCTTATGCCCGCATCTGCACGTTCGTGCATGCGTCTTCGTAAGCGCAGAGTGGGGGAGCCTCACCGTGATGGTGTATGCTGTATGCTTTAGCGCTCGTGCCAGCCACGCGAGTTGTTCGGTTTCTGATCAGCACTTGGTGTGTGTGTGTGTGTGAAAGGGAGACAGTTCTCCTCAGCTTCACATCACCGCTGACACTGACGCTGACACCATGCGCTGACGAGGCTTCCCCTCTCAGTGCTCGAAAGGGGGCGAAAGAGGCTCGAGAGGGTGCGAGAAGGACAGCTGTGCGAACTGCTGCGTCTCCTTCCCGCACACACACACACATACACAATCCCTTCCGACGCCAATACAGATTCCTATGCACACCCTGCGTGACCTCACAGGGGCGGAGACGGCGGGAGGGGAGTAGGGGAGAAGGTTTGCCGTCCACCACGGTCGGCAAGCCGACTCACACGCGCAAGCTGTCGTGCGGATGTGCGTGAGTGGGCGTTGGTTTAAGTAAATCCTGTCTCCGCACGCATCGAATCGTCTCTTTTCCCTCCTCCGCCTCCCACCCCCACCCCTCCTTGCACACCGCAGCGAAACGTAAGGGGACGGAGGGGGGAATGCGGGAGGAGGAGGAGGGAGGAGGAAGAAGCGGTCGCTTTGTGCTCGGTGATGTCGGCATGCAACCGCTCACGTCATTATCTTTCACGCGTCTGACCTGCGTGGTTGGTCGACGCATGCGTCTCCCCTTTATCTTTCCGCTCGCGTTGTCAAGAGTCGCGTGATGGCATCACCTGTTTCTCCTCTGTGGGTGTGTCTGTGTCTGTGTGTGCGTGCGTCTCCTATACCGCTGCACCTCCACCTCTTGGCTTTCCTAGTCTTATCATCAGTTCAAGCCTGCCCTTCCCCTCCTCACCTCCACCCCTCTGCGGCGCAACTGGGGGCTATCCCGTTATCTGTGTGTGTGTGTGTGGCCACTTCTCTTTCTTTCCGGCCCCCGCCCGCCCGCGTGCGACGGCGCAGCACACCGCTTGAGTGGAGAGCTGTGTGACTTGTCCTTCACCTCTTTCGCAGGGGATTCCAAACCGACGGTGCGACAGCATCAGCCGCAGCAGCCGCGCGAATCCTTCGCGCCGGCAGGCTCGCCGTCCCCCGGAGTCTGTCGGTGTCCTCCCTTTTGTACTTCTCTGATTTGGGGTGTCCTTTTCTTCCGCGATGGCCGGCGTGGCCATCGTCCTTTTCACCACCCTCACTCGCGCTCGCGCACATCTGCAGGGACAACGCGCGCCACCCCTCCTCTCTCTCTCCTCTCCTCTCTACGGGCATTGAGTCGATGTGGCTCCTGCGCCTGCGTCGCCTTTCTTTTCGTTGCTTCTCTTCGCTACCCTCAAGCGGGGGGAGAAAAAAATGGGTGCGGTCGAAGGAGAGTAGTGTAAAATAGTGCAGAGAGGGAGAGAGAGGGGAGGAGAGCTGGGGAAATGCGTGAGTGACAGACCACATGCACCGATGGGCGATTTGTGTGCCTGTGTGCATCTAGACGAAGGAAGTGTGCGCGTGGGTGCTCGCACGCCAGTGCACTAACGTAGACGCTCTGGTGTGACGAACTGTTTTTTGAGTGGTGGCCGTCTTCGTCACCTTTTTTTTCGCCGCTTCCATTTTTTGCTTTCGGCCGTTCACGCTGATCGGTACGCCTGTTTGTTAAGGGGCTCGTTGAGCCGGCCCAGGTCGGTTGGTATGTCACGCGCGCCTCGTCAATTTAGCCATTGGTTCTGTGCCACCGCTCTCTGCAGACAGCATCGTTGCACCTGGTATGCCTCTTGAATCCAGCCCCCTCCCCCCAAACAACCCTACCACACACGCACACACACACCTACGCAGACAGATCTGTGCGCATCCCCGTGCGTCTGCTCTTCACCTGTATGTATATATATATATGTATCCGCGTGGATGACGGTACCTGTGCCTCCTTGACGGACGTCGAAGGTTAATCATACGGGCGCAGCGCTGGCGGGGGGGACACTCTGGCAAGGCCGTGAGACAGGAGAAAAGGCAGCCGCGTCTTTTTTTTGCCCGGCATGTCCTCCGCTCATCTTCCCGTTACATCTATGGCTCTGCTTGCGCGATCGGGACTCTCTATTGCCCCAATCCGAAAATACACACACACACACACGCTCACGCCTCCAACTGTATTATCTCGTGTGTGGCTTACATGTGCTTCTATCCTCTCTCTCGTTCCGCCCCACCCCCTAAAGTGCTCTGGGGATTGCACGCACGCACGCATGTGTGTGGGTGGTGGGAGCCATGCCGCTCCACGGCCCCCCCTCTGCTCGTGTCCTAAGCATATACACTTCTTTTGGGTGCTTTTTTCAGCTTTGTTTTTTTTTTGTTTTGTTGTTGTTGCTGTTGTTGTTGTCGGTGTTACCTCTCGCTTTCCTCTCCGCAGCCGGAAACATTCACTGGCCCTGTCATTCATCCCCACCACCAGCGTTCGTTCTCCTCTCAACTCGGCGTGTACGTGTGCGCATATAGTGAAACACTGCCTTCCCATCCGCGCGTATCCACGGCCTCCTCGCCATCTTCACGCACCCGCGCCCTTTCCTTTCCCACAGGCCGTTATTTTCGCCAGCTGTGCTTGCTCTCACATGTGTGTGTCCTCAGCGCATGAATGCAGACGCGTTCATGCGAACGGTCACCATTCGCGATGCACGTGGGACAGACAGATGTGCAGTGCGTGCAGAGTACGCCACGAAACCGTCTCGCTTCCTCTCCGCCCATTTTCTTCTCTTTCCTGTTCGGCGAGAGGCGAACCGGTCTCGTAGCACCGCTGTGTGCACACAAGCGTGCCCAAGCATACCCGTATCGGAATATATATATATATATATCTAGGTGTCTATCCCTCAAGCTTCCAAAAGGGAGAGAGATCAGGCGCAAAGGGCGTGGGTGCGTGGGCGGCACCTTTTTTTTTGCTGTTGTTTCTGATCATTGACTGCTCTCAGTCCTCCTACCCCCCCTCTTCTTTGCATTGCGTCGGTTTCGCTGCTCGCTCTTTCTTTTTTCGTTGCTACTGCTGCTTTCCACGGATATCTCTATCGGCGACACGAGGGGAGTGTAAGTTTTTTTGTTTCGCTCGAGCATTCGTCGCCATGCGCGTCCCCCTCCTCCCACCCACCCCCAACCTGCACGTCTGCCTGCAACCTATCCACTACTTATCATGGGACGACCGTTTTTTTTTTTCGTCTGGGGGGGCTGCTGTCTTCACGAGAGCTATTTTTTATTTCGTCCCTCTCTGTGTCCATGACTAACTACTGTGTGTCAACGCCCATGTTGGAAGAACGGGGAGGGGAAAGCGGTCGTTCGCCTCTCGCGGTCATCCCCCTCTCGCGCGGTTTGCTTATCTGCTTCTTTTTTGTTGTTCACAGTCCGCTTTTCCGAGTGCGAGTGCCGCCACTGGCGTAGATGCTGTGGGCCCCTTCCCTCACCGGCACACACGCACATCCGCTACCAACAACACGACTGCCCCTGTCTCCTCCCTCCCTCCCCCTATCCCAAAAAAAAAAATACCGAAGTGCAATACGTGAACGTATGCGCACGTACGCATACAAACGCGCACACATGTGTATACACATATATATATATATGTGTGTAAACAGGTATGTATGACTGGAAGGGTGAGAAGGCGAGCAACGACCAAACAATCAACAAAAAAAAACGAGATAACGCAAAAAGAGGGGAAAGGCGATGGCGGCAAAAAAAAAAGGCGTGCCGGAGGGCCGCTAGACGAAGACGATGCAATAGCAACGGGAGCGCAAGAGAGAGAGAGCTGAAGAGTGCAAGTACTCTTTCCTCTTTGGCCCTCTTCTCCTGCCGCGGTCGCACGCCTTCACTCTCTTTTGGTCTGCTTCTTCTGTTCTCTCTGTGACTTCGCCCGTCGGCCTTGTTGCCTCGTGTTCAGTGACGTCTGTGTGATTCGTCCTCCCCTTCGCCCCCACCCCTTTTCATTTTTTCATTTCACACTTTCTTCTTAGCCTCGCCGTCGCCACGTTTCTTGATTCTTCTCCATTTTCTTTTTTGGTCCGTCTTCACCTTCTTAGTGTGTTTGTGTATCTGCGTTTGCCCGCCGGTCGCTGTTGGTGCCATGCAGTGTCTCTGTGTGTACATCCTCCGTCTTTTCCTTTACCGGAAAGCCAGTCGGACTCATGGCCGCCCCATTGGCCCTCCTCTCCCCACCCAAGCACCCACCACAACTACCTCGCATCCTCTTCGCCTACCCCACCCCACTCCCTCTCTCTCTCTTCTCGCGATCCCTCATCGGCGTGTCGGATTCTGCTGTCTGTAAAGGGGATATGGTGGCCGTAGGTGGGTAGCGGGGAGGGAGAGAGGTGAGAGAGGTGGGGAGGGGGGAGGGCGCCACCACCTCTTCATGGTCGCGCAGCCGCCTGAGCTTCATTACATTCCTCTATTCCTTTTTTGCTTCATTCGGTGGCTCCCTCGCGCATCTCTCTCTATCTGTCTGTGTATTTATGTGTGTGCGTGTGTGTGTGTGTGTATTTATGTGAACCGACGTGTGGTCGCACGCGGGGCTCCTCCTTTGATTGTCACTCGGCGCGTTTCTTTTTGCTGCTGTTGTTGTTGGTGCGGTTGTTCTCTCTCTCCCTCTCTTCCCCCCTCCCTCTCACTCTTTTCTTTTTTTTGCATCGGCCCGCCCATCACCTTTTTAGCCCGCAAAGGTCCTCTTAGCTGAGCCGCTGTACTGCTGGGGGGGCGACGTGATTGAAATGCCTCTACGCGTGTCGGTGCGAAGGCGACTCTTTTTTTTTTCGCTTTTCTTTGCTCGTGGGTGTGCGGTGCGATTTGTTTGATCTCCTCTCGCGCCCCCACCCCCACCCCCTCGTGGTCCACTGCCGGACGCGAGACGCTCTGCCGTCGAGTTGGAGGAGAGGAGGGGGGAGGAGGAGATGGGAGTGAGGAGAGTGCATCGCTTCGTCACAGGAAGGCTGCATAGAAAGAGGGAGAGGGAGAAGGGGAGGCAGAGTGAGAGGGAGAGGGGGGGACTGCTGACATTCGCATAAGGTGCAGCGAGAAAGCGCAAACGGAATGGAAGGAGCGCAAGAACCCGTGGTTAGCATCGAAGCGTGGGGGGAGGTGGGAGGTGGCAGGGCGCATGCATACATCCACACGGACATGCGTGCGGCAGGCATCATCACCCTCAGCATATATTCGACGCGCTTCCTCCACTACAGCGACTGCTTCGATTGGCTGCCTCGCACTTTGCCGTTCCGCCGCTATCGCTTTTACTCCCTCCCTCGCTTGCTCCCCCTGTATACATGTGTGTGTGTGCATCTCTTCTTTGTCTCTTGCGCGCAGCCGAGAAGAAAACGACAACTAGCGGCATCACGCGTATTCTTGAGAACAGAAGAGGGATGCGTGTGCGCCCTATCCTGTGGCCAGGCGTCTAACTTGTGCTTTCGGGCTCGTCCCTTCATCCCCGTGCACCTCCCCTCCCCCACCACCACCACCACGCACACACGCAGCGCCCTCGGCATCTCGCTCTCTGCTACCTCCACCGCTCCAACCCCCTCTACACACACGTACACACATCCGAAAAAAAGGGAGTGGGCAGAAAAACGCTCATGCAGCCGTCTCTCCAGCATTCCTCTCTACTCCTCCTCAGCCCTCCACCACCACCTCCTCCACCCTCTCCCTCTTGTCGCTCCTCTCTCCCCCACACACACACACACATTCCATCACTGATGGAACAGAGCATTCTTCCTCACCGCTTGCCCCAACTACAGCCCCCCGCCCCAACTCTTCTCTCGCTCTGTCGCTGTGTCGCGCTGCCTCGCTTTCTTTGAAGGGATACGGAAAAAGGGGCAGCCCATCCTCGTGAAGGTGCGCAGGTCGCTCGTTGAGGGCGTTCCGGGGTACCGTACGAACGTCTTTTTTTTTCCCTCTGCTCCCCTTCGCTTCGCTTGAGATATAACAAACACATGCCCATGAGAGGCGCTCTTACGTCTGGGACAGGGCGGCTGCCGAGGCATCTGATTGCGGTGCTCTTTGCTGCCACGGCACTACAGGGGGCTCTCAGTGGTACACCGCTGGTCGCCCAGGCAGCCGATGATACACCGGAGCCCACGGCGTATGTTCGCCGCACCTACGAGGTGAAGGTGCCTTTCTTCACTGAGTACTGGTGGGTTGGCTTCATTATGCTGTTCGTTGGTTTCCTGCTGATTGTGTTGGTGCTGTACGTCACAGTGCAGTGCCACTTCAAGGAGTCTGACCAGCGCCGTCGCCGGAAGGAAGTGGAGGCGACTGAAATCCCTATGGAGGGCAGCAGCGATGACGAGATGGCGAGCCACGGGGGCAGTCACTCCAGCAGGAGTGGACAGTCTACTACCAGCAACCCGCTGTGCTTTCGTCGCTAAGATGCACGGAAAAGACGTCCGTAGGGAGGGGGAGGGGTACATGGGCGCCGGCGTGCCATGGAGCCCTGAAGCACTCCTTCATGTTCAGTACCGACCCCCTGGCGCCGCCCCTCGTGCGTCCCCTGCCGTGGCTCAGCAAAGATTGCACACAAGATAACCAATAGCCCCTCTTCAAGGCCAGACAGGTGGTACAGGGGTTAAAAAGGGAAGAGCTACGCATCATGCCGGGGGACCGTGGGAAGGTGCGCGTGGTAGGTGTACATCCACTTGGGGACGGTCCCCTCTCTCTTCCTCTCTTGACCTCTGCGCGTGTGACGATTCGCGTCGCCGCTGGAAGAGCCACACAGGCACAAATAGGGCCCGCCACAAGGCGGTGAAGGGGGCAGATGGCCTTTTTTTTCGTCCATGCGCTTGCAAACGCCTTCACATCTGCATGCCTAGACACACACGCGCCCCACATATAGATGTGTGTGTAGGTGCCTCTGCATATGCATGCAGGGTGGTTTCGATAAGAGGACTGCTCTCTTTAGGGGGTGTCCTCTCTCTTTCAAGCGTGTGTGTGTGTCTATGTGGGTGCTTCGCAAGCATCGTGTCTTCCTCCTTCACATACATGGGGGCCGACCCCCGCCACCCCCCGACCTCACCTCCCGTCACCAGTCGGCCCTCTCTTTGTTTTCTGTTCTGTCAATCCTCACAAGCGCTGCCATACCCTCGAAAGAGCGCGCGCGGGCCCTGATCTGGCGCCAGTCGACGAATATACGCATTTATACACCCCCTTTCCTCAGTCGCGCGCGGGTCCATTCAGAAGGTTATCTGGCGTGCTTACTTCTGGGGGAGGGGGAGGGGAATCCATGTGAGTCGAATGGAGTAGTCTCTACCGGCTTCGACGCGGGCCTGTCGATACCGAATAAACACTGAGCACATATCTTTTTTTTCGTCGATTAAGGCTTCGCTTGGAACACACTTTAGAAACGCACAGGTGAAGGAGAAGCCAGCGTGTGAGCCATGGGCAAGAGGGGGGAGGGGGCGCCGTCGTCAGTACCTGCCAACGAAAAAAAAAAGAGAGACCAGCACATTGTCGTCTCGGTAACCATTTCGGCCGTGTCTCCTCCTCCTCCCCACCGCCACCATCTCACACGGCTCCTCTCTCCACCGTTTGCGAGTGAGTCGTCCTGTGTCATCGTTTTTCTCACCTCTCTTTTTTTCTTTTATTTGCTTGGCTGTTTACATATGTTATAAATCGCATTTTCGGCACATCGTCATCTCATGTGCATCCCCTCCCCCTCCCTCTCTCTCTTAGGACGAACAGCTCTCCGCAGGACTCTGGCACATGCTCGCGGTGTCCTACTCCATTCCCTCCGCTGTTGTCGTTGGCTCTCTGGCAGGTACATGCCTGCACGCATGCGTCTCTAGGCGAGTGAGCCCTTCTCTCTCTCCCTCCTTACACTGTCTCGTGTATTCCGCAGGGGAGGGGGCGGCGTTCTGCAAGCAAAGAACGAAAAAGGCTTGTAGACAATAGAGCAGCTCATGCGTTCTTCACCCCACTCGGATTGGCTGCCTCTCGGGGGAGGGGGACGCCTTCACGTGTGTTTGCTGCCTTCCTCTTACCTGTGTGGGTGTGTGCATTCCTTCGCCCTTTACACTTCATCTGATATCAGGCCAGTGTGACCGTTGGCCGTTACTCCCCCCTCCGATATGTGTGTGCGTGTGTGTATGGATGCGCACAAACGCCGCTTTTCTTACCTTTCGAGCATAAAAGAGAGAGCGGGGGGGTACCTCATCATTCGGCGCGGGTGTGTGCGCTGGGCTCTTCAGGCATGTACCCCTTTTTTCGCAGGTGCTGCTCATTCACGCATCGGCACCCTTGTTGGACGGCGCGCATCTTGCCGATTGGACGTATGTTTATAGTGCCCCGTACTGAATGGCTCTGCGTGCGTGAAGGCATGGAGACGGAAATATGGTGGCCGGCGCATGCCTCCTCGTCTCTGCTCTCTCTATCCTTCACCTGTTGCTCTGACGACGGGGAAAAAAAGGGCCCTACCCCACTGCAAAGTACATCTCGTGGGGCCCACTAGCTCTCTTTCTCTGTATGTATGTAGCAAAGGGGGGAGGGGGCGTCCAGGCAAGTCCTCCCTCCCCCCTCCTCCTCTCCTCTCCCTCACTCGGCCCTCGCTGCCCACTGGTGTAGGGAGCCTGCGCGACGCCGAGGGACGCCGCAGGTGTCGGCCCGCATGATGGGTGCGGCTGTGAGGCGACCTGCGAAGCGGGCAGGCGCAGAGCGCAGCGGTGGAGGGGAGGGCACTGCGGGTGGAACGGGTTCATTGAGGGCGACGCGTGTCTCTCACCTCCTCTCTCTCTTTTGGGCGTATGTCTTGTGCGTCAAGGGTGCAACCACCATTGTTGACACCGATGCAGTGGTGTCTGTTCAACGTGTACGAGCGCCCCTATTCGCCTGTCTTCTGCCTCGGTGGGGAAGCGGCGATCCGGCGAGCTTGCGCATCTTCGCCAGATCGGCGGGCTTGCGATGGCGACGCCGGGAGCGGCGCGTGCGTAGCGCACGCCCCCCTCCGCCGCCTTCTCGCCCTGCAGTGTAGCAAGGAGCGCAAAGTTGTACGAAAAAGAACGTAGATGTCGTAGCTGATCCCTTCACAGCGTTCGCCGCCTCTCACTTCCTCCGCTTCCGCTCCTCCCTCCTCACCCTCTCTCTCCAGCTTCCTCAGCGACGGTGCCACACCCCATCCAGCACTCCTTTCCTCCATTCGGTAGGCACGCGTTCCTGCCACCCACCAGCCCTCTATCTTTGGCGCGGATGTGTGAATAAGTTTCTGAGGGGAAAAGAGTGGGTCGTCCGGCTTGTCCACCTATCCCCCCCTGTAGACTTCTCCGCTGGGCGCATCGCCCCCTCCCTCCCGTGCATCTTTCAGATATGGTGGTCAGTGCGTCTGGATGAGTGCGCATGTGCCCATATCCGCTGGCGCCCCCCTTCCACCGCCCACAGATCGGCGGATCCTTGCGCCTTTGGCCACGCGAAGAGAAAAGTAAGACGGAGAAGACACGCACACCGAGTGCTATTTGCTCTCCATCTCAGCCGACCTGCTCCACCACCCCCGTGGGCACTGCCTCGCTAATGGTGTTACCCCAAACGGCAGAGCGCGTCCCTTCTCTCTCTCTGTGTGTGTGTGTGTATGGGATCGGCCTCGTCATCCTTTGCTTTGTTGTCACGATCGGCATTTGTTTACCGCCACCAACGCGTTTCACGTGCCATCGTCGCCGGTTTTCCCCTGTCCGCACGACGACGCGGACAGCCTGCCGGCCTCCGCTTAGCTTGCACGCCTCGGCCTTATCGGTGGGGGGAAGGGGAGGCCACTGCGCGTGCGCGGGTGCGTGCGACGCCTCCATCCGATTGGTCTTCGATCGGAATCGCTTTCCCCCTTCAGCCTCACTTGCCGCTTTCAGTGCCATCGGTCCGCAGTCGAGCACACATACAAGCGACGAAAAAAAAAGTGCGACAGAGAGTCTTTTGCCACCCTCTTCGCACACTCTACGCGCCCTCATTGGCGCCGCTGCTTCCCTCCCTCGCCAGTTGTGCGACTCACCACGCCTCATCCCTGCGCTGCCGCCGTCGTCGGAGCATCATCACCGCCGTTGCCTATTTAGCAAACGTTCTGCTCTGCCAGAAATGAAGAAAAGAAAAACGATCCCTCACCGCTGCCCCACCCTCTTCTCTCTCTTTCTGTCTCTGTTTCTGTCTCGCTACCCCATCGCACCCATACAGAAGCTCACGTGCTCGCCGAAACGCGCCCCCCCACACACACACACACCTTCACTCTTCCTCCCTTACACAACCCCCTTTCTCTGTTTCATCGTCGCTGTGGGCGCCATATTCGGGGAAATCGAAAACAAGCAACAGCTTCGCAAGCGCCCACGCACAGAAGCGTGCACACGACGCAGCCGCTGCGTCGGCAAGTTCCGGTGCTCTGCACGTGCCCCTTTTTTTTCAGCTTCATCTTCGCTGGAGCGCACACAGAAAAGAACGTTGGTTAAGGACGAAGAAATATTTTGTGTATGTGTATGTGTTTGAAGAAGCGCCTTCGCGTGCGAAGAACAGACGAGGAGGAGCAGAAGGGGAGTGTTCGAGGAGACGGCTTTTCGCCGGTAGTCGCGCGGGCAGCCGTTGTTGTTGCTCACAGCAGCGGCTGCTCCAGCAACAAACAAACAGAGCACCGTAAAGAAGTGTCGTCGGCCAGCACATGAGGCGACGCTCCCTTCCCCCCACCACCCCCCCCTCACCCCTCACCCACCCACCTTGCGCGCGTGAATCGGAGTGAGTGAGTCTGTGTGTCTGTGTCTGTGTCTGTGTGTGTGTGTCGGTAGGCGCGTAAAGAAAAGGGCGCGATCGTGCTACAGCTCTGTTGTTGTTATTGTTGTTCGCTCATCCTTTTCCGATCTCTCTCTCTACCCCTCTCTTTCCCTTCCTGTTTAAGAGGTGCTTATCTGCACTGAAACGCCTATACGGAGCGTATCGTCGCCTGGCAGAAGCGAATTGGCCAGCGTGTTTGCCCCACCCCCTTTGCTCTCTCCTCACTCCATACGACACAGACACACCACCACCTCTCCGTCGCCGCCCTCATTAGTTTGTTTCTTTTCGTTTTTTTGGGCCCTTCTCACGGTGCACGCCCTCGCAGGCAGAGGGTACCGCTAGGAATATTGTCATCATCCACCTATCCAAACACAGAAAGGCGGTTGGTATACGCAGAATAGCATCCAGAACTTCTATTTGTCTGTGTGTGTGTGTCTGTGTGCACCAAGCAGCACCACGTGGCAGGACTACCGCTCCCTCGCTCCACGAACCCATTGAAAAAAAAACGCGTGGACGAGAGATTCTAACGCACACTCCCTCAAACAAGCGCTACCGCGCACGAAGCAAAAAAAGAAATCGAAACGCAGTCGAGGCTGCTGCTGCTGCTGCTGCACGCCACCCCACCCCCTCCCTAACTCATTCGCTCTCTTTCTCCCTCTGTCCGTCTGCCTGTCTGTCGGGGCGCGCTTCTCGGTGAACAGCGGTCGATCCGTTTTTTTTGTCGGCCAGTGGGAAAAGGACGAGAAGGAGAGTCGGCATAGCAGCAAAGAAATTAAAAAGGGGTCTCTGGGGAGGAAGAAGAAGGGCGAAGTTCGACGAAAAGTCGAAGCAGCGCCCGCACACACGCACGCAGGCGGGGCTCACGAGGTTGTACATTATCGGGCCTCGCTCACGAGCAGAGGAGGAATATATATATATATACGCAAAGCCAGAGAAGCAGTGTAGTTCTCGTTCTCTCTTTGGCTGTCGTCTCCTGCTGACCCTCGCTCCGGTGTGAGTGCGAGGGTGCGGACGAAAGAAGTGGGGCGCAGCGTGTCACCTTTTCTTTTTTTGTTTGGTTGTTTCGCCCTGTGGGCAGCAAATCTTTTTTTTGCTGTTGTTGTTTTCCGTTATCACCGTCGTGCCGATACCAACCCGCACACGCGTGGCCCCTCCCTTCCTCTCTCTCTTTCTTCCGTTCCTCCGCCCTGCGCTGGTGCGCAAGTCACCACCTCCACCGTCACTCATCCACGATGGGCATCCTTCCCAGCCGTGAGAGCCACGAGTACCCCGGCGCCTTTCACTTCGCCCAGAGTGGCAGCCACGCCATGGCCATTCTCCCCCTCACGGAGCACTTCTTCCCTTCGGTCGACTCACTCGCCTTCAAGCAACTCTACGCGGGCCGCGAGATGCAGTCCGCGAAATACAACTTCTCGCTCATGTCCCCTGAACTCTTGCGAAGGTACCGGCGCCGTGCCATGGAGCAGCGATGTGTGAAGGAAGAGGCGGGGGAGGGGGCGAGGGTGCCACCAACGGGCCGCCGAAAGCCTCAGCCGTATCTTCGGCACGGCGAGCCGCCTGGCGACGGCAGTGACACCAATGGAGAGTGGGTAGGTGTCGACACGATTGACGCAAGCAATTACAGTCAGTTCTTCAGAGATGATACGCAGTGTGTGTCACCCAATTCGCCCGCGTTGCCATCCCCAGACGGGGATGAAGAGGTCTGCGAAGAGCTGCAGCGGCCGAACCCATCAGCGCACTGGCACACCCACGACGCCACCAAGCAACTCATCCAGGATGAAGACAACCAGACGGGTCTTGCCGAGGAGCTGAACTATGTGAGCTTAGATGGCAAAGGAGGCGGGCTTCGATGCCTTCCGTCTTCGCCGTCCGTGTCGTCCTCCTCCGCCTCGCACCTTCGCCTCGGACAGGCGCGCCACGCTTCCACGAAGGCAGCGGCTGCTGCTGACACAGATGCCGTGACTTTGACGGCTCCGGTCACTGCCGAGGAGCGTGACGTCCTCAACCGATTCTTCGCACGCAGTCCCGAGGCGCTGTACAACGCCCTCGTCGTGGAGCCCAACAAAGGCTTCCTCGTCGACACAAATAAGGAGATGTGCAAACTGTACGCGGCCGAGCGCCGTTGGAAGGAGGCGCGGAACGTCGTGCGCGCATACCGGCGCCAGTGCAAGCAAGGTGCAGCTGCCAGCGAGGCAGCACAGCCGGCGTCTGGGACGCCCTCTGAGTCTCTGAAGGACCCGCCGCAGCGGCGCATTACGAAGGAGGAAGCTGATGAGGCGGCCAAGGTGCCGCCACCGCCGATGTTTCTGCGACCTGTGCCTCAAGTCATCATGGTCCGCATGAGTCGTGAAGAGGAAGAGGCGACGCGCGCGGCGTACCTCGCAGAGCAGCAGCGGAGGCGCACTGGCGCGGCGCCTTCGCAGCAAAGCCGACACGGCGACGGCGACGATATCGCACCCTCGATGTCGTCCTCCGTCGCTGCTGCAGGAGCCGACGAAGGAAGTAGCCTCCTCCGCTCGCCCACGCCGTCCTCGCTCTCTCCCCTGCACGTGCCGACGTCGCGCTATCACCGCTTTGAAGACGACCCCAAGTACAAGGATGGCCGCATCCACCTCGTCGAGGAAGATGGCGTACTGTATATGTTCGCCTACAACACCGCCTACGTCGACCCACGCGAGCGTGTGCGACGGCAGAGGGAAGAGCTGCTGAAGCAGCAGCAGGAGCGGGATCGGCTTAAACAGCAGGCCGGTCATGAGGGCAGCCCGGGTAGTGGCGAAGCCTCTGGGTCGCCTTCGAGCGCGCCCGCTACGGCAACCAGCACCGCCGCTGAAGCGGCCACCGTGTCAACCACTGCAGCCTCACTAGACCCCCCTACTACAGAACGTGGAGCAGCAGCCACGCTGCAGACGCACAGCAGCGGCGGCGACGACGACGGTGCGCTGTGCCACATGAGCCGGCAGACCTCGTCCTTCTACCACACCGTCTCCTCCTTCGGCAAGGAGGAGGACGAGGCAGGCTCTAAAGAAAACGCGAGCCAGTTGAGAAGAGCCAAGGAGGCACGCTACAGGCACGTTAGCGCCACAGTAGACTCTCCAGTGGCTGCGGGAGCGGCCACCGGGGCGACTGTCGCGCAGGTGGAGGGCACCGAGGAGGAGGAGGAGGCCGACGTCAACAACAATGGTGACGGCAAAGGCGAAGGCGCGGCTGCTTCATCTGCCAGTCGCGGCTGGAGGGGATGTCAGCGACAGCAAGACACGACAGGCCTTGCCGACGATGCTGCGTCGCTGCAACGCTCTGACGGGAAGCCCAGCACCTCCAGCGAGGCGGAAGACGACGAGGAAGAAGACGGTGATGCTCAGCGCGAGGGCACGCCAAACTCGGCACCCCTCCCCGGCACCGACGCTGCCACCGCCAGTGGAACAGCAGCGGCAGCGGCCAAGGAAAGGCAGTCGCGTGTGGTGCAGCAGCTGGAGCTCGTCACAGCCGCCCCCTTCATCCTTCCTATCTGCCCTGTGCGCGTTGTCGGCTGCAACGGCTACGCGGAGTCGAGGTGCCGCGGCACACCGTGGCTTCGCGGCTACGAGGATGATCCTGAGGAGGATGCCTATGTGGAGTCGCTGCCGGTGAAGCCGCCCATCATGTCTGGTGGTGGGTTCATCGACGCCAACATCGGCGACAAGATCCTTAGCCGCGCCTACCTGCTTGGTTTTCAGGTGTACCGCAACGTCTGCTTCGACGCCGGGCTGCCGGAGACGCTGACGCGGCCCTTCTGGACCCTGGGCTTGCTGTCGAACATACCTCTGCTGCAAATTTCTCGTGAGATGCGCTTCCGCATGCGTGCGGCAGCCGCAGAGGTGGACCTCGGCTACCGTGGCCTGCGCGACATGATCAAGGGCACGGAGAACGATCTGCAGTCGTACATCTACGGCTTTTCTGATATTCTGCCATACCTCGAGCGCGCCTCGCGCGCGCGTGTCGAGCAGGCAGAGGCTGAAGCCAAAGCTGCAGTGACAGCCGCCGCCGCCGCTACCGCGGCAACGGGCGGTGACGGGGACGCGGCGGCCTTGGGGGGCTCGCTGCTTCTGCCCGCTGGGCGCAGCGCTGCGGAAAAGGTCGACGAGGCAGGTCAGCAGCTCCCGAGCCGGCCAGTTTCGCTTGCTATCCCGACCCGATCCTCGCAAGCAGCCGTGCAGCATAATCTGCTGTTCCCGCGCACCGAAATGGAATTCTACACGCAACTCACCATCCGCGGCAGCCAGTCCCTCTCCCGCGTGCGCTGCGAGGCGCAGGAGTCTTTCTTTCACCTAATCGCCGAGGCGACCGCGCCGGTGTCGACGTCGCTCTTTATGAAGCCACTGGAGCTGTCCATGTACGACTACGGCGGCGCTATCCGGCTGCACCTCATGCGCAACCGCGTGACAGGGGCTGACGAGTTGCAGGTGCTACCGCCACCGCGCAATCTCCAACAGCTTCACTCCGATCATCAGCGGCGATTGCAGTTGCGGCGTCAGCCCCGTGCGGCGGCAGACAACAAGAAGAAGCCGAAGCCGAATGTCAAAGGGGGAAGAGAGGGAACGGCGGACGACGACGCCGCGCCACCCTACCTCGTCTACGCAGTCGTGCACCCCTCTAGCAAGGCGCGAGGGCCCTCGTTGGAGCACCACAAGAGAAATCTACAGGCTCCTGAGGACGGTGCCGACGCCTACACACTTGACGAGGCAGAGGCGGCCGCGGCCGCCACCGACGGCGGTGGCACGTACGCGGCGCACCAGTACATGTATCCCTCAGGCTCCTTCGTCGACAGCGACATGGTCATCTACAACCTCCACAGGGGTCGCTGGGAGCACTTTGAGTACTTTCACCAGCAGCAGCTCGCGCAGCGGCGTCAGCGCACGCCGCCGGCGCAGGAAGAGAAAGCGGCCGGTGGTCCAGAAAAGGGCAAGCAGCCGGTGGAGAGCCGAAACGACACCGCCGACGTCGCGGCGCTGAAGCGGGCCGCCGAGTGCAGTGAGGCGTGCCAGAACGCCTCGCTGACGAGCGGCGGAGGCGGCTTCGATGTCGATGCTGAGGATGTGCAAGATATCCACCTGGAAGACATTCTGCTGTGCTGGATCAAGCGCCGCCTGCAAAGCGCCACGATGCGCAACCGCTCCGACCCGGGGTGGCTGCGCGACAGCGCGGGGCACATTGTGCAGGAGGGCCGCTACTACATCTGGGGCTTCGAGCAAGACAGCCAGCACTACTTCTACGGGCTGATCCCCAAGTTCTCCAAGGAGAAGCACAAGCGCCACCACGCAAGTGGCAGCAACGCCCAGAATCAGCCGCAGCACGACAGCCGTACCCGCCGCAGCAGCGCCCACGGCACCCTGAGCGGGCCGACCAGCGCTTTGAGCGCTCAGCATCGATCCAAAGTCGGCAGCAGCAGCAGCGGTGCCGGCACCCCGTCCGCGTACAGGATATCGCCAAACAAGTGCATCGTGGGCGCTTTGGAGCAGGGCCACTTGAGTGCCGACGGCAACGGCAGCGCCTGTGACCGTCAGGGCACATCACCAGGAACCCGCAGTCCCGCCTCAGAGTGCAGCCCCACAAGCAGTGCGATGAACGGGCAAGCAGCTGGTGAGAGCGATGGTGGGAAGACAGAGTGGAAGGAAGTGCGGTCTGGACCGGCATCAGCACGTGACGGCGCCGAAAACTGCCGCGCGAGAGTTCCCACGTCGACGGCAGTGACGCCGTCCGCGTCGATGAGCGACCTCGACGCTTGTGGTGGCAGCGGAGGTGACACACGCACCGACGTGCCGCTGAACGTCGCCTACGCGGACTCGCTTTCGAAACGGCAACAGCAGCACCCGCGATCGGCCGGTGCCGCGGGCAGAGGCGGTGGGTCCGGGCTCACCTCGCCTGGGAGCGGTGCAGCAACCGCCGCTGCGGGAAGCACTAACCGTTCGAGCAACCCAAGGCACAACAACGGTGGTGCGCGCCTGCCTGCACACACGAGCGGCGCTCCCCGCTCTGGCGCTCGTCAAAAGTCACCGCCACCAACGCCCTCATCCGCCTCGTCGCCCGTCACAACCTCGGCGACTACCCCGCCCGTCCTCTACAATACACCAGTTATCTCCAGTCGATGCGCCGCGGCTTCGCGCGAGGCCGCGTCGCCATCGCTGTCCTCTTCAGCGGCAGTGGGAACTCAGAAGGGATCGGAGGCAGCACTTGTCGAAGGGTCAGCTGCGGCGGCTGTAGAGCGCAGTGGCCCATCCCATCCAGACCCCGCGCCGTCGCAATCGCCGCCTTCCTCTGTGGCCTCGGGAGGAATGGGCACCGAGACAGGCGCATCGCTCTCCAACCCACGCGCACTTCCGCACCACTACGGCAGCGTGAGTCACACCAACAGCAAAAACGCCGTCTCGCGCGAGCAGCAGTGCAGCACCTCAGCTTCGACGGCGGCAAAGCACAACCGCCAGTCCACCACTGCACCGGCCGATAGTGCCGGGTACTCTCAAGGACGCAGGGAAAGACGGGGCAAGGCAGCAGAATGGTCACGCACATCTGCGCAGCCACAGCAGTGTCACCAGCAGGGCGAACCCCGCTCCTCGAACGTGTCGCCGCCGCAGCAGCAGCAGCAAGGCCGTCACATCACCGACCCCGGCGCAGCAGTCTTGGGCTACAAGGGAGCTCCGCAAAGCCGCTGCCATGTTCCGCAGTACGAGTTCATGGAATACATGCAAGCGCCACCGTCGGCCACGTGCGACCGCATCAGCCATAGTGACCAGAGTGGCGCGTACCACTACCCAACAGCGTTGCACGCATCGGGCCCGAGCTACTCGGATACTCCCCTTCCCCCTCCCTCGTCGTCGCCACCACCGCCGGCCCTCACCTCTGGGGTGGAGAGCGCGGTCTACGAGCAGTCGTGCCACGGCTGCCCTTCTCCTGCACAGCTGCAGCGGCACCCCAGCTCCTCACCGCCGCCACACCTCCATCCACCCACCGTGTGCATCGACACGGGCGCCGCGCAGACAAACGTGCGTCCTTCATCGACCCCGGGAGGGCCGCGGGTGCCGTCTCCTCGCCACGCTCAACATCAGCAGGTGCAGCGGCAGCCGTACGCGTCCTACAGTGCGCGGCCCACCCAACAGCAGCGGCACGTGTCTCGCCAGCCGTACTACAAAGGGCAGCCTGTGATCGCCAGCGCTGTCGCTAGTGCGGCAGTACAGCATCCAGAGTTGGCGCCTGGCCCCTACCACCACCACGGTCCACGGCAGCAGCCACAAACGATGGCGATGTCGGCACCGAACGCTGGCCCCGCCGCCATGAACACCAGCTCCTCCCGCCACGTATCGAACCTCCATATAGTCGCCAGTGGCTCCGTATTAGCGCCGATGCAGCAGCAGCAGCAACAACAGCCAACTACGTTGACGGCTGTTTCGGCTGCGCCTTCCTCTGCTCTTGGAGGAGGTAATAGCACGTACGCCGATGTATCAGCTGCTTCCATGGCGCCTTCAGGCTTGCGGGCCACGTCCTACCACCTCACGAGTCCCGCGCCGGTGTCCTTCGGCGCGTCGTCGCAGGCGGCAAGAGCCACCATGCAGCCTGCAGGACTGCAGGCCAACACTGCGCCTCCTCACACCGGCCCCTTTTCTTCCACGGCGCTGCCGCTGCAGCCGAAACAAACGTTCCCCTCGTCCGCGATAACGGATAGCAGCGCCGCAGGGAGTAAGGAAGGCGTCGCCAGCCACGGCTGCCCCCCTTATAAGCAGCCGCCTTCGCCTCTCAGTGGTACAGGGACGGCGGCTCCAGCAAACTCACGCTACGGGCAGATGCCGTCATCCACGCTGCAGCAGCATGCGTATCAGCAGCAGATGGGGCCACGCAACGCCAGCTACAATGGCGGGAGCATCAGCCACAACAACAATACCGGTAGCGGCGGTGTGACCATGTCACTGCCAAGGGGCGCTAATCCGAACGCAAACAGCGGCTACAGCCGGCTCGGGCTCTCACTTCCGGCGATGGCGGGCGGCTCAGGCGCCTCCGTACTCATGAGCAATTCCTCCACCCCTCTCTTATCCGCCGTCGGTGGAAATGGCCGAGGCGCGCAGGGCTACACACCGCCACACTCGGGGTACCCCGCGAGCGGCAGCGCTAGTGTAGCGCCCACCCCGGTGGCGGCAATGGCTGAAGGAGCGACGGCGCCGGCATCGTCCATAATGCCCGGCTCGGAAGGCAGCACAGCCAACGCCTATCCTCAGTACCGGCCCTCACAGCCGCAACAAGGTCAGCCATCACCTCAGCCGCTGGTGGAAGCGAGCGCCGGTGGCAGGGCGGCAGGAGCGCCATCAGCAGGCCCACATCCGTTTGGCGCCTCCTCCACCGCCCGGAAACAGCAGCAGCAGCAGCGCAACTCGAGGTATTCGCTTCAGACAATGGTGCAGTCTTCCAGCAACGATTACAGCAACGGTGGCGCACCTGCGATGGCGTCTGGTGGAAGGGCCTGGAAGGGTGCGGCGGCGGTCAGTGACGGGGCGGACAACATGAGTTACGATGACTCCATGATGCACGGCGGCCGAGGCGCTCACGGGGCAGGTGGTCAATTTCAGCTGCCCTACCCGCAGCAGCACTACCAGCAGCCACATCCAAAATGGCACCAGCACCAGCAGCAGCGGCAGCAGCAACAGCATCAGCACCCCAGCTCAGCCTCCTCTCAGCCATCGTCAAGCTCGCCTACGCCAGTTCCTGTTCAGTACCACCATCAGCAGTACGCCGCACAAGCAGGCAGCGGCAGCCACAATGGCAGCAGAGGTCATGCCCATGCGCACGCGAGCTACGCTGGTGCCACGGGGGCTTGGATTGCCGGGTCCGCGTATGCGTGTGAACAGGAAACAGAGCCGCGCTCGCCGAACGCGGCGACGGCGGCGACGCCCACGTCTCCGGTAGCGGCCATAAGCAGTGGTAGCGGTCAGAGTGCAGCAGCGGCGGCGGCAGTCTCGGTGACCGTCACGCACGCATCTCCCGCGATGCACTGTGCCAACTCGTATAATGGCACGATCGCTACAATGAAACCTGCGGCCTCGTCTGCATCAACGCAAGCGGCGTTGGCAGCGGCGCAGCAGCAACGAACGAGCGATAGTCAGGGCTACCGCTCCTCACGCTCTGGGCCCCATTCATCATACTCGCAGCAGCAGCAAGAACATCAGCGCCACCCGAGGCAGCAGCGCCTTGTTACTCGGGCTACCGCCGCCAGCGGCCCTTTCCACCCTGGCGGTGGTAGCGAAACTCAGCCAAAGGCAATGATCACGAGTGGCTCCCCACCTGCGCCCGCCAGTCACGCACACACGCCGCACCAGCAGCAGCAGCAAGGCAACACACAGCCGTCACCTTCGCTGGACGGATACGACAAACTCCTAACGCAGCAGCCGGCCGTACCGTCGCAGCCGCTGGCCCCAACGCCGAACGCGAGCGGCACGCTACTCCGCGTCTCACCTGGATTGCAGGAGCGCTACAGCCGGCAAAATCAGCGGCAGCAGCAGCAGCAGCGAAAATCGTTGATGCCGCACACCTCCCCGAAAGGCGCAGCGGAGCCGGAGACGCGGATGGTCGGCAGCTCTCACACTCAGAACACGCATAGCAGCAGCGTGGGCGCCGCGGAAGGCTCCTTCGACTTGAGCAGCGGCACGGCCACACAGCGTTTTGCGCACAATCCGTACGCGATGTCGTAGAAGAAACGGAGGTACGGGTGCAGAAGTGCAAGTGGAGTGTGCGGAGGGGAGAGGGGAGAGGGGCGGCGGCATGCCGAGCAGCACTGTCATTCTAAAGAAAAAAAGATGTGCGTTGAGTGAGGAAGGGCTCGGCGCGTGTGCGGTACGCGGTGCATGAAGTGCCTGGCGGTCGACGCCCCATTGCGTGTGCAGGAGCCGGCAGTCGCCCATCATCACGTCCTCACCCCCTTCATCTCTCGCACCCCTCCGCCTATCCGGACCCGTTTTTTTGCTCCTCACTGCCACACCTCCGCCGGCGCTCTTCTCTTCTCTCAGGTGAAGGTGGCGTGTCTTTTGTCTGTTGGGATTTTTTTTCGGTGTGCAAGTGTAAGTGTGTACCTCTTGTCGTCGGATCCGTTTACTCTCTTCCCTCTGCCTCCCTCCCTCTGTGTGTGTGTGCGCGCGCGCAAGTGTGTCTTCATTTCTTTTGGTTTTGCGAAAAGACGTAGCCGATGCCGATGCCGGCGAATGGCGGTGTCTCCGTTGCTCACATCCTGCTCGCTCGTTCGCTCTTGTTGCTTCTCTGAATTTCTTTCCCCCATCCCGTTGTTGCTCTCGAGATCGATTCCTGGCGGTCTCACAGGCGTGGCCTCTCGCAGGCACGGGGTGCAGTTAAAGTGACAAGCGAAGAGGAGCTCACCTCCTTGTTACGTGAGGGCCGCGGGAGCGGCGGTGATGTGGAGACGGTGGCTTAGCTCATCGCGTGTGCGGTTTTGTGCGCTCGTGTGTACGTGTGCTGCTCTGTTCTTATTTCCCCTCTCTCTCTCCTATGCGCTGTCATTGTTGCGCGCGGTTATATATATATATATATAGCTCGCTGTGTGAGTCCTGTGGTGATGCTCTGCCGCAGTGTCTCGCCATTGTCCATATTGTAGAGGAACAGTGAGGGGCCCAAGTCAGGTTTCTGTCGATTGGCGAGGGAAGAAGTACCTGCCGGGCCCCTCTCTCTCTCTGCGTCTCTCTGCCTGCGTCTGTGTGTACGTTTGAGTAGCGTATCTGCGCAGCGGCGCCTACGGGTCTCGCCCCGCTGCCCCCACCTCCCTCTCTCTCTGTCATCTTGTGTGTGTGTGTGTGTAACGACGTCATCTATGGTGGTGGCTGCAAAGGAAAAGGGCGCATGTCGTGAGTGAGGGTGAGAGGGAAGGGCCGGCCAGGACAGTCTTCCTCCATGGGGGCTCCGTTGACCGGTTCGATGGCGATGTGCCGGAAAAGAAAACGCGCTAATGAATTCTATGGGGGGGGGGCGACGGAGCTCTCGTGCTCGTGGCGGCGACGTGGAAGAGTACGCACTGCTCAGGTCTGTCTCCCTCCCACTTTCTGCGAGTGCCTGTCTCCTGTCTTGCTTGCAGCAGGCCGTCTTGCCTTATGCACGCAGGTACACGGACCCGTCTCCCTCTCGCACCTGAGCCTCTCAGCCGATGTTCACCAGAGCGCCGACGTGTGGTCGTGCCGCAGCGCTCGCCTCCACATTTTCTGTTTCAACCTCTTCTCCTATTCACCTCCCCCCTTCCTTCTCTTCTCCGGCTCCTATTTGGACGCCCATACCTCCTCCACGGCGGCTCATCGTCGTGCCCGCGAGCACGCGCTTATGTGCGTGACTGCGTGCGGGTGCCTCTCTTGCTCCCTCCTGCTCTCCCCTCCACCTTCGCACGATCTTGCATAGAGTTGCTCACTGTAGCAGCAGTAGCAGCCACACACACAAAGGAACGCGCACCTGTGTCTTTGCATCACGACCTCGTGGTGGCGTCTTCACAGATCCACGTACAGCGTCCGTGCGCCCATCAGCACAACGTCGATTGGCGATCCCCTCCGCCTCCGCCCATCTCCCACCCCTCGCACCCTTTTTTGTTTGGTTCTCTTTCATCTGCTCAGACGCCGCGTACACACAGACTCACAGATACACACACACGCGCACACACACAGGAGAGAGAGAGACGGACTGCCCGACACAGGTAAGTGGGCGTGGGTGCTTGTGTGTGTGGCGCATTTTGTTGCTGAAGGAAGGGAAGGGGGTGCCCAGCTTTCCCTTTTCTTGCTCTTGTCAACTCCGCCCAACCTCTTCTTCCGCTGCGTGTGTATATGTGTGTGTGTGTGTTTTCGGTCGTCTCCCTATCGTCTCGACGGGTGTGCTAGCTCGATTTTTTTGAATACCTCTCGTATCTATTGTTGTCGCGCGCGCGCGCTTTTCTTTTTCGGAGGAATGCGTGTGCGTACGTGTGTGTCTGTGTGTGTGCGTGTGTGTGTGTGTGTCTGTCTGTCTGTTTGTGTATGTGTGAGAGGCAAACGAACCGCACCCGTGGCCACGTCTCAGCATTCGTGAAGGGGAAGAGGGAGAGGGGAGGGGGAGAAGGTGAACACCGACGGAAAAGAGCGAGGGTGACGCGGAGGAGCGGAAGCGCAAGGGAGACGTCGGAGAACTCCGTGCGTGTTTTAGCGGTCAGAACGGGAGGCCCGTGTTGCTGCAGGGGTACCCCATCTCCTGTCACTCTGCCCCCTTTCACTTCCACTCAGACACACACACACACCTCGCCACGGCACCGCCGCGAACGACAGTATCCGAAACGGTGAAAGTCATCCTCGCCATTTTTTTTGAGTGTGTGTGTGTGTGTCTTTGCGGATCTGTCGAGCCGCGGCGGGGTGGCCTCATTACCGTTGGTATTGCTCCGCTTCATCTTCTTCGGGTCGTTGCGAGGAAGACCATATTGCAAGATGGGCGCGCTGCCAAGTCGGGAGTCCAACGAGGACCCGTCCTCCGTCTTCTTCGCAAACTGCGGCTCGCACATTGTGTTCCACATCCCGATGACAGATCATTACTTTCCCTCTCCGAATAGCCTCGCCTTCCGTCAGCTGTTCCGCGCACGCAACCATCAGTCAGCGCTGTACTGCTTCGACATGAAGGATTTGTCACCCGTGATGCCCGAGACCGTGGCAGAGGCCTTCCGTGCGGCTCAAGATGAGGACTGGGGCGCGGAGGTGGATGAAGTGGACCCGAGCCTGCACTACTACGATGAAGAGATCTGCGAAAAAATTCTGGAGCGTGGCAGAAACCTCGACCCCGCCCGCAGAGGGGCCGGGGTTGCTGCCGGGTGTTCGCCGCGCGTTGGCCGACATTTCCGCCCTTCCATCGAGGACCGCGATGAGCTGTACCGTGTCCTCGTGACGGAGCCGATGAAGGGCACCCTCGTTGAGACGGACTCGGAGATGTGTACGCTCTTTGAGGAAGAGCAGCGCTGGCGGGCTGGCCTATCGCACCTCTCTGAGCGCCACCAGCGGCAGGGCTGTCGCACCAGCAAGAGGAGCAGCTTAAGCGGCGGCCACGACGCCGCTAACGGCACTGAAGACGACGGCGTCGTGCCTGCTACGGATGCGAGGGCAGAGGCGCGTCAGGACGGCAGTGATGCGGCAAAGAGTGGGCGCCGCGAGGGCGTCGAAGCGGCTGTGGCCGGCAGTCCCTCTGTTGGTCAATCAGCCACGTCCTCGGCGTCGCTACTACCGCCGCCCCCGGCGAAGTTCCTGTATCCACTCTCCCGTGCGATAGCACTGCGCATGACGACGGAGGAAGAGGAGGAGATGCGTGCTGAGTATTGCCGTAAGCACCACATCCCCTACATCGCCCCGGCGTTCCATGACGTTCGCCCCTCCGGCGTCGGGGCAGCACCGCGGGCACCCTTGCCTGTTGTGGAGCGCCGCCACTATCACTTTGAGGACGACCCGAAGTACCGCGACGGCCGCGTCCATCTTGTCGAGGAGCATGGGGTGCTCTACCACTTCGCCTACTTCGTCAGACACCAATGCCAAGCCGCCGCCTCATCTCACGGCTCTCGCAGAGCGGAGGCGGCGGGAAGCGCGATGCTGTCCAGCGGAGTTTCGGACGGCACGACGCAGAACTCGCAGAGACCGATCGTACACGAACGGTGCTTGCACGACGTGGTGTACTGCGAGAAGCCGCTGACGTCGTCCGCAGCGTCGGCGGATGGTGAGCCTGAGGTTGAGCCGCCGGTGCGCTACAGCTGGTGCGCGCGCTGCGGGGAGCGGGTAACACAGTGGTTGAACCACACGCGGCTGCGCCGGCTCATGTCCACTCGTCTGCCTCGCCGCGCCGCGCGGGCGCAACGCGCTGACGAGGACGCGGATTCGCCCATGGAGAACAACGACGCGGACGAGGTCGTCTCAAACACAGAGTGCGTCGACGAGGAGGGCGAGGAAGAGTTCATCATTAATGTCACGCCCGTTCGCGTTGTTGGCTTGGATGGCCTGCTGCCGTCCAGGTGCCGGGGCACGCGATGGCTGCGGGGGTACGAGCAGAGCGAGGTGGCCGAGGACGCCCACATCGAGCAGATGAAGCGGAAGCCGCCGGTGATGCGATTATGCCGCTTTATCGAGGGCTCCGTCGGTGACAAGATCGTCAACCGCGCCGCTCTGGTCACGCTGTTGTCGTATCGCCCCATGTGTCGGCAGGCGGGGCTCAGCGACGCCTTGACGCGCCCCATCTGGTCTACATGTGTCTTGTCGAACATCCCGTACCTGCAGATGGTGCGGGAGACGTTTTTTCGAGCCAAGGCGGCAGTGGCCGAGGTGGATGACGGCGATCTGCTGCTGCGAAACTGGCTCGACGTTGTGGATCGTGAGAACAACTTCTACAACTTTATCAACGCGAACCTGTACATGGCGCGCAACTTCACCCCACCGGAGCGGTCCGTGCGGCAGCACGAGCAGACGGGCGACGTTGTCGGCACGGGTACAGCAACGAGTCAGTGGACAACTACCGGCGCGTGTGGCGATGGAGAGAGCGGCAGCGTCGGCATTACCCATGCGGAGAGTTGCTCGGCGCCCTCCGCAATACGGCCTTTGTGCGATGGGACTGTGTCCACCACGTGTGCCGCCGCAGACTCGTACCCTCTGGCGCCTCCGACAGCGGCGCTGCAGCGGAGCGATGGTGGTGCTCCGGCGGTGGTGGAAGCGCGTGAGACGGCGGCTGACAACGGGCTGACAACGGGCGCGGCAGCGCAAGGCGTGGGGATCTTGGGGAGGGGTGGCGAGCGCGGCGACTTGAACGTAGTGGAAGGCGACGGCGCCGATCGGCGCAGTCACCACCTCACACGTGCTCTCGATGAAGTCACGATTGGTCGACCAGAGGGCCACGGCCCATGCGACCAAGAGGATGAGGACAAGGGCGAGGACGAAGAAAGAGGGGAGTCGGGCACGATCGACAGTGTCGGCGAAAGCGGGACAGTTTTCGAGGCTGCGGTGGGGCTTGGAAGCGGCAAGAAGAAGCGGCACGCAACGAACGTGGCGCAGCGTTCCGCCCTCTGCTCTGCCTCCCCGTTTCCGCCGCCGCTACCAACGGCGCAGCGTGCGGCGGATGGTGCTGCTGCGTCGGCGTCGCCTCCCGCGGAGGCGACAGAAAGCGCGCGAGGCAACACTTGGGGCACACCCGTGTTGGCGAGTGTGATGGGCGGAATATCTGTTGTTGTAGAGAGCGGCTTTGGGGGACTGCCGCACCGCAGCGGTGGCAACGAGGAGAGCGGAGACGTATCGGGTGAGAACCTCACCAAAGCCAGCACCTCTTCCTCTCGCCAGATGCCTAACAGCGCAGCCGTGACACTCACCGTGAGCGCCCTCGACGATGATGACGAGGACGATGATGTAGACCCCCGCGTGGGTGGGAAGGAGCACCGTTGCCCACGTGCTGCTGTCGCTGAGAGCGCAGCGGCAAGCCGCTCCATGCCACATGAGTCAATCGATACAACAGCAGCGGAGGCGATTCGCGCAAGACAGCAACCTCAGCGGCCAGCGGTGCCCCAGCGGCCAAACTTTCAGCGCTTTTCTTCCCGCCTTGAGCCGCATGCGCCCCTGTCGCTCTTCACGTTCTTTGACTACGATGCTAGCACGAAGGAAGCGGTGAAGAGGACGGTGACGCAGCTGACCGCCGCAGCCGCGGATGGCGTCGCTGCGGACAAGAAGCACGTCGGGTGCCGAGATGAAGACGGGGTCAGCCACATTGCCACTCCGAATGTCGATGTGGCCGATAGCACCACGTTATGGCCCAGCTACATTCAGCGCGACATCCTGCGTGAGAACGAGCAGCGGCAGGAAGAGCCCAAGGCGACACGCCGCCGCAGTCATGCTCTGTACGAGTGTGGTATGTTGGCGACGACGCGCGGTCGCTGCTTTCTCTTTCTCCTGCGCGAAGACTGCGTGCGGGCGCTGCTGTACTACTGCTCCGCCGCGGCCTCACCCATCTTCATCGGTGCATATATCGAGCCAGTGGATACGACGAGCGTCAGCTACGGGGGCACGGTGCGGCTGCGGCGGCCCAGCACCGTCAGCATCCCGCTCGATGACGATGACGAGGGTGACGGTCACCGCACCGCATCGGCGCGCAACGGCGACGGTCGGCGAGTAGTCATTGAGCAGGTGGAGGACATGGAGGTGATGGCGGGCTACTTCAAGACGAAAGGCCTCATCACGTGCTTCAGCGTATCAGACGTGGACAACGTGGCCTCTGGGCCAAGTGCCGCGCACCGACTGCGCAAAATGATTCTACCGCCTGACTCGACATGCTCCTCCAGCGCGCCTCACTTCAGCAGCAACGTCGGCCTCCCCGGGGAGGCGGACTCGCTTGCAGCTCGGCAAGCACGAGAGCGGGCACAGTGTGGCTATGTCTTCACCTACGCCGCGGACGAATTCTGTGATGGTGACTTGGTCGTCTTTAATTTCGATGAGCGCCGGTGGGAGCACTACGAGCACGTGCAGCTGCGCCGAAGATTCGCGGCAAGGGCAGCAGCTGCCGAAGCTGCCGCCGTGGCGGAGACGAGAGGGGCATCCACGGTGCCAGCGGAAACTGCGGAACAAATCACCACAGGCCGCGTAGCGGTGGGCGCCGACGGCAGCCTGAGCAGCGCCAACTTCATCGGGGACCCTTCCATGTCCGCCAGACTTCTATGCGTCGGGCTGGACGAGCTGCTGCTAAGCTGGACCAAGTGGATCGTGGACAATCGCTTCTACGAAGACCGCACTGACGTGGGTTGGCTGAGCCTGCCAGACGGCAGCCCTATCCAAGTTGGCGGTCGCTACTTTCTCTGGAGCTTCCGCCACAACCGTCAGCGGTACTTCTACGGCGTCATCCCGAAGTTCGCGAAGGGCCGGCTGCGTCGGCAGAAGCTGATGGAGCGCAACCGCAGCAAGAAGAAAGGGGCCGAGGCGCCCGGGCAGGAAGCACAGAATCTGGCGGCGATATCGACGGCGACCTCAGCGGGTGCGCGTCCGTCGAGCAGCACGTCGTTGGCGAGCTCTGCACCATCGTCTCCAGCGCTCGTCACCGCCGCCGCTGCGGCGGCCTCCTCGTCGCCTGCCAAGGTGGGCGGGGAATGCACTTCGTGGGAAAGGAAGTCGCTGGAGGCACCCTCGGAAGAACAGCCGCGGCGGCGCGGCGAAGGCACCGGCGCCGGCAGTCTCCATGCAGATCCGGCTCAGGATGGTGCAGCAGCCTCCTCGCCGCCACATCCCGGCCTCGGCGTTTTACCATGTGCCGGCACGAGCACAACGCCGAGCCAGCATCTGCCGCAGGAGTTTCCGACACGGTATGCAACGGTGCCTGATATTTCGACGTCGATCGCACGTCGCAGTCACCCCGCGCCAGCGCACCAGCTTCAGCAGCAATCCTCTCACCATCTTCAGCCGCAGCAGCCGGCTTCCCCGGCATCGGCGCCTGTGCTGCAGTGGTCCTTCACTAGCATACCCGCCTCGCCGTTTAGCGCTGCACCAGCGACAGCCAGATTCGAAGCGCAGCAGGACAGCTCGGCAAGCTTCCTCCACTCTTTCGGGGACTTGACCAGCGCGCAGGCCAGCCGCAGCGTAGTCAGGCCGACACCCGGCTCCACCACTGCTACGGCGGCAAGGGGAGCGCCTTCCGGCCTCTTTTCGAAGCGAGCAACGCAGCAGCCAGGTGGCAGCGGCAGTCCCGCCATGCGCAGCCCTGGTCAGAGGATTGTCCTGGGTGCTGGGCCCGACTACTACTACCGGCACGGCGGCAACACGTGCATACAGGCTGGAAAGCGGCAGGAAAATGAGTACTACCCGCCCTTGCCCGCCAACACCCCATTCCACCCTGTCACGGCCGTCACGCAGCTCGTACCACTGCCCCACCCGCAGACAGAGCGCGGCGGCATTCCGGCCATCTTCCGCTTCTGGGGCCCCGTCAGGTTGCCGGCCCCCTGCACGCCGGCTGCGGCGCACCTGCCATCGAGCACAGGCGGGGCGGCGGTGACAGTCTCTGCCCCGTCCACCCCCAGTGACGCCGTTGGTGGAAGTGGCATGGCGGGCGTAAGCAAGCTGAGGGTACTTCACCACAGTACCAATGCCAGCCCCCTCGTTGCTCCGTCCGTTCCGCCAGGAGTGGCTCCCTTCTGCACTGCGGCTGCGGCCCCCGCATCAGCTGGCAACTTGACGGTCCGGGTGCGCCGGCGCACCGGCGTTGGAAACACGGCAATAACAGCAGGGATCAATACGGGCAGCGGCGCTGGCGCAGCAT
This sequence comes from Leishmania martiniquensis, assembly GCF_017916325.1. Taxonomy (NCBI): domain Eukaryota; phylum Euglenozoa; class Kinetoplastea; order Trypanosomatida; family Trypanosomatidae; genus Leishmania; species Leishmania martiniquensis. The sequence continues at coordinate 288,275 of NC_090143.1, forward strand.
CGCTGCCGCCACCCTCGCTTGGCGCCTCTCTGACGGCGCTGGCGCCGGCCGGGCCGGTCGTGGATTTCGCCGCCGCCACCACCACCACGCACAGCCCCCCAGTCTCGTCGAGCGCCCCTATCACATCTTGGTTCGCCGCGCCAGCGCTACTACTGGTCGGCGATAGAGGGCAGCGGCGGCTCTCGCCGACCAGCAGGCTCCCCACCAACCTCATCAACGAGGGGTCCAAGACAAAGGGGAGGTCGGTGCTTCGAGTGGATGCAGACAACTACGTGCAGCGGGAGGCGTTTCGGTGGAACCCGTATGCGAGCACCAAGTGGGTGCAGAACAGCAGCAGCGGCGGCAAGGACCAGTAGGCAGCGGCGCCCAGGTGCGCCGTAGTGGCACACAATTGCTGTTGCTGAAGACGACTGTGTGCGTGCCTTTCTCGCTCCGCCTTCGTGTCGCCTCCGCAGCTTCGTTGGACGTCCCACACACACACACACAGATATAAATTATATATATATACGTTGCCCTGCATAGACTTCGTCAGTTGTTAGTGGGTTCCCCGTTTTTGTGTACGCCTCCCTCTCCCTCTGTGCGTTGATCGTGGTGGGAAGGGGTGGGAGGCATGGCTCTCCACCACCAACACCACCTTTACCATTATCACCCCACGCACGCAGACGTGTACGCTTATACCTCCTGTGCACAGCGATACTGTGGTAAAGCACGCTGGGGATATCACTTTGCACGCTCGCGGCACCGATAGAGCCGTCCATCCTCTCGTCGCCCAGGCGATTTCATTCTCTGTAGCACTGCAGCATCTACTTCAGTGCGCGCGCGCTCTTTCGTTCTCCCGACAGTTTCGCACTCTTTTTTTTTTCGGTACGTTCATCGTCTTCAGGAAATGTGTTTCCAAGCGACAAGGGCGCCATGCAGGTCTCCTCACTGAGATGAGTAGAGAAATCAGCACATCAGCCAGTCGCCTTACCGCAGGTCCTTTGTGTGGATAAGCCCTGCCTACACACAGTCGGCGCAACGACGGGTGCACCTCGTAAAGGCCACCCGCGTAGCAAACCGCGTTTGTGTGTCCGAGCCCCGTCCTGCGAGCAACACAATGTCTGCGTGTGTTTTTGCCCCCACCCCCACCCCGAAAAAAAAAAGGTCGGTTGCTCGGCTGATCCGGGCCCCCGGCGATGTCACTTCCGTCGCCGCGGGTGGGGCATGGGAGGACAAGTAGGGCTTCGGCCCTCAGCAGAGACGTCTGCGTACGGCCGAAATGAGGCCCGCAAGCGCAGCGGTGACGCGGTGATATGAGCACACACACACATGCGGAGGAGCGCTGATGAAGCGCATGGGACCAGCTGGAGCGTCCGCCACTCCCCCCTCACGCTTTCTCCTCTCGCACAACACAGTCGCCCGACATGAGGGTGTTGTAGGGCCGTGCACCTGAGCACTAAGCATGACGGGGCTGAGGGTTCAAGCAAGCGCATGTTGCCAGCGCATCTGCAAGTCGCATGCGCCTGATCAGGAATCCTTCACATCGAGGGAACCCTCGCACGCAAGTGACAACGATGCTGTCGTACGTAAGATCCAATGTAGAAGCGGAGGACCATGCCGAAGGGGAAGGGGCGCAGTCATGCGTGAGTGTGTCCGCACCCGCTTCGCAAGCGACACAGTGGAGGTCTTCTCTCTTTGGTTTCGCACACACACACACATACATACAGTCATGGAGCACTCCTCATCTCCCCTTGAGGAGGGCAGAGATAGTGGGCGTGTCGGCTGGCGACAGGCACGGAGGAGGGGGGAGATGGAGGAGGAGGAGGAGAGGGCTAATGTGCTGTTGCCACCGCTTCTGTTCCCCCCCCCCATCTTTGAGCGGCTCGTCTTTCTTTTAGCTGATAGGCTCACCTGCAGTGACAGCAAGACGCGAACGGCAACGCCAGCCGGCAAGAGACGCACGGCTCCCGGCGCTCTCCTTCCGCCATCCACCCACCCGCCCCACCACCACCACCACCGCTTTCACGGTCGGTGAGGCTACCGACTACACCTCCCTCGCTCTTCTCCTCCTCACCCACACTTTCCAATTTCTTTACCTGATCACGCGCACAAACGCATACACTCACGACGCCTCTGGGTCACCCCCTTCCAGGTCAGCAGCGAGCAGTGAACGTGATTACGCGACAACAATAGGGAAACAAAAGTGGAAAGGGGAGAAAGAATCGTCCAGTGCCCCCCCTTCCTTCTCTCTCTCGCCTACTCTCCGCAACTTTTCTTGCGTGCCTTGCTTCCAGTGCCTGTCGTGCGTGTGCGTGTGTCTGTCTCTGCGTTCGTGGCACGGGGCGAAGCAGCCGCGCACATACGCGTCAGCAACAGTGCGCAAGCACAGGCATACTCAAAATATATTCACACACACACATATATATATATATATCTGTAACAAAAAAAGACGAAAGCGAGCGAAGAAAATGGTGTCGGCAGATACGAAGCTGGCTCTCACGCGTGGCGGCGTCGTTGCCCACGCAGTGTCGGCGGCGCTGTGCCTCGGTGCCATGACGATGCTGCCCTTATTCCGCCTGAAGATCGAGATGCTTAACTCCTCCATCACGCAGTCGCTGTGGACGACAGACATCTACACTCCCGCCGTGGAAAAGCACATCCCTGTCAAGACGTTCGTGAAGGACTGCCACGACCTGGCGATTGCGTTTGAGATGGCGCAGAGGGCCACTCTTGTCGGTATTGTCTCCCTCTCTGTGACCTTTCTGTTCGCGGTCTTTCACATGTCTCCATCCTTCACCAACTCGGGCTATCGCGTGCGCACTGTGTGCGGGGCACCGATTTGCATGCTGCTGCTCGTGGCGATTGCTGCAGCCGGAGTAAACTGCTACCTCATGCACGCCATGTACGAGAACAACTGGTGTGAGGAGAGTAGCACAGGGTACGCAGTCACGGCGAAGGGCCCGGCCGCGTGCGTCGCAGCGCCGGCGATCATGATCCTGCCGAATGAGGAGCTGCACAAGATGCCCCAAGTCCAGCCCCTCTTCACAACCCCAACATTGAAGAAGAATCCTGTGGCGCTGGACATCGGGATCGCCGCGGCTCCTGCTAAAGCGCTCTTTGTGGGTTCATCAGACGCACCCTTCGGCAACTGCAACCCGTTCGACGGCTGCATCAGCTCCTACCACAGAATGGGGTTCAAAGTTGCGGCAGGGTGGGAGGCGGCGTGGGCGGCGTTGGTAGCGGCCGTCATCGCTTTGTTGGCCGAGCTGACGGTGGTGACCGTTGGCGGCAGTCACATTGCGGAAGCCGGCGTGGGCGAGTCCACCATCGCGCTGCTTCAGGGAGAAGACGAGCGGTTGTTGTAGGGCTCACCGGCGAGGCAGCGGTGTGTCGAGGGAAGGCAGCGAAGCAGAAGGGGAAGGTGCGCGCATGGGGCGAGCACGCCTGCCGGCATGCACCACGCACGAGCAGGTGCGAAGAGATGATGCACGGATGCACACGAGGCACTTCAGGTGCTCCGCGTGGAAGTAACCGGGAGAGAGAGCAGCGGCACTGGCAGTCACGGGGCCCTTGTGCGTCCTCCCTCCCTCTCCCTCTCCCTCTCTCCCTCTCTGTCTCCCCCCCCCCGTTCAAATTATGCGCATCCTTTTGATGTGGTTGCGACGGCTGCTATCGCGCGCCGTGTGGGTCGCTGCGCAGCGCGTTTCCTTCGGTCTCGTACACTTTCAGGCCCCATCCTCCTTCTCTAGAATGCGGGGCCGTCCCCACTCTCCGCCACCGCTCTCCTATCCGAGCCCCCTCTCTCCCGTCGTGCTTGGCGAGCCTATCCTGCACGCTCGAGCTCTCCTCCGCTACGCTGCAAGTCAATCAAAGAGAGAAAAAAATGTTTCCAGTTGCGGATTAGTGAGCACATGAGGGTGTCGTGATCAGTGGGGTGGATTTGCTCTCCCTCTTTCTTTCCCCCTCTCTCTCCCTCACACCGTCAGCGCTCCCTTTCGCCTCGGCATGAGCGCGTGCAACGGAGGTGTGCGTGTGTGTGTGTGTGTGCCTGTGTAGGTGTGCGGGGCAGCACCAACATCAACAGTAGCAGACACCGGCGCAGCTCCGTCTCGAACCTCTTCTCGCGCCCCTTTCCCTTTTTTCCTGTGCTTTATGGCATCGTGCGTCTTTCTGCTGCTTTGCGTTGATGTCCGACATATCTCCCCCCACCCTCCCCCCTCCACCAGCTCACCGTTCCTGCTGCTATTTGCCTTGCGCTACCGTTGCCCTTGATGCGACGTGCCACCGCGAACAGCCACGGGCATGGCCCTTCTTCCCGAGAGTGTTGCTGCTCTCTCCGCTTCCCCTTCTGTTTCGCCTTTACGTGTCCCTCTCTCGTAGGGCACGCTTACAAACACACACACACACAGACACGTACAGAGAAACGCACGCATGTGTTGGGGGGGCAGTGGAGAGCCGTGTGGGTCGTCGGGCATGACACTTCCCTATTTTTAATTTTTTATTTGGTTACGTGCTGAACTTCGTTTTTCTTCAAGCGCTTCTGCACACATGAAAAAACTTATCTCTTCTCTCGGTGGTGGATTCGCTTGGCTTCCAATCCGAAAAATGCCTTTACGTGTGTTTACATGTGACTGTTGCTTGCGATACTTGTGATTGGCTTCGCCTCTCATCGTGGTCGGCACACAGACCGACACACACACACACACATGCACGCACTGCGGTGCAGACACTGGCCTGCATGACAGATATACATGCAGTGTGTGCACGTCTATATGTATATATACGAGTGCATGTATGTATATCTGTATACGCACCCCCCTCCATCCTAGAGCCCCCCTCTACCCTTCTCTCGCTCAATAACTATTTTTGTTCTCGTGTGTGTGTGTATGTGTGTGTGTCGGTGTGTGTGCAGCTGACTCGCGTCTCTCTTCCTCTCCTTTGCATCATCGTGATCCCTCAACTTCGCATGAGGCTGTTGAGGCGCCCGTGGCACCCATGCAGAAAGGGAGAGCCCGTCGCTGCATCTTGCTGTGGCGGCGTGTATCCCCCTCTCCTCCGGCCGTGAACAGCCGCAGCAGTCGTCGTCCTCTCCACCTCTCCCCCTTTCCCTCGCATCTTAGCAGGAGAGTGGCTGAGGGACGTCGGTCGGGGGGGTGGGGGAGAGGCTGTGCCCCCATGCTCACACTTCGCCTCGTATTCTCTCCAACCCGTCCACCCGTCGTCGCGGTCCCCTCTCTCATTTCTGAGAAAAAATGAACTGTCTGCCTAACGCGCACGGCTTTCGTGGATCACAGACGGTAATCGAGCGATCTTCCCTCGCGTCAGAAGGATTGATCCACCCAACACACACGCACTCCTCACTCTTACTCTCGCCATTCCCCCTCTTTCACACGCCTTGTGCCCTGCCCATCACGGGACCAAACACACCGCCAACGCCGCACAACCCCACGCCTTCCGCTTCGCACACACGTGCTCTCCCCGCTCCGCCTCCCTCACGCCCTGCCCACCCACCTCCACGCACCCGATTCCTCGCCTGAGTAATCAGCCCCGCTGCGTGCCCCTGTCCGAGTCAGGCACTCTATCAGTCGCGCCTATTCCTTTCGGCCGCTACAAGTCTCTCTGCAACTGGACGGCAGACACGCACGCGCGCGCGCATGGCAGTGGCGCACGTCTCCTCCCCTTCCGCTTTTCTCCCTCTCTGTGAGATCCTCTCCCTTTCTTTCTTTTTTTATTGCTGTTGTTGCTTGACCTTTCCCGGCGCCCACCATTAACTTGAAAAGCACAGAGAACGGCAACGAGAGTGAGTGGTTGAGAAAGCACACGAGGCATCGGCGGGCTTGGCTCTTCTCCTATTTTGCGCGGGGATTTCGGCGCGCCTTAAGGGAGTGGCAGTGGGAGTTGCGCTTGACTGAGCCCTCATTATATTTTCTTTCTCGCTTTACCCTCTCGTCAGCAGCCGAGCTTGCCACCACCTCCCGTTCCCTCCTTTGTTCGCGTTCTCTTGAACCCATTCAGACGCTTGCCGAGAAGACCTGGCCGGGCTACTGTCACTTGCCTCTCTGATTGTACAGCCGTGTCTTCACCCCCGCACTTCCCCTCCCCCAAGCACGACTGTCACTTACACACACGCGCGCACACACACAGAGAGGGCGCGAAACAAAAAGGGAGGGGGAGGGGCTAAAACGAGCAGGCTCAACTCTGTCTTTTTTTTTTTCGAGGTGCGCGGTTTACTGTTTGCTCCCCTCTTCTCCGTCGTGTACTTTGGCGTAGTCCTTTTATTTAACCCTTTTCTTCGTGTTCTGTGCTGCTGTCTGTCTCCCCTTCTCCACTCTCCCCCCCCCCTCCCCCCTCGGAGCGTCGTCGACTCTGACCTCTCGCTCCTTCCCCCGCGATCGCTAAAACGGCCGCGGAGACGGTGACAAATTTTTCTCCCTCCCCCTCCGTTCTCTGGGCGCCCCTGGTTGTGGTCGGCGCATAGCACTCTCGCCCTTGCACACTATCCTGCACACAGCTGAGCTCTCTGCTGTCATCATGCAGACCCTCTACGACGTCCTCCATGTGCCGATGAGCGCCTCACAAGGTGAGCTGCAGCACGCGTACCGTCGCCTGCTCACGCGCGTGCACCCAGATCGATGCTATCACGACAACGACAGCGTCTCGTACAACACCGCCCGAGAAGTGGATCACGTGCGAATGAATGCTCTGCAGAGGGCGTACAAAGTGTTGGGCGACCCGCAGAAGCGGAACGATTATGACGCCTGTCTAACCCGACAGTTCCGAAGAGAGTCCGCCGCGTATCACCGACCTCCCCAGCAGGTCTTTCGTCCGCAAGGCATGGCACAGCCGCAGGTGCTCACCTTTGTCGGGAGCGTCAGCGGTACGGGAGGTGTGCTGAAGACACTGACAGATCTGGCGGAGGCGAACGACAACACCGCGCCCTTTGGAGCAGGCAGCAGATCAGCTGCTCGGCCGCCGGCAGCCGCAGAGGAAGGAGCTTTCGGCGCCTCGAATCCACAGTACTCAAATCCCATGACACGAGCATTGGGCACCTTCACAGGCGTCGCAGAAGGAACTGCAGCAAGGCAGGACGGCGCCGTGGCCTTTTCGAAGCCACCGTCATCAAGCGCGCCACCTTCACGGCCAGTTGGGTACACGGCTTCAGCGGCAACGCAGCGGCAGCCCGATGACGCCGTCTCGAAGCGCGCCATCGAAACAGGCCCACGCACGGTCGGTCTTGTCGTCGTCACCGACGGAGGAGTTGCCCTAGGTGCCCTGGCCTCCACAGCAGCGCTGGAGGCCTCTCAGCAGCCGTCGGCAGCGGTCGCCACTGCAGCGCCCGCTGCGGAGACGGACGCTCATCTGCCGCGTCGGCTTCGCGTCGTCGAAGAGCACTTGGCAATACGCCTATGACACTGGAAGGCCCATCACCTCCCCGCCTTGGCGCTGACGCGCGCACGCCCCCTTCGCTTCCGCGCCCATGTCAATCGACACGTCTCCCTCCCTCTCTCCCCACCAGAGGTGTATCTCACTATCGAGCACGCTCGATCCGAAGAGGTAATGGTGGGGGGGGGGGGGCGCAGCTCGGTAGATTCTTCTGTCGCTGTGCTCCTCTGCGTCCATGACTGGTCGTGTGCGACTGACTGAGCCTGTGTAGGTGTGTGTGTGTGTGTATGTAGGCGAGCATGTCCGATTACGTCTGGCAGCGCGCCGACAGTCAGCAGGCGCCCTGCTCCCTCCCTCTCTCTTCCCCACAAAGCTTTTTTGTGTTCAAGTGTGGCGCATCGGCTCGCCGCCGGCCAATGCTGTCGCCCTCTCTTCTCGGTTTTCCTGTCACCGTCTCTCACGAGGGACAAGAATGGCCTTCTAAGAAAGTGTAGCTGTCCAGGTGGGGAGAAGGGGGAGGAGGGTCCAGCCAGGCAAGTCTTCCCTCGATCCCCGACCCACCCACACCCACCCCTTGTCAGCTCTGAGCCACCTCTGCTGGTAGGAGGGTCAGGTCCCGGCCGGCGTGGCTGGAGCGTGTCTCACTCGGCCCTCGCTGCCCACTGGTGTAGGGAGCCTGCGCGACGCCGAGGGACGCCGCAGGTGTCGGCCCGCATGATGGGTGCGGCTGTGAGGCGACCTGCGAAGCGGGCAGGCGCAGAGCGCAGCGGTGGAGGAGGGGAGGGGGGGCACTGCGGGTGGGACGGGTTCATCGTAGGTGAGGGTCGAGGGGCGTTTCCACTCGTGTGCTCGGCGTGGCTGAGAGGGGGGAGAAGAAGGAGCTGAAAAAAAAAGGCGGGCACATCGGGGAGAGGGGGGTAAGCAACGTTCGAGGCGGACTGAGTCTCACGAAAGCAGGCGTCTGTGCCGAAGTGTGCGAGTTGTATTTGTTCATGAATATATATACATACGGATATATATATAAACACGGACATACACACATATACAGCCATATATATGTGTGTATGCGTGTATATTTGATGTCTCTCGGGGCGGCTGGCTGCTTGTGTGTGTGTGTGTGTGCGTGCGCGCGCATACGTGCTAGTAAACTGCGCGTGTTCCTCTTCGCTACGCATCCCTCCCGGTGCTGTTGGAAGCCCATCCCGACCCCGCTGCTCCTGACGTCCCCCACGTTCTCCGGCCGTCCCTCGCGCTTCTCTTCTCTCAGGGCTCATATGTGGTCTTCCCCTTCTCGCGTTCCTCATCCGGAGGGATTAACGTGTCTCTGTTTGCTCGTGTGCTCTGAAAGAAACGAACGTAGATCGGTAGTGAAGCGTCCGCCTCGCGCGCGCGCACACACCGTCCGGCGTCACGCACGGTTTCGCACACCCCTCTGGTAGCTCTGCCTGACGGCGTCGTGGCACCCCCTCGCGCACAGGCAGTCAGTGAGTGAGTGAAAGAGAGGGAGACCAAATACTGAAAGGGCACGCCCACACACACACACAAATGTATATATATATATATGTCTTCTATGGAAGAGCGGCGGGACAAACGGCTCTTGCTCTTTGGCCCCTCTCCTTCCCTTCCCCCACCCCATGCGCTCCGCTCTCCTCAGCCACCCCTGCGTGTCACCCTCGATGCCTCTTTACTCGCCTTCGCTACTGCGTCGCTCTCTTGACGGTGTCCTACGTGATGCTCCGCCTGTGTGTATGCTGTAGTGTAGGCGGGTGTCACTCGTCTGCAACAGACAGCCGCTGGCGCACACGGAAGGAGTAAAGGGCTCCGTCGCTTCGCAATCGCAGATGCCACGGCAAGCACACACGCGCACGCGCACAGGCCTACGCAAGAAGGTTTACCACCTCCCCAAAATGCTGCCGCTTTTTTCTCTCTTCTCTCCCTCGCTCACTGACCCCTCGCCCCGGGCCCCTTCGCAGAGGCGTGTCATGAAATGGAGGCGCGCGCGCGAGAGAGAGAGCTCTGTTTGCTCGCGAGAACGACTTGGCGCTGGCGATCCAGATACCTCAACGGCGCGCGGCTTCTCGGATGAGCAGGGCACCCGGGGCGAAGGGAGACGCCATGGCGCATGGTCGAAGAGATGCAGTGATGAGAGGCTCCTGCGCTGACCGACATGCGTACGCGAACGTATGCGGCGGTGGGGGGGGGGGGCGATGCACCCCAAATGGCTTTACACAAAGACAAGATGGACTGTCTGTGGGTGTAAAGAAGGTAGCGGTGGTCCGTGTGGTGTCCTCTCTTGTTGTCTGTCGCCGTTGCTTCGCCGATTCGCTCGCCACTCCTGCGCGTCTGCGCGGGGGAACGTGGCCGTGTTTGATGTCCCTCTCACCCACTCGAGTGATGTCAAGAGGGTCGCTGGATGCGGCTGGTTTTATCCACAGACTGGCTGCTGAGCCCTCCCTCCCTCTCCTCGAGTGGTGGGGGAGGAGGGGGAAGGAGAGAAGGACAAGGAAAGAAGAAAAGGGACGTTGCCTGCTGAGTCGCTTGTAAATGGGCTAGCGTCAAGGTGTTCGCGACAGCACTACCCATCCTTCACCCACTCGCACCGCTCTTCCGTACCCAAGGCTGTGTGAGGCATCGCACAAGACATCCTCATTCTGGCTAGCGCGTAATGGCCGACCCGCGCACTTGTTTCTGCCACAGTTCGAGGATCCCTACTGGTAAGTTTATGTGGAGCTCGCCGTCTTTTTTTTTCTGCTCGTTGCCGAGTACAGCGCCCTGCTTCGCTCTTCGTCCCGCCATGGTGCTGAAATGGAATGGACGACATCGAAGCCGTGGTGCGCTCTCCTTGCACCACCGCGATGAGTGGATCCCACACCTTTGGTCCACATCTTGTCACCGGGCCTGACACGTATCTGAATCCGTTCACCCCATCCCTCTTCTATCCACGAACACACACACACACACACACCACCGACTTGCTCTGAAGGTAATGGCGTGCCTTCATATGGTGGCTTACGCATCCCCCCTCCTGCCCATCAGTCCCGCTACCTCCCTTCGCTATCTCATCATGCCACCCACCCACCCCTCGCTTCCCCGAGCCTGAACCCTCTCTCGACTTCCAACAGCCGCCTCTCTCTCCCCCTGTCTCACCCCTTCTAAGCATTGCCGTCACCCCTCCTCCTTTGGCTCCTCACACGCGTCCACAATTCCCCTGACGCGCAAAGGAGCCGTCGCAGCCGCTCCGGCGAAGACCCGCATCCCCTCCCCCTCCCCTCCATCATCATCTTAAACGTACGCGCAACAGCTTTCTTTTATCTATTTTTTTCTTAAGTGTTTTTGTCTGTGTGTTTGTCCCCCCCTCCCCCCTCTCCCCCTCTCTTCCCCTCTCTCTCCTCTTTTTTAGCCATCATTATTCTTTTCACGGAACCTTTGCCCGCTGGTGCTTAGGTGTATTACGCGGCGCCACGCGTGCCCGAATTGTTACGATTGCCCTTCTCCCGCACCCCTTTGCGGAGGCGACGCGACCCCACCACCACCACCACCACCACCACACACACACACCGCTTCCTCTTCACGCCTCACACCGCTGTTTCTCCTTTTTTTTCTTTCGATTCGGCCTTCCATCCACGCCTGCGCTGCGACGGCTGTGTCCGCTCGCAAAAGAAACTCATGGCTGCGCGATAGGGGGCACACTCTACTCGCCCTACACAATGCCCCGTCACCTGAAGCATTCCATGGACCTCAAGCCAACCGCTATGCAAGCCGCACAGATGACGGCGGCGGCATCCACGTCGCCAACGCATCTACAGACCGCGCAAGAGCAGCAGGTGCCGGTGCAAACGCCAGACGGGCAACGCCAGCGGTTACAGACGCGGTGCAGCGCCTCCCTCAAATGGGGGCGCAGGGCGAGGCGCTTCGGCAGAGCCGCCCGCAATGCCCTCTTCCGAATCGACGTGTGCTGGACGTTTTCCTACAGCGTCTTCCTCCTCTGTGTCGGCACGGCCTGCTGCGCCATATCGTATCAGATGGTGAATCGCTCGCTCATTGATTCGTGGCACAGCCTGCACGATAACCGCATCGCCGCTGTAAACAAGCTCATAGACCAAAGCACCGACCGCGTCCACGACATGGCGGCGAGCCTCCTCGCTCTCTCCATGAGGACTCAGTTCGTCATGGAATCAGAAAAAACCCTCTCCGTGCTGTGCGCGCTCATGGAGGAGTACGACGTGGAGAGGACCTTCGCCGCCTTCTCGGTCGTCTCGCTATCGAAGCTGGAGGCGATATCATGTTGGCGTGGGAGTGGAGGCCACAAATCCGGCGACCGATTGGTCGGGGCCATCTCGTACGATCATCGCATCAACTCCACC